>NC_045992.1:9043724-9376795 GCF_010909765.2 Amblyraja radiata | reverse complement strand
CTGTATGGAATTGCAGAAGCTGAGCCTAGCAATGGGGTTTCATAAATGACACTAGAGAATATACATTGGGAGTGTAATTTGGCATGAGTACTTTACCCTTTCTAGTCGACCGAAATTGAATTTTATCGCAATGATTTCGGAATCTGTGCAACAAATCTTTCAGCATGGATATGTGTTACACTTTAATTTGAAGGGTCCACTTTGGTCAGTATAACTCAGTAAGATCATAGGCCCAAGTTACCCAGCAACATTAAATGCTTCAGACCTACTAAGACAGGATATATTTACTGTAAACCACAGATTGCTTTGGTATATATAAATGTAGGACAATTGCTAGAACCAAAATTGTATCCCGCTCAACAAAACTAATTTTGTTTAAAAGCACTTTAATTCTTTATTTCCTACATTTGTTAATTTACCAGAATTACAACGCTGTGGCTGCAATATTTGTAGCCATTGAACAGTCACGTTACTTAAGCATTTCCTAATCCGAATGGTAAACAAAAATGTTAATTAAGCAGTCGCATGCACTGGCATATATCTCATGCTTCATTGACAATGGTAATGATTCACTGTACAGGCATGGATTCCAGCGATGTTAAATTCACAATGCAGTCCAACAGCAGTGTAGCAGGCACGAACTATCTAGGAGAATGGACATACAGAACTCACCAGTGGTCCAGGCTGTCCATCTAAGCCAGAAGCACCCTGGACAGTGTATGAAGTGTTAAAAGTGGAAAGAACAGTGGGGAAGAAATGAATGTAGCAGTGAAAAGGGACATGTGCTGGCATAACTCAATGAAAGGTGATGACATAATGTTGAAAGGGATGAAGACTTGACATATCTATCAGCACACATGAAAGCTTTTGGAAACACAAACAATTTAGCTGAATATTTCAGGCTTTTGAATTTGCTTTAATATTTAATAGTGAATTGGCAATGGAAACATCATTGTGGTTACCAGGAGTTACCTGTGTAATCATTTTACAGAACAGGTAACCAGCACAGGAACTAGCTGAAAATACCGAATGCCAAATCTTCACAATTAGCAATGAGTGAATATGACCAGCACCTTGTGTGATTGAAAGTGAATTATGATACATGTACACTGGATCAATAATGAATTATGGCAATGTTGGTGATAAAGCACTGTTTTCTATCCACTACACAATGGATAATGGATTATCTAATGCAGAAGGAAATACGTTATTTCAACATTAGACTTCACACACACACACACACTGCAACTGCAGCTTTCAATACCTAGTATATTCTCATGTTTCTGTGACTTTAATAGTGAATTTAAGCTTGTGTTTTTTTTTTCATCTGCCTAATCTTTAAATTCTGTTGATCATCCCGAACTAAGGAAGGACTTCCCTATAGTTATTGATGTTATCCATAGATTGTGTAGAATGGTTCTGTTTCCTCTGGAAGGATTGTGATCTCACTCAGAGGGCTTGACAAATTGGATGTACACAAAAATGCTGGAGAAACTCAGTGGGTGCAGCAGCATCTATGGAGCGAAGGAAATAGGCAACGTTTTGGGCCGAAACGTTGCCTATTTCCTTCGCTCCATAGATGCTGCTGCACCCGCTGAGTTTCTCCAGCATTTTTGTGTACCTTCGATTTTCCAGCATCTGCAGTTCCTTCTTAAACACTTTGACAAATTGGATATTGTGTTTTTCTCTTGGATGGTGAATCTCAAAACAATGTTCCCAGGACAAGGGTTCCGCCTCTTAATTGGGATATGGAGATGTGACTTTACTCGGGTTTTGAGTGCTCAATACTTTCAAGAGCCAGTTCAATAGCTTTTTGAACAAGAATGGGATTGGCAAATATGGTGACATTAGACAGGAATGTACAGTTATGGTAGAAGACAGATTGTAACTTCAAATCAATTCTGAGAAGCCTTGATGAATGGGCAAATTCTGTTCATTTATGAGTATTCCTCATTAGGACACCATGAATGATTAAAGATTGTTATTAAATTTTGAAAAATCTTTCATTTAAAAAAACATGTCCCGTGCCTTGATTTGTCCTTGCGAATAATTTTGGAATGCAAAAATACTGAATTGAGTTTTGATGAAAGGAATTTCAGCTGCATGCATGGCTGAAGACCCAGACTCTGCAGTAGAGAACATGGATGATGCAGGTGTAAAAGCTATGACTTTGTTCTTGATAATCTTGACCCTGCTCAGTATCAAGCTTGGCCCATGTGCCATGTTTGTGTTGATTTATGCTGTAGATGCTGATTCAGAAAGGCTCGGCTTAATTTTCAGACCAGCATTTTTCTCAAAAAGCCCAGAAATAAGTCTCTGGAAGTGAGACATAGTTGGTGCTTACTTTCCTTTTGTTTTAATTTAGTTTAGAGATGCAGCACGGAAACAGGCCCTTAGGTCCACCTAGTCCGCGAAGACCAGCAATCACTGCATATTAACACTATCCTACACACCCTAGGGACAATTTTGACATTTACCAAGCCAATTTACCTACATACCTGAACATTTTTGGAGTGTGGGAGGAAACCGAAGATCTCAGAGCAAACCCATGTAGGTCACAGGGAGAACGTACAATCTTCATACAGATACTATAGCACAAGTGGTTGGGATCAAACCCGGGTCTCCGGCGCTGCAAGCACTATAAGGCAGCAACTCTACCGCTGCGCCACCGTGGCCCCCCCTTCCTCGTTCTGCGGCTGTTGCATTGGTTCTCACTTGGTTTTGTTGTCCTTATTTTCGCCCCCCACCATCACTGCCCTTCTCCTCCCCAAAATTCCCTGGAACTCTATTTATTTCTTGGAAAGTTAGCCTGGCCAATAGCCAACCTATTTAATGTTACGTTTTTTCAGTTTTATGGAAAGTGAGGCTGAGAGGGTTGCACGCACTAAAACAATTCATGGCTTGTCAAGGAGTGGTAGGTTTCTGCAGAAGGACCAAGGACCAAGTTGATTTCTTCCCTTCAGAGATTGAATTCAACATGAAGTTGTTAAGTGGGCAGATGTTCACCTCTGGAACTGCTCACCTGACTGTACAGGTAAATTATAAAAATTCCCTAATCTGATGTGTCTTTTAGTTTTAAAAACGGTAGTCTAACGTGCGGTAACACACAAGTTATGGTTAGATGGTTTCTATAAAATTAGCTGTCTAAAGAATGAATGTGATTTGTAGACCATGTTAATTTCACTCTCATGCCCAGAAATCCCACATTGACGGTATCCGCTAGAAGTACAGATTGATGGCAGTAACAGAAAATAGAACTTACAGGCAGTCCCAGGGGACCTCGATCACCTCTATCACCTTTGAAGCCTTCTGACCCAGGCTCGCCCTACATCAATAAGAAAATTGTGGTGTAATATGTTCACAATGTCATATCTGTATCATACATATGCTATCCAATTTACACACATAAAGCCACTACTAAACATTCTAAGGTATAAATATCTTGGAGCTAAACTGTGAAGTCCAAATACTAATATTGAAAAGGAATACCAGCTAAAATGTAGAGTCTGGACCCTTGGCCAGACAACTCTGTTGGCCATGAAATACTGAAGATGTCCTGTTAGGTCAAGCAAAAATTCTGGAGAGAGACAGTTCATCTTGCAGCTGCAGGATCTTTCCTCAGAATTCTCTCTCCACAGATGCTGCCTGACCTGCTAAATTCTTTTTAACATTTCCAATTTTTAATGTAGTTACCATGATGCAATAAACTACAGATCCAACATGTGGGAAATAAGGCGTGTTGTAGATTGTTAGCTTGTGGTAGCTTTCATTAAGCAAATTAACTCCTAGCGTTTGAGAACATTATACCATACTTAGTCAAAAATATGTGTCGTTTCAATTTTAATTTTGTTAATGATATTTAATGTTGATCTTTCAGAATCAAAAACTTGAAAATCTATGTTAAAATACATAATGGAAGTGAATTAAAAAAACCCAGTTAATTTGGTGAGGACAATGATAGTTTGTGGATTTTAGATTAAAAAATATACCATCCAGGAGACAACTAGCATTGCCTCAGGCTGAACAACTCATTCCATGAATTCTTTCCCACTCAGACCTTTTCAAAACATGTATGCAAGTCAAAGATCAAATGTGTTCTATTTTTATCAATCAACAAATTTAAACTATTGTATAGAGAGAGAAACTGTTACACTGAAAGTAAGCAGCAACAAGTTTATATTATCGTACAAAGCTCATGAGACATTATTCTAAATATATATTATACACTATTGCAAAAGTAGTTCAAGAATAATTAAAATTACCTTTGTCCCTGAAAAGCCATGAGGACCCTGGGCAGAACAGATTAGAATGCCGGTTTTAAATAAAGAACATTTCATCCAGATTACAATATAACAAGCTCATTTCCAATGGCAACATTTCCAAATTTATCAAAATGACTGAAAGGATAATGGACTTTAGCTACACGGTTAGGTTGTAGGAGTTGGAACAGAGGTTGTTCTCCTTAGATGGTAGGTTTGATATGAGATGAAGACAAGCTTGGATAAGGTAGACAAAGAAATATTGCTCCTATTTGTGGGCGGCAAAGGGACTAGAGTTTGGGGACGTAATACGCGGGCAATTTGAGGAACGACTCTTTTAGGCATGTCGGTAGCAAAAATCTTAGAACCTACTGCCCATTAGGGTAGTGGAAGTTGAGGCATGTGAGATTTTCAGAAGGAAATTAGATTTACAGTTGAGGGAAGTAAACGTAGGATATGGGGACAGGGCAATGGGACTGACTGGATTGATCAACAGGGGGTTAGCATTGACACAATGGGCTGAATGGCTTCCTTTTGTGTTGTAATGACAGTGGACTCTCTGACAAATGAACATATTGCTCTTTTCAAGTCCTGACGCACTTAAAGCAATCTAACTATTCTTAAGCATAAAGCAAGCCAGATATGCTATCAACGTATGGTCCAGATGTGTATGATATACAAGTTTTCCATTCAAAGATAGCTGTTTCAAATATAATTAATTGCCCTGGAATGATGAGGTATGAAAAGACTTTATAAAAATCAAGGGTCTTTCAACAGGCATAAGGAATTACAGTGCGATTAAAGGATGTAGTTTACATTCAAATTTACACCTTGTTAATGGATCACCTCTGCTGATGCAATACCCTTAAAATTAAAATTAAGCGTAACTCTGCGAGCAAACGTATTGAGTATGAGAGGTCATGCTAGCTTCGTCCTCGTCTTTCATCCCAAGTTGAGAAGAATGGAGGCTTACCTTTGGACCTGGGGGGCCCTCAGGCCCAGGTATTCCTGGTGGCCCAATAACCTGCAAAAGGAAGAAACATCTTTCAGTGTATACACTAGGCAAACTTTGCAAAAGGTTCATGAAACAGTGGACTGTGCTGTGCAGGTTCTGATTGTGATGTAAAATGGATAGTAGTTTGCTGATTGAGTGCAAATCCTTTTACATGTTGCCACTTGACAGACAAAAAGATTTCAGGGGATTTAGGCCTAATACGGGCAAATGGGACCAGCTCAGAAGGGGTATCTTGGTCAGCATGGATGAATTGGACCGAAGGGCTAGTTTCCATGCTGTGTGACATTAAACACACCAAATCACACATACGTCAGCAATACCCAGAGCTATCTTTTGTCTAATTCTTAGATTTAATTGTTTCCAAAATCTGATTTTGCTGGATGAAAAATGTTTTGTGTTTTTTTTACAATTTGCTTCAAGTTTCATCTGAAATTGTCCTTTCCTGTGATCTGGATTGCATTGCAAGCTTCAATGGTCATTATCAGAAAAGGGTAAATTTGTAAAGAAGATACATTTTCAGGGCTAGGGACTAATAGCAAAGTTCTTTCTATGAGGTGGAATTGCAAATTGGGTGAATAGCCCCCTTTTGGATGCCCTCTGGTACAAACATAGGGCATCGATCCTGCCCTCGGCTGCTGCATGTGTGGTGTTTGCACATTCTCCCTGTGACTGCGTAGGTTTCCTCCGGGTGCTAAGGTTTCCTCCCACATCCCAAAGACGTACGGGTTTGTAGGTCAATTGGTCTCTGTAAATTGCCCCCAATGTGTAGGGAGTGGATGACAAAATGGGATAACATTGAACTTGTGTGAACGGGTGATCAATGGTCAGCCTGGACTTGGTGGAGAGAAGGGTATGTTTCCATCTCTAAAAACGAAACAAAAACTAGAAAAGGATCTAAATAAGGCACTGGGATGAAGAGTGGGAATTAAATAGGGCTAGATGTTAAATGGAAGTGGTTAAATGTAATGGGAACTTAAACGGGATGGAGAGGGAATCGAGACCAGCAGCCATTTCCTTGGCACCAATATGGTACTACTCTTCAAGACCACTTTGACCCTATAGTGTTAAGCATCAAAATGAAGCGAGCATCAGCTGCAGATACTCACAGTTGAGCCTGGAAGTCCAACAGGGCCTGGCAATCCAGGAGGGCCTTGTAATCCTGGCTCTCCCCTTTCTCCTTTTTCACCTGTGAGCCCATCTAAACCCTAAACACATAATACAAAAGGAAACTACTTCAGGGCATTGAAGGCTAATTCAAAATGCTCTAGTCTAAGTGTTCAAGAAGGAACTGCAGATGCTGGAAGATCGAAGGTACACAAAAATGCTGGAGAAACTCAGCGGGTGCAGCAGCATCTATGGAGCGAAGGAAATAGGCGACGTTTCGGGCCGAAGAAGGGTTTCGGCCCGAAACGTCGCCTATTTCCTTCGCTCCATAGATGCTGCTGCACCCGCTGAGTTTCTCCAGCATTTTTGTGTACCTTTATGCTCTAGTCTAAGTTGGATTGGTCAGAAATGGGATAGTATTTCAAAAGTAAAGTAACATTTGAGTCTTCTGACTCAACTAACACTATAGGGTCAATTTAACTGCAGTTAATGCAAGAAGAATCTATCATACTTCATAACTTAGCCAGTCTGGTCAACATGTAAAACCTTTGCAGTTCATGATTATAAATGAAAACCTTTTGCATATAATTGTCAAAATATTTAACTATGATGAAGATTGGACAGATTTATATTAATGTTTATAGACTCGAGAGCGTATATCTGAAGTAAGGTTTTGAAGACTTGAACTCACAGGTGATCCGACCATTCCGGTATCTCCTTTGGCTCCTTTGGGACCGGGGAATCCCATAATTCCTGACTCGCCCTTGGTTCCTTCGGGTCCCAGTGGCCCTTGCGGACCTGAGGGTCCAAAGTCTCCTGGCTTCCCACGGGGGCCCTGAGAGAATTAAACCATGTTATCCAGACAAACTCTTATTGTCACAAGAAGGGTGGACAAGGCTAAAGACAGATTATGTGAACTCTGTACGCCCATGACGAACAGTGGCTTTAAAAAAATGCAATATTACCTTTTCTCCATCAAGTCCAGGTAGGCCTATTTCACCCTATAAAAATAGAGTAACATATCAGTAAATACATTCTGCCAATGCATAGCAAACAAACTGATTGTGTTTTAGAAACAAAGACGGTGGCGCAGAGGTAGGGTTGCTGCCTTGCAGTGACTGAGAGCTGGGTTCAATCTTGACCATGGGTGCTGTCTGTACAGAGTTTGTACGTTCTTCCCATGACCGCATGGGTTTTCTCCGAGATCTTCGGTTTCCTCGCACACTCCAAAGATGTACTGGTTTGTAGGTTAATTGGCTTGGTGTGTAGGATAGTGTTGTACAGCTTCTTTTTTTAAATATATTAAAGAAAGATTAGAATAAGAAAAAGAGATTAGATAGTAAAGGATAGAAAGACGTGAGATATATAGTGTGTGAAGAAAAAGAAAAAAGACGGATGAGTGAAGAAAGTTGAGAAAAAGAAAATAGAAAAAAGAGAATAAAACATTTAAAAAAAAAAAAAAAAAAAAAAAAAAAAAAAAGTAAGATCATTGTTTATAATCTTGACCAACCCTCGTCCGGTCCTGAAACAGTTATTTTTTACAATTGTGTTGCACCATATGATTCCAAAAAGACGACAAATGGAGACCAACTCGTTATGAATTGGTCTGATTTATCCATTAGGAGGAATCGCATTTCCTCAAGATGTGCGGTGTCCAACATACTTGCAATCCACATTTTAAGCGTTGGTATTGATGTATTTTTCCAAAATTTAAGTATTAATTTTTTTGCTTTTATTAAACCATAGTTAAAAAATAAATTTTGAGATGTGTTCAATTTATTCCCATCTTCCATTACGCCAAATATAATCATTTCAGTATTAGGTTCCATTCTTATCTTAAATAATTTTGTAAATATTTCGAACATATCACTCCAAAATCTATAAAGATTTATGCAGGAAACTAAGGAGTGTGTTATAGTTGCATTTTGGGATAGACATTTATCACAAATGGCGGATATATTTGGATAAAATTTGTTCAATCTTGTTTTTGAATAATATAATCTTTGTAAAATTTTAAATTGAATTAGATTATGTTTTACATTGATCGAACATTTGTGAATATATATCAAGTACTTTTCCCATGTAACCTTCGTAATTTTTATCATTAGTTCCCGTTCCCACTCTTCTCTAAGTACCTCTGTCGATGGTAGGTCTATATTTAAAATACTATTATATAGATATGTGTTAGGATAGTGTTAATGTGCGGGCATTGCTGGTCAATGGGGACTCAGTGGGCCGAAGGGCCTGTTTTCGTGCTGTATTTCTAAACCAAAAAAAACAAAACTAAAGTAACTGCAGATGCTGGGTTTACAAAAAAAAGTCACAAAGCATCTTCAGATGGTCTGAAGATGAGTCCTGACCCGAAATGTCATCTATCCATGTTCTCTAAAGATTCTACCTGACCCACTGCGTTATTCCAGCACTTTAATTGTATTTCAGCTTGCATTTCAAGGTACTTAAGACATTTCAGTATAAATTCCCAAGTCGCTAACAAGCAACAAACGCAATACAACATTGGGAAAGAAGTGTTTGTATTTGCTACTGTATGAAAATGTTTCAAAAACCAGGAAGCTTCTAATAGCAAATACAGCAAAGGAAGTCTTTTTAATATTTATGGGGCTGAAATGAGTATTGCGAGACAGTAAATTGGGAGCCAGTTTGTATTGTTGATAAAAGCACATGTAAAATATATATATATGTGTGTGTGTGTGTGTGTGTATGCATATATGTGTGTATGTGTATGTGTGTATGTGTATAAATATGTGTGTGTATTGGCATATATACATGCACTGAACTTTTTCTCGTTTATTATATTACTTACAGTGTTCTAGGTTTACATATTCCATTGTGCTACTGCAAGTAAGAATTTAATTGTTCTATCTGGGACATTTGACAATAAAACACTCTAAACTCATGAAAAGCGCCCCGGGTGTAAAACAAGTAGAAATCATTACTGTCAACGTGGAAGCTTTCCTGCTTTGAGTCAATTAACTGGGTGAAAACATACCTTCTGGCCTGGTAGACCTGGCATTCCTGGAACTCCTGGAGGTCCCTAAACATAAATGATACATGTCCTCATCAGTTCATCGGGATAGCGTGACATAATAAGTCAAGGTCATAAACCTTGATTTTAGACTGCAAAATCATGCAGAATTTCATCCAAAAGTACAATCTGGTGCAATGTTTTTGGCCCATGCTACAATCATGGCCAATATGTATTATTCCTTTAATAACTCAAACAGAAAAGATATGCCATTATTGTCCAATTCTATGAAACAGAAATGAAATTGACGGGAAGATTTGCATCACTTTGTTGGAAAACACTTTACAGATAATGATGTCATCACTGTTGCAATGTGAAGGGTGTGGCAGCCATTTTGTGCACGGCAAGCTCCCATGAACAGAAATGCAACCAATAACTAGAGGTGGTGATGTTCAGTGAGGATAAAGGTTGGCCATAATGCCATAGAGAAATCCTTTGATCTTCAAAACAGACCCACGGGATCTTCTGCATCCACATGTGAGCTACTAGGCCTCATCTGAAATACAGCACTTCCTGCAGTACAGCACTCCCTCAGAGTGGGGGAAATCACTGAGAGTTTAATGCTCAGGCCTCAGGATTGGGCCTAGAACCTACGATTGCTAGGAACTATGCCATAGATAATGATACTGGATTCTTGATTTGGTTCTTTCTTTATGCATAATGGAATCATGGAGCAGGATAGAAGATGCAGCCTTGACCTTGGTGCAAGAATTGGACAGCTTCTGCTCTCATCCATTTATGCAGAAGTGAATCAATACTGTGTACTTCAACACAGCAGGTTGGTGTGAGCTGGTGCTTAATGCAGGAAATGTCGTGAAACCAGGCATGCAGGTATCATTCCAAATGGAGCGGGGTGAATGCATGGGAAGAGAATCAGTTGCAAGCAGAGGAAAATAACTAATTTGAGAGCTGTTTTAATCACGAGCACAATAGACTCAACGGTCTTCACTTATGGCGTGTGACTCTATCATTTGTAAATTGATCTGTTCACACCACCCCTGGACTATTTCCAAAATAAATACAGCTACATTGCAGAAAACAACTACAGTGCGTAACTCAGCTCTTAAATAACGTGTACCTGGAGTGCTTCATTGATGTTACCATTATAGTCAATTATCTCAGTTTTTCCTGCTTCACCTTTCACACCTGGAAGGCCCTATAGAACAGACATGAGGAATTAAACAACACACTGTTAGCCAGCCTGAAACCTGCCTAATTGAAGCTCATTTTATTCATTCCACAGCCAAACTGGAGGATTAGTGGATGATCTTCAACCATAAATTGTGTCTACAGAGTATATGACTTCCCCACTTTTTAAATGTATTATTTATGAGATACAAACCACATCCAATGTAAAATCAGTCAGAAGAAAATGCATAATGTTGAGACTGTTTGCCCTCCCCCCCCCCCCACTTTAAAATTGAAGTCATACTGTAATCTCAGAGAAAAGTGGGAATCACTTTTCATAATCTGCTATTTGTTCCCACACAAGAGGGAGGGGTGGGGTTATAGCTGTGGGTATAGAAACAGAAGGAGGTAGGCGAAGGTGAAAAAGGCTAGAGTGTGTGAGCGAACGAGTGTGCGAGTGAGTGAGTGAATGTGTCTCTCGGGGTCTTTGTGTGGGTATGGGCATATGAGGGTATGCATATGTGTGTATATGCTTAGGCGTGTTTGTGTGTGATCACATGTGTGGGCATGTGCCTGTTCATACATGTATGTGTGCATATACATGTGTGCATATAATTTCCAAATGTAGCAAAACAGCTGCTTTGTCTCTCCTTAGAGGAATTAATTACTAAAACAAACTTGCCTTACATTGAATGTCACCAACTACCAAAGCCAAACTCACCTGAACTCCTCGTTCACCCAATTCACCCTGCAAGAAATACCATAACAAATGTTTATTTGAATATTGCAAAAACATGATAGGAGTACAAAAATAATTATTCTCCCGGTAACACCTTCTAATGGTGGCTTTGATAATATCAAGGAGCTCCAGTGAAGGGAACAAGTGAATATTGAACCCAGGTGCAACTGAGGAGATGGAAACAGGTCACCAGGTGTGGGAAGGTTCAGAAGGACTCTCCTGGGAGATGAGGATGATCTTTCACCTGAAAACTGGCACCCTCCTCTATCCTGGAACAACCCCCTACAGACCTGTACACAGGACATCTTCCCAAAGCCCCCCTCTGTGTGTTTCTCACTCAGTGGGTCTTCAAGTGAGTCCCCTCCAATGACTATCATAAAAAGTCTACACTTCTGGACATCATTCTCCATCTACAGAATCCTTCCTTTCCCAACAACCCAGGTCCGTTCATGACCCAGCCTTCATCTGCTAGCTGAGCCTTTCCTCCTTCACTCATAAAGGGAATGAAACAACAACATTGTAATGCACTGCAGAGTCAAATTAATGAATGGACAGAAATACATGAGGGTGTCCCTTTCTCCGCTTGTTCCCTACACCAGGAACAGGTGATTCCAAACTGCAGATAGTGCGGAATGCTCTCAGGTCACTTTGCCAGGTATTGGATTAATGTGCCGACACCAGTGAGCTGAGCCCCAACCCCCAGCAATCCATCCAGTGCCAATACCACCTTGTGGATAAGACATTAAACTAGTTGGCTGTAAATTGTTTCCCTGCACTAGCTTAAAGAAATACAGTGGAATTGTCTCCAATGCCCTGGCCAATGTTTATCCCTCACTCAGCACCCTGAAGCAGATACATAAGTGTGATTACCCACTTGTTGTGGACCTCACTTTGCTCAGATGTCCTGTACCCCTCATTACATTGATGACCATGAAAGAACTTCATCAACTTCAATGAAATTTTAGGTTTCCTGAGGTTAGGAAAGGTGCTGTAGGAGTGCAAGTTCTTTCTCTCTAAAATTGACTCGAGTCACAACAGACTTCATTCACAGTTTGAAATTTTGATTATAATAATTCGCTATCATTATGGGGATTAATGAAGAAATAAATGGATACGCACCTTCTGACCTGGAGGGCCTACAGGTCCAGGCAGGCCTGAATCACCCTTAATTCCACCAGCAGCAGATCCTGGTTCTCCTCCTTCCCCCTGTTTAAGGAGACCACATTGTTCCATTAAACATAGATGTAGATTAGTGATCATCTATTATTTATCCACAATTGGCAATCTTCTTGTTGGACTCAAATAACAGTGCAACAGATACAAACTGAAAGGCGCACACCTTCGTGAATGGACCCAAGAAACATCAGCGAGTCTCGGATTTTTAAGCGCATGATGCTGAAGTCCAAGTCTCACTGAGTGATAAAAATGGTTGCTCCAACACTGGATTTCATGGAGAGACCAATGAAAGAGCCCAAGGTAGACACAAAATGCAGGAGTAACAGTGAGTCAGGCAGCATCTCTGGTGAAAAGGGATAGGTGACATTTTGGATCGAGACCCTTCTTCAGAGGAAGAAAGACCTCAGTCTTCCAAAGGATCAGAGACCTCCATTGATTTCAGATACTCTTTCAGGCTTGTAGAATGCACGATTTGCTTTTAATTGAATGTCATACTCGAGTATTTAATGACGTTATCATTCTTATGCATTTTTAATGCATGTTATATTTCTGATGTCAGAAATATTTAAAAATGTTAAGACTCATAAGATTTTGCCAGAAGACAAATCTCCACGGACAGATTTGCCTCCTTTTAATGCCTGTTCAGGCCGTGCTGGAAACATTGGGGGAGTGTAGCTTCAGTTCCACACCATTGCTGCTGATTCCTTGCCTTCTGACCTCAGTTTGCAGACGGGTGACAAGATTGACCCTCCTAATCTGGACATGATGGGAACTACAGTGTTTCCAGCAGAAGTGACAAGCTCTGGGTCTAGCATCTCTGGGTCTGACAGTCTACAAAAGTCGCTTCAACACCATCCAAACTTTGGTTGTTCGTGTACATAATTCTAGAATAGTGGCAGTCAGCTATTCTTATATAATTAGCACAATGGCTTCTTTGGTTACAAGTCATTGCTGCCATTTTATTATTCTACCAATCAAAGTGATGTTAGGTAACAAAAACCCCACATTTATATTGCGTCTTTAATGAAAGAAAGTTCCTAATGAGCATTGGCAGTCAAAATTGTAGAAATATTAGGTTACCAAAAGCTTGATTGTTTGAAGGCAAAAAAGACCTTAAAGGTGGAGAGGGGAAGGGAGGGAGGGGTGAGAGAGAGAGAGAGAGAGAGCGAGAGAGAGTGAAAGAGAGAGCAAGGGAAGTCTGGATGTTGGCATCCAGAACTTCCTAATTTTGTGGTTGTGTCCCAACTTTGGGGTCAACATGATATTAACATTTTAAATTAAATTCAAAATATGACTGCAAAATTAAATTATACTGCATACTTTTTTTTCTTAATATTTATATGCTTTTAAACCGATGAGATGACTGGAAGCAATGAGAAAGCATAGGGCTGATGTGGCTTTAAATTCTGCTGGCTGAGGTCTAGTCACACTGTTCCCCTGTGCCCCCATCCACAAAACAAATGTAATGACAAGGTTTGGCTTCGTTAGATACAGCGCGGAAACAGGCTCTTTGGCCTACCGAGTCCGCACCGACCATCGATCCCTGCACATTAGCACTATCCTACACACACACACTAGGGACAATTTACACATACTCCAAGCCAATTAACCTACAAACCTGTATATCTTTGGTGTGTGGGGGGGAAAACGAAGATCTCTGAGAAAACCCACGTGGGTCACGGGGAGAAGGTACAAACTCCGTACAGTCAGCACCCGTAGTCAGGAAGGAACTTGGGTCTCTGCGGACGTAAGGAAGCGACTCTACCGCTGTACCACCATGCTGCAGGTTGGCAGGTCGGTGGGTTCCAAGTTGTTGCAGGTATCCCGCGAGGGTTAGGTGGGTAACCTGGTGGATCATTTGGTGATGGCGTGGAGTAGGGTGAAGGATGTAAAATCTGTCACCATTTTGCCTGCAGTGTTGCTGAAGGACAGCATGTGGACAACAGATCAGTTAGGTCAAAGATAGATCTCTGTGCACAGATAATTTGTTTATAAAATGAAGAAATACTGTAGATATTCACATTTTGTTCCAGTCAGACAGGGGTGTGCTAATGAACAGTTCATATTGCCACTCATTTCAAATAAACAAGCCCTTAATTGATGCCAGTTATCTGCGTGAGGTATTCTATATAAAGTAGCTTCTGAAAGAGCAGACTTACTTTCTGCCCTGGGGCACCTTCTATCCCAGGTATGCCACTTTCACCCTGTACAATATAAACACCCAGGTTAGAAATCAAGCAACATTAGTGTTTATTGCAAGCTAGCAATATCCCAATTCGATAAGAGGGTTTCAAATTCTGAGTGAAAAAAATGCATTTTAAAATTAGAAACCAGCAGAGTATCTTCCGTCAAAATCTAGAAAATCAATTGGAAGTGAAACAAGAATGAACTGTGATATTTCTTATCATTTTGCTGAGATTTTTCTTACTTAAAATCCATAACTCTCCCCTGCTGTAATGCTGGCCTGTAACCCGAATCTAGCTTCCATATATCACCACGTTGTATATTACTATCCATCAAAGATAAGCTATTCGACAGCTATGAGACACGGAGGCTTTGCACAACTACAAAGCAATATTTTAAAGAAAATTCACTGAACCAAAATGATGAAAGACACACATGCTAGAAAAATGGTAGAACCTGGCTTAGACATCTCCACTATCAATCACTAGGGTCAACTTTCTCTTGAACCTACTTTACTCCCCAATCTATACTCGTTTCACTCGAGTCTCAGAGCACCCCTGTTCTGAAATATTAATGTGCTGTGACGTAATGTGTTCACAACAGCACCACAGCTCCACAGGTTAGCACTGCTTTGTTCTTGTTGTGGTCGGATGCCCATGAACTACGTGATTAAACATTTCTCAGTAACTTTCAGGAGTTAGTGAATGATTGAACACAGTACTTGTTAACTTATGCGCCATCCTCACAACATCCTGAATTACTATCCAACTGTTTACAAACATATTAATCACCTGCAAAACATAACAACACTCAGCTCTTTTTTTTTAATACTCTAACAATTAAACTAGATTTTTTTCTGAATGCTCCATACTTGTATCTGATTATGGTTTGGGATGGTGCGAATTTTCATTACCATTGACGCAACAATTATTGTCACAACTTCTAGTGATTTGTGTGTGGGAGAGGAGTGACATTTAAAATGATTTGCTCAGCTCTTGAATCCAATTGGCTGGTTTGCCATTGATTTTGTTTGTCCTAACTTTGGTTATAATCACTCATGGGGAAATTAATCAAATGTTTAAACAGTTGATTTTTATTAGTTTGACATAAAAATCAAGTTATGTCTTGTTGAAATTCACCAAATGTGTATTCATGGAGTGTGTGTACCAAAGGAGATGGGAATTGGTAAGAGAATGAATGCAGGAGAGGATCACCTTGGAGCATTTTGAGAGATCAGGTATGAGAATGCAAATAGCCAGTGCCTGCACCTCAATCTGATCTTCTTAAATAATGTTAAAAGTCTGTAAATATGGCAGAAGGCAATGGAAACTCTTCTTAAGATCTCGCAATGAAGTAACGCAAGGTAAGCAACCGCAAATCCAACCACATCAGACCAAACATAATCATCTTCAGTGTGATTAAAATCTCACTGAAGTCCAGAACTCCTTCATAGAAACATAGAAACATAGAAATTAGGTGCAGGAGTAGGCCATTCGGCCCTTCGAGCCTGCACCGCCATTCAATATGATCATGGCTGATCATCCAACTCAGTATCCCGTACCTGCCTTCTCTCCATACCCTCTGATCCCCTTAGCCACAAGGGCCACATCTAACTCCCTCTTAAATATAGCCAATGAACTGGCCTCGACTACCCTCTGTGGCAGGGAGTTCCAGAGATTCATCACTCTCTGTGTGAAAAAAGATCTTCTCATCTCGGTTTTAAAGGATTTCCCCCTTATCCTTAAGCTGTGACCCCTTGTCCTGGACTTCCCCAACATCGGAAGCAATCTTCCTGCATCTAGCCTGTCCAACCCCTTAAGAATTTTATAAGTTTCTATAAGATCCCCTCTCAATCTCCTAAATTCTAGAGAGTATAAACCAAGTCTATCCAGTCTTTCTTCATAAGACAGTCCTGACATCCCAGGAATCAGTCTGGTGAACCTTCTCTGCACTCCCTCTATGGCAATAATGTCCTTCCTCAGATTTGGAGACCAAAACTGTACACAATACTCCAGGTGTGGTCTCACCAAGACCCTGTACAACTGCAGTAGAACCTCCCTGCTCCTATACTCAAATCTTTTTGCTATGAAAGCTAACCGGTTTCAGACAGCTCAGACAGGGTTACACTGAGGTTCTTATACTGAATGGGTGGGGGACATGCACATGCACATAGAGAAGATACTATCAGATGTTACCATCACATGCAGCTGTGCATCAAACAGTGCACAGGGACTTTCAATGTAAAGTGCCAACTTTAGCTGTGATTTCCCACACTACCCATGCATTGTAACTTCCAAAAATAACAAAATGTCCATTGTCAGAATCAAACTTAAAGAGACATCACACACATCTTCCCAAGTCCAGAGTTTGCGCTTAAATCACAATCTACATTCAAAGTGGAAATGAATATTTAATTATTTATTCTAAATTTTACAAAGCAAAATGCATCTAAAGTATCCATACTGGAACTGCTTACATCGAACCTCCAGCATAGAAACAGGACTTTCAGCCACACAGTTGGGTTGACATATTTATGTATTTTTCAGGATCTAAACATTGCTGACAAGGCTGGTATTTATTGTCCATCCTTAATTGCCTGTGTAAAGTGAATGGTGAATCAGCTCTCGAACTGGTGCAGTCTGTCTGTCCAAAAGGACCGCTCCAGCTCAAGACGGTGGTTCACCTTTACTGATGGGTAAGGACCTATAGAGTGGACAATGGCATTGACAGTTATGCAATCATCAGCAATCATCCCTACTTCTGATCATATAACAGAAATAGCTTATTAATGAAGCACTTCAGGATGGCTGGGCCCAGGCCACTCCCTAATGCCCCTGTCCCACTTAGGAAACCTGAACGGAAACCTCTGGAGACTTTGCGCCCCACCCAAGGTTTCCGTGCGGTTCCCAGAGGTTGCAGGTGGTTGCCGGAGGTTGCAGGTAGTGGAAGCAGGTAGGGAGACTGACAAAAACCTACGGGAACCTCCGGGAAGCGCACAGAAACCTTGGGTGGGGCGCAAAGTCTCCAGAGGTTTCCGTTCAGATTTCCTAAGTGGGACAAGGGCATTAGGAACTCAAATCAAGTGATCGTAGTCTGCAGAAACCTTGGATCATTTAATCCAGTGAACGTATCCTTTTATTTTATGGGAATGGGAAGGGAGTTAAAATGGTTAGTAATCGAGAGATCCAGCAGGCCTTGACGGACCGAGCTCAAGGGGTCAGCAAAACGATCGCCTAGTCTATATTTGGTGTTGCCGATGTAAAGGAAGCCACATCAGAAACTCTGGGTGCAATAGATGGGACTAAAGGAGGTATACATGAATCTCTGTCTCACCTGGAAGGACTGTTGGGATCCCTGGATGGATGTGAGGGTGAAGGTATGGAGACTATGTTGCATCTCCTGCTGTTGCAGGGGAAAGTACCTGGGGAGGGGGTGATTTGGGTGGGAAAGGATGAGTGAACCAATGAGTGGATCTATGACAGCTAAGGGGAGCCATGTTTACTAAAGAAAGAAGATATCTTGGATGTCCTAGAATGGAAAGCATCATGTTGGGAGCAGACGTGGAAGAGATGAAGACATTGAGAGTAGAGGATAGCATCTTTGCAAGAGGGAGAGTCAGAGAAGGTATAGTCCTGATAACTGTTGGTGGAATTTGTAGTAGATGCAAGTAGATAATTTGTCCCCTGTTTTGGAGACAGAGAGATCAAGAAAGGGAAGAGAGATGTCAACCATAGTTCAAGAGGGAAAATCTTCTACCTTGGTTTAATTCTCTTTACTGGTTTTGTTAGCAGTAGGTTGCAAGGCAAGTTCATGCATCAATATATCAGGCACACCCACACTATAGATCTTACCCTGAACCCTCTCTTTCCGGGAAGGCCACGTGGACCAGCTTCTCCTAGCTTCCCCTAAGCATAAAATATGAAGGTAGGAGATCAATACACAGGACCTGAAAGGAAAGGTGAAACAGGGGCGAACATCGAGAACAGGCGAGGAGACTTCAAGAACATATGAGAAAACTTCACAAACAGACAAGGAAACATCAAGGCACTTTGTTCAATGTGATGAGGCCACATTGTGATACATGGGATGAGACATGTATCTATCTCATTTTGCATAGGAAGGAACTGCAGATGCTGGTTTAAACCGAAGATAGACACAAAATGCTGGAGTAACTCAGCGGGACAGGCAGTATCTCTGGAGAAATATTTTGGGTTTCAGTCTGAAGAAGGGTCTCGACCTGGAAAGTCACCCATTCCTTCTTTCCAGAGATGCTGCCTGTCCCACTGAGTTACTCCAGCATTTTGTTTCTATCTCGTTATGCAATTCTATGATCATACAATACTCGTGCAATGAAGTTATTACTTCTGACAGTTGTTTGAATATTTAATTATAGTCACCTGTTTTAAATATTTCATGACTTATCAGAGATATTGCAAAAAAACCTCATACAGCCTAATGCATAAAACAGCACTGACGATAAAACGTATTAAATTATGAATACTAAACAGCAAGACAAGCTTTGGAATTAAAATATCATCAGCTATACAAATACTTCTCCAATGATGTGGAGTGGTGCAGCTTGATTGCTTTTCTTCAAGAGCCTGCAGTCTCACTTCTCTGTAGCTAAAGCTATGTTTTGTCGCTCAGGCCAACGGTTTAACCTCTCTGGTCAAATATTGTGTGACTCACACTGACCTCCGCTCAGCTATAATGAGAGTGGTTCACTGCTGGTCAAGGAAATAATTAAATGGATAGTGCCCATTCAATAAAGGGCAATATAGAAAACAGAATGTACAAAGTAGAGGGGTTTGCACAGGGGGAATTGAAGATTAAAATGGAAGGTGAAGAAGTGAATAATAAGGGGAGAATGGTAGAATGACAGCGAGTGTTACGGCTTTTTAACCCCAGCTTGATCCTGACTTTGGAGATTCGAGAGTCTGAAGAAGGGTCTTGACCTGAAACGCCACCTATTCTTTTTCTCCAGAGATGCTGTCTGACCCGCTGAGTTACACCAGTTTTTGTGTCTATCTTCGGTTTCAGCCAGCATCTTCAGTTCCTTCCTACACACTTGGAGTTATCCCTGTGAGATCTAAGATCGCTTCTGGATGATCCATTTTTCTATCACACTCCAAACTGTAAGGTTGAATGGCGAGCATAAATAACTCCTTAGTATGTAGCTAGATAATGACTATGAAAGGGGAGTTGCCAGGCATATGAGAGGCTAAATTGCAAGGATATTGGGAAATAAGACAAGTGGAAAGGGGATTGAGGGAAGGGATCTACTGAGAGCCAGCATGAATGCTAAACATGATGAGCTGAATGGCCTCCTATGTATAGAAAGGAACTGCAAATGCTGGTATATACCGAAGATAGACAGTTGGAGTGTTGGAGTAACTCAGCGGTTCAGACAACATCTCTGGAGAAAAAGGATGGATGACTTTTTGGGTTGGGTCCCTCCCTTAGACTCAAGCCTAAGACCTTTGTCTATGTAAGTTGAAAACCTCATAAAAGAAGCACCCAGTAAACACTGATTAACCATGACACATGGTGCTATTATTATATTGTTCAATGGAGTAACGTGTCACAAAGAGCATCTCAGATTGAAAAGGACAAAAGGAATTAGAAACATAGAAACATAGAAATTAGGTGCAGGAGTAGGCCATTTGGCCCTTCGAGCCTGCACCGCCATTCAATATGATCATGGCTGATCATCCAACTCAGTATCCCGTACCTGCCTTCTCTCCATACCCTCTGATCCCCTTAGCCACAAGGGCCACATCTAACTCCCTCTTAAATATAGCCAATGAACTGGCCTCGACTACCCTCTGTGGCAGGGAGTTCCAGAGATTCACCACTCTCTGTGTGAAAAAAGTTCTTCTCATCTCGGTTTTAAAGGATTTCCCCCTTATCCTTAAGCTGTGACCCCTTGTCCTGGACTTCCCCAACATCGGGAGCAATCTTCCTGCATCTAGCCTGTCCAACCCCTTAAGAATTTTGTAAGTTTCTATAAGATCCCCTCTCAATCTCCTAAATTCTAGAGAGTATAAACCAAGTCTATCCAGTCTTTCTTCATAAGACAGTCCTGACATCCCAGGAATCAGTCTGGTGAACCTTCTCTGCACTCCCTCTATGGCAATAATGTCCTTCCTCAGATTTGGAGACCAAAACTGTACGCAATACTCCAGGTGTGGTCTCACCAAGACCCTGTACAACTGCAGTAGAACCTCCCTGCTCCTATACTCAAATCCTTTTGCTATGCAAGCTAACATACCATTCGCTTTCTTCACTGCCTGCTGCACCTGCATGCCCACTTTCAATGACTGGTGTACCATGACACCCAGGTCTCGCTGCATCTCCCCTTTTCCTAGTCGGCCACCATTTAGATAATAGTCTGCTTTCCTGTTTTTGCCACCAAAATGGATAACCTCACATTTATCCACATTATACTGCAATTAAACCCGCTGTGTGTGAAATAAGCTAAAGTTCACCTTCTCTCCAGGTGGTCCAGTCTTCCCTGGCTCTCCCTGTGTCCAAGATAAATGCACGAGAGGAAAACAAGTCAGAAATGCATAGAGACAAGCGAACAAGAGTAATTGGGTTTAATGTTGTGTTGCACCGCGACTAACCTTTAACACAGGAACAGTTGAAATAAGTGCACCCTATTGATTGAAGGCAGATAATAGTTTGGAGTTAGATATCAGTGGAAAGTATAATTAGAGATAAAGGTGAATGAATTACAGAAATAGTAGCAGATCATTTGGGCACACAATCTTTGCTGGAATTTTAGTCAAATATTTAGCTTAACTATAAATGTATCTCTATAAATGCAGAAACAAAGAATTGCTGATTTTGGTTTATACACAGTGCTGGAGTAACTCAGCAGGTCAGGCAGAACATGGATAGGTGATGTTTCATGATGGGTGATCTCTGGAGAACATGGATAGGTGATGTTTTGGGTCGAGACCCTTCTTCATGCATTATTTTGTTGAGAGGAATATTTAAATCGTTCAGATTTACTTCGTAGTATTGGCTGCAGGAAAACTCACATAATCCAGGACCATTGACAATTTGGTGGTGTCACACTGGCAGATTGTCCTGACTATTGTACCTTACTCTGACTAACAGCTCAGCAATTTTTTAATCCAGACCTTATGACGACAAACATAATGCAAGACTCGGAGCACAAATGGAAAAACGTGAGTACTGAGCACGCTGCCGTTTCCATATTTTGTCTTGTTTGACATTTATCATCAGCTTTCCGGATCAAAAGTATTTCAAAGCCCATTTCACTGTCCATCTGTCTGTCAGGTTTAGTTAGGCTTAGTTTAGAGTTGATAACTCTAAGAATTCTCTAGCATCGAAGTAGGCCTACTGAGTCCACACCAACCATTAATCACCTGTTTATACTAGTTCTGTGTTATCCCATGTTCTCATCAAATTCCTACACACTTGGAACAATTTGCTAAGGCCAATAAATATACAAACCCGCATGGCTTTGTGATGTGGGAGGAAACCAGAGCACTTGGAGGAATGCAAATTCCGCACAGTCAGTGCCTAAGGTCTCTGGTGCCGTGAGGCAGCAGAACTACCAGCTGCACCACTGTGCTCTTAAGCCTTTGAAAAAGAATGCACATTTTTGTAAGATACTGAAAAAAATGATTCTTTAACAATCAGCACAGATCTAAACTTGAATGGAAGATAGGAGTTGCACTTGATTGGTGAATGTACCTAACACTGGCATAGGATCCTTGACCTAAAATGACACTTAAATCAGCTATACTGGCAGAAAGAAACACTCTCTCAAAGGATCATCTGCATATTTTTGAACATTGCTTACAATTTCCCCAAACATTTGGAGATAGTACAAGGAATACAATAGCCTGTTTGTAGCTACTATAATTTTTAAAAGGGTGCACTGGGATAATAAAAGGAAGAGGCTTTTGCTTCAAAATGCTTTTCCAACACTTTGATGTGTATGCATTCGTGTCGTGGGTGATGCAAACAAGGAGGCTGAAGGAGGACGAGGCAGTGTGTGGAGATGGAATACCTTTGTTCCAGGTTTTCCTGGGATACCAGGTCTTCCAAATTCTCCCTATGAAGACAGGAAAGTAAAAACATATACAATTTAAACAGAAAGAATTAAGAAGAAATATTGTCACTTCTATTCCAAGGGAGGATGGGAATGAGGAGAGACAGAGATAGGAAACAGGATAGGATAGGATGGTAGGAATAATGAAAAGGGGATACATTATTCTAGTTTTGTAATTAAGCTGAAAATTCACATAAACTCCTCATTTCAATTTGTTGCCACTGAACCTAACAGTGACTGCTGGTGATAATGATGAGGTCAGTTTCTGACCTATTTACTAACAATGCCAAATGGCAATTAGTCTCAAGCGTGCAAGTGTGTTAAGATTAAGTTTCAAATTAGCTTCTCAGAATCCGGTCCAAGGGTCCAATATCATCAATCAGTGAAATGAATCAGCATCAGTTATCTGAGGCTCTGCTTATAACTGGAGACTTCACAGAGACCGACTCGAGTTTATTTAACCAAATGTAACATCAATATTTTGCACGTCAGACAGTCCAATCAGTTTCAGTCATAGCAATATGAATACACTTACCTACAATATCTCTATTGAATGCTTATATAACTGTTTTATAGGCAAAATAACTCAATACACTTCAGAAATAAAAGTGTTGGTTGTGCTACACGCTGGGATGCCCGAGTATGTGCAAAAAATACATCTTTCCTTGTCTTCACACTTAAGGCTTCTTACTTTTACCTCTTGTTGAATTTTTATTTTAGTTTGATTTGACAATTATTCATGTTGCCGACCTGATCTCAGACATTAAATCTTGAGTATTTTTATTGCTTCCACTAACCCCACTTTAACCAGCAAGACTAATCAACACAGCAGTAGCACGCACAACCTAAATCCCCTCAGTCCTCTAGAGCTCACTCAGCGCTTTCCAGCAGCAATCACTGGGACCAGGAAACTAGTCTGGTATTGTATTCCCTAGGCTTGAGGTGCTGCCAAACTGATGTTGCTCCTCCAGAGATCAGACACAGTCAGTCACACCCAGGAAATTCATGAGTTGTGTGGCTAATATCAGTTGTC
Organism: Amblyraja radiata; assembly: GCF_010909765.2. Taxonomy (NCBI): domain Eukaryota; kingdom Metazoa; phylum Chordata; class Chondrichthyes; order Rajiformes; family Rajidae; genus Amblyraja; species Amblyraja radiata. Next base: position 9,353,025 of record NC_045992.1, on the reverse strand, counting down.
TTATGCAGTTGAAAGTCTGGGTACCCCATTTCCAGCTGTAGAACGGGATACTGCAACTCAAGATGAATATTAGATATGTTTCTTCCAGCTGAACACTGGGCATCACATCTCGTTGAACAGGCCTCTTGCAAAAATAGGTAATTAACCTCCATTTCTGCAGGTGAGATAACTCACCTCGAGATGAGCAGTGGATACCCACCTCCAGGTAAACATGGGTACTACCTCACGCTGAACATTCAGACACATCATTGCTTTCTGAACTAAGTGCAGAGGCCACCTTCAGCTCCACATGAGGCACCTCACCTCCAGGTGAATAGGTTGCTACTATATTGTCATTTGAACAAGTCGGATATCTAATCTCCAGCTCTGCAAGTTGGGTATCCATCTCCAACTCTACAAGAGGGGTCCCCCACCTGTAGCACACAAGCGCCAGTTAATGACACATGGATTTCATCTCTAGCTAAAAGAAAGCTACCCTTACTTCTACCATAGGATTGAGGTAACCCATTGCTGGCTGTGTGTCAGGAACACTTTCTCCTTCCTTCAAACTTTCTTCACAGCTGCTATCAGGCAACTGAATCATCCTACCACAACTAGAGAGCAGTCCTGAACTACTATCTACCTCATTAGTGACCTTGGACTATCCTTGATTGGACTTTGCTAGCTTCATTCCTTCCTTCCTTTGATACCAGGCACTAAACATTATTCCCTTATCATGTATCTACACACTATAAATGGCTAGATTTGTAATCATATATTGTCTTTCCGCTGACTGGATAGTATGCAACAAAAGCTTTTCACTGTACCTCGGTACATGTGACAATAAACTAAACTGTAAAACTGAGATATCACTGAGAGTGTGATTTCAGTCCAATATATTGATGAAACAGCACTCACTACATAATGACACTGTGCTCATACATATTATAAATCCTTAAGTAACAACTGAGATCCACAATGACTTTACAATGTGGTGGTACAATCTGAAAATTATTTTGTTTATAAATACTGCCACTAAAATGCTTGAACTTTAATCTTCAGACTACTGTTGCTCATCATCTATCAAGACTGAAACAAAACATGACAATTTTCCACTCTTAAAATGGAAGAATGATTACTTACTGATTACATGCATAAATATTTAAAAGAATACTGAGTTGGAACATGCCCATGTCTTATTAGCCAGAGTTTCTCTTACTGTTAACTCTACCTCATTCAGTTATTGCACTTGAGTATTTCTTTGCAGTACTTCAGAAAGAACTACATTGTTTGCATCATTCTGTGACTTTGTTTTATTCATTGTTTAGAACAGTAAATCACAGAAGCAGGCCCTTTGACCCATAATGTTGTATATATCACTATCATGCATACTGCATACAAAGAATCTCATTGCATCCTGCTCTATATAAAAACAATAAACTTATCTGAATCTGAATGCCATTTGCCATCACTTGGTCTGCAGCCTAATATGCCTTCAGGTATTTGTCCAGATGCTTCTTAAATGTTGAAACAAGGAATTGCAGACGTTGGTTTACAAAAAAATACACAAAATGTTGGAGTAATTCAGTGAGTCAGGCAGCATCTCTGGAGAACGTTGATAGGTGGCATTTGGTTCAGGACCCTTTTTCATACTGATTGTGGTGAGGGTGGGGGAGGGGGAGAAAAGGGAACTTGTACTGCCAAGTTCCTCCAGCACTTTGTGTCTTTTTTTTGCTTCTTAAATGTTGAGTACCTGCTTCCACCATTCCCTCACTTAAAATACATTCAACGTCATCCTTGAGAACATTTCAATAATCAACAGAATTAATACTTTATTTTGTATTATTCAAAATTAAAGAAAAATAATGTTACAAGATTTCAGTCGGTGCTATCATTATATTGAATTAACTAATGCAAAAAAATATTATGGAGCCAGATGTTTGTATTGGGTAGGCACCAGGGACAACAAATTGGATGTTTAGCTTCAAATAATTGTCCATTTGATGTCACCTTTGAAACAGGGAACTTGAACTAAAAGCTCTTTGGAAGCAAGTGCTTTTAAATTGTGGTGTCCTTTCTCTCGAGGCATTGGCTCCTGGCCACCAGGGGGCAGCACTGTTAACATGCTCAAAAAGGTCCACCGCTTGTCCCACCAAGGCAGAGTGAGTGAAGGAGAACAGGTAGTCGATGAATTTGGACAACATGCCTGGATTGCAAGGAAGAGAGTGGCCAGGAATAGGATGTTGGTCACAAAACAAGGGGATAATAAAATCCTTGAGAGTTGAGTTGAGCATTGTTGGGAAGGAGTTAAGATGATTGGGATCGGCTGCCAAATGGATGTCAGAGTCGTGATTGTGGTGGTGTGTAGGGCCAGTGTGGGAGGATTAGAGGTTGTTACTTTAGACAGACTTCAGAGATACAGCGTTTAAACAGGCCCTTCAGCCCACCAAGTCTATGCCGACCACCGGTCGCCACGTACAATACTATCCTACACACTCGGGACAATTTGTAATTTACAGAAGCCAAAACCTGCACATCTTTGGAGTGTGGCACTCGGAGAAAACCCATGTGGTCACAGGGAGAACTCCATACAGACAGCACCTGTAGTCAAGATCAAACCCGGGTCTCTGGTGCTATAAGGCAGCAACTCTACCACTGCTTCACCGTGCCCCATAGGTTGCTGCACAGCTTATGCTTATTTACAGTATATTGAGCATCTTCACTAGATGGATGGTCAAATTTACATGAAGGAGGATGGCAATCCATATACTAGCCCTATCTACCCAAGTCCAGAGGGCATCTGAGATGCACCAGTATATTTTCTCCAGCACGTCACAGCTCCACTGCTGTGCTAAATGATGAGTCCAGGAGCAGAGCTCAAGTTTGTCTTTGACTTCAGCCTTTCATCACATCCAGGCTCAAGTTCAAGAGGAGCTGAGCCGCAAGCAGCTGATAGCTGGCCATGCTGCAGATTAAACTGTATGATTCGGCTTGGCGCCATTTTTAGCCTTTGTGCCACTGATTGGAAATCCAGTGATGCCTATGGCCTAAACTATCATTGTTGCTGCATCACATTTACATAAGGGAGAGCTTTCATTTGTGCCCTGTTATTGCAGATTGTGCGAAAGGCCTTGGGTAAATCAGTCACCTAGTTTAAGTCAGTAAGCTCTAAACAGACAGGGCCAGTGCAGATTTAGAACCATTCTGGGAGATGGAGTCAACCAAGGTAAAAAAACAGTGATCTAAAAATCAATCACTTAATAGAACTCTCCTCCATACATTAATTTTAATTTACTGCTAATCCCAATATAATAATTCACTTTCCTCCCTTTTAAAATACTCATAAAATTGACATGCTCATTATTGTAGCCTTGGTTTATACAGGGGAGCCAACAGGGCTGTGGAGAAACATAACTCTGTTTGACTGACTCGATTAACATTTTGATCAGATAACAGAGAATCTTGGTGAAGGAATGGAGTAGATTTTTTCTAGTTTGTCAGAAACCACTTGAAAAAAATCTCATGCAAAATGTTGGTTACAAAATTGAGGCCCTTGGAATTAACTATTCAGTCAGAGTTTTTAAGGAAATGGAGAGCAGGAGTATACAGCTCTTTATTCAGACTTATACGATGCTCTTTCCACAAGGTTATAGAGCATTCATTGACTATATATATATATAGTCGTCTTTCTTACAGTTTGGCTGTCTTCCCAACCAATTGTTCAAGCGCTTTTGATTGCAACATGCGCCTTAATTTAGTTCAACAAAGAAACTGACAAGTTACTAAAGAACTTTATAGCAAGATGTGCAGTGCAAAAGTTCTAAATTTGCGAAAAGGCTGAATCAATAGTCAGACACGTGGCAGCTGAACTGCAACAGCGAAGCATGAAGTGATACGTGCAGACTGAAAGAGCAGGAGACAAGATGGAGTAAATGGGACTGTTCAAAAGATGTGCGGCAACAGAGAGTGGATGCGGCCATATTGAAAGAGTGGTTAGTAAAATATATGGGCTCCTAGGATTCATAAGTTGAGATATAGATAACAAAGCAAAAAGAGAATGTTGAAGATAGACACAAAAAGCAGGAGTAACTCAGCGGGTCGGACAGCATCTCTGGAGAAAAGGAATAGATGACGTTTCGGGTCGAGGCTCTTCTTCAGACTTTTGTTGAATCTGGTTTAGTCACAACTGGGATATAGTGTTTAAGAAAGAACTGCAGATGCTGGAAAAATCGAAGGTGGACAAAAATGCTGGAGAAACTCAGCGGGTGAGGCAGCATTTATGGAGCGAAGGAATAGGTGACGTTTCGGGTCGAGACCCTTCTTCGGACTGGGATATAGTGTTCAGTTCTGGTCACCTCATTTAAAAAAGAATATAAAAGCTTTGGAGAGGGTGTAGGAAAGATTTATTGGAATGGCTGCAGGTGTGAGTATCTCAGTTGCAAGTTTAGACTACAGAAGCTGGCCGATAGATATTTCAAAGAGCTGCGGCTGTTCATGAAAGGTGTCGATGGAGTATTGAGAGCAAAACTGTTCCTATTCTCAGCTGGTTCAAGGATCGGAACCGCAGGCTTAGAGTTTTGGGACACAAACAGAAGGAAGGCAGGAGGAAAAGTCTTTATTACATGGAGAGCAGCGAAGATCTCATCATGGATGAGCATGGTGGAAATGGAGTCAATCCAAGGAAACGTAATATCCAGGATTATGGGGAGAAGGTGGTGGACTGAGACTGGCAGGGTTGCTGCAAGAGGAACTGGCAGAGACTCGCTGGATTGAACAGCATCCTCTGTGCCACAACATTACAAAATCAATGCGTCCGTCCAACACAATTCAAATTGACAGTTTTGCTCTTTATCTGAAGAAGATCAGACCCATCCGTAAGTATGATGAATGTAGCAGGGAGTGGTTGAATAACTACTGCCTGCTTTTTTCCCTCCCCTACTCATACCAGTAACACTAGGAAGCCTGATTCTTAATCATTCCTCGATAACAATCAGCACGGGAGCACCTCAAGGCTGCTTGCTCAGCCCCCTGCTGTACTCACTCTATACTCATAACTGTGTAGCTGGACATAGTGCGAACTCCATCATCAAGTTCACCAATGACACCACTGTTGTGGGACGAATCACTGATGGTGACGAGTCAGAGTATAGAAGTGAGATCGACCGATTGACCAAATGGTGCCAGCACAATAACCTGGCTCTCAACACCAGCAAAACCAAGGAACTGATTGTGGACTTTGGAAGGGGTTGGACAGGGACCCACAATGCCATTTATATCAACGGGATGATGGTGGAATGGGTCAAGAACTTCAAATTCTTGGGCGTCCATATTTCTGAAGATCTTTCCTGTTTGCAGCACACTGATGCAATTATAAAGAAAGCACATCAGCGCCTTCACTTCCTGAGGAGATTACAGAGAGTCGGTATGTCAAAGAGGACTCTCTCGAACCTCTACAGGTGCACAGTAGAGAGCATACTGACTGGTTGCATCATGGCTTGGTTCGGCAACTTGAGTGTCCAGGAGCGGAAAAGAATGCAGAAAGTTGTGACCACTGCCCAGTCCTTCATCGGCTCTGACCTCCCCACCATCGAAGGGATCTATCGCAGTCGCTGCCTCAAAAAGGCTGCCAGCATCATCAAGGACCCACACCATCCTGACCACACGCTCTTCTCTCCGCTGCCATCAGGTAGAAGGTACAGGAGCCTGAAATCTGGTACATCCAGGTTCAGGAACAGCTTCTTCCCCACAGCCATCAGGCTATTAAACTTGCCATCAAACAAACTCTGAACTATAACAGCCTATTGCACTTTATCTGTTTATTTATGTGTATATATATGGTCTATGCTATATAGACACACTGAAATGTTCTGTATTTATGCTTACAATACTCTGTTGTGCTGCAGCAAGCAAGAATTTCATTGTCCTATCTGGGACACATGACAATAAACTCTCTTGTGTTTAAGAAGGATCTGCAGATGCTGGTACACAAGAAGGTACACAAAAATGCTGGAGAAACTCAGCGGGTGCAGCAGCATCTATGGAGCGAAGGAAATAGGCAACGTTTCGGGCCGAAACCCTTCTTCAGACTGATGGGGAGTGGCGAGGAGAAGAAAGGAAAAAGGAGGAGGAGGAACCCGAGGGCTGAGGGATGGGAGGAGACAGCAAGGGCTAACAAAATTGGGAGAATTCAATGTTCAATAAACTCTCTTGACTTGACTAGACTTGACTACTTAAGAGAGCAAAAGTAACCAGCAGATGGCGCTCTTGGTGTACAAGCACAAATGCCAAGACCTCAAACTGCTACAGTCATCACTCATAATGTACGCCCACAGGTATGTTCTATGCCATTGATTCAAGATCTGCTTTTTTTTCAGAAGGAGCGACAGCTGACAAATTCTAATGATTTACCTTTCTGCATAAGAAGGCATGGGGTTTCTTTGGATTTGAATCCAGTTCAAGATATTTCAGATTAATGTCCAGGTTCAATGCACGGGTAGTTCTTTCCGTTGCTATGTTATACAACCACCTGGACCTCTAAAGTGCGAATAACAAGGAGGGTAATTGCTATGTTTCCGTAATACCTGACAAAGCAAACAACTCTCCCTGTCCAGGTGCAGGAACAGGTTCCTTTTAATTAAAGTTTACTGGTGTGCCAAAGAAAGCTAAGCGCAGATTCTATCTCAGACCAAAATCCCTGGTTGCACTTGCCACTGTGTGAACTTCACAATAGTTCACTCTTGGTCAATGTAAAGTTAATTACAGCAGGCAAGCAAAAGCATCGTATGAATCACAGCTTAACCTCAGGCTAGAGGTAAATGAGATTGTATGGCGTGGGATCAAATTTTCACCCTTATACCACTGGGAAACGACGCACCATATAAGATGCTACCATGTACCAGTGACCTCCCAGAAGATGAAACACTGAAATCATACAGCTTGGGGTGAGATTACTAATTCAAAGTTGCCACAAAGATGGAAATTCTCACTGAAGCAACCACTGAATAAATCAGAAGTCAAAATCCATGCTACTCACCAATAATTTCATCTGCTCCAAGTACTTTCCAAGATTTGTATGCACCATGTATTTGTTTAGTTGAGTTTATTGTCACGTGTACCGAGGTACAGTGAAATGCTTTTGTTACCTGCTAACCAGTCAGCCGAAAGACAATTCATGATTGCAATTGAGCCATTTACAGTGTACAGATGCATGATAAAGGATATAACGTGAAGAATGTTTAGTGCAAAATAAAGCCAGTAAAGTCTGATCAAAGATAGTCCGATGGTCTCCAATGAGGTAAATAGTGGTTCAGGACTGCTCTCTAGTGTATGTTCTCCCTGTGACCTGCGTGGGTTTCCTCCCATACTCCAAAGACATACAAGTTTGTAGGTTAATTGGCTTGGTAAATGTAAACATTGTCCCCAGTGGCTGTAGGATAGTGTTCATGTGCGGGGATCGCTGGTTGGCACAGATCCGGTGAGCCAAAGGGCCTGTTTCCGTGCTGTATCTCTAAACCTAAGCCTAAACTAGGTGTGAGATGAATTGGTGGGGGTTAGGCACAAAATAACTCAGCGGCCAGGCAGTATCTCTGGAAAAAAGGCATTTTGGATCGGAACCCTTCTTCAGGCTGAAAGATAGAGGTGGGGGGAGGGGAATACTGGAGGCAAGAAATGGCCAGTTAGGTCAGGATAGTGTGGGGGCTGAAGGAGAGCATATGAGTGGCCCACCAATGTGATCACATTTCCTGGCCATTGTTGCTATGGAGCCTTGCACCAGGAATGATGTTGTCCTGAAAGCAGCTGAAGCTGGACTTGATAGTGGTGTACAAAAATGATGAGGGGCGTAGATCAGGTAGATAGTAGAAAACCTTTCCCCACAGCAAAGGTTTCTAAATCTCAGAGGGCACAGTTGAGGGTAAGAGGTAAATCAGGGGTCGGCAACCCACGGCCCCCGGGCCGAATGCGGCCCGTAACCCAAAATCATCCGGCCTGCAGGGGGATTTTTTTCCCCGTAATCATCCAGCCCGCCGAGGCCCCCCCCACCCCCCCTCCCCCCGAACGTGGCTGAGCTCTTCCCCGAGCAACTAGAGCGCGGCCAAGCTCTGGCTGCACCGCATCCTGCGCAAAGCCGCCGGCACGGCCGCGCGCCTTCTGTGAACACGTTTAAGAAAGAACTGCAGATGCTGGAAAAATAGAATGTAGACAAAAATGCTGGAGAAACTCAGCGAGTGGGACATGCAAGGACTGCATGAGGCTGCCTCACCCGCTGAGTTTCTCCAGCATCTTTGTCTACCTTCTGTGAACACGTGATTTGATGCCTGCCATCCGGGGCGGGAAGGGGGCAGGACCCATATGTACACGTGATAGATGCGGCCCACCATCCACTCACAGACATGCCTCCCGACCCCTATGCAGAACAAGGTTGCCGACCCCTGAGGTAAAGGAATCCGAGGAAGAATATTTTCACCTGAGGGAGGTTGGAATCTGGAACGCACAGCCTGAGATGATACTTTCACATCATTTAAGAATTATCTGGATGGACACAAGATTCAGAAAGGCTCCTAATGCCATGGACCTGGTAATCCTGGTAAATGGAATTCGTAGGGATGGATACTTGACACTTGGCATGCTCATGTGGGCTGAATGGACGTTCTGTGCTAGATGACCACTAAACTCCATTCAGGTTAACAACAACGAGTGATCAGTAACAATCATTTCCATCAACTTACTGTTGCATAAAACGTCCTAAATCTAAATAAGTAGTCATGTCTCAGGTGACCGTATGAAGTTCAGGAATTATTTCAACACAATTTGGCTAGACACCAGAATATAATAACACATTTACATCCGATTCCCTACACCTCATTATGGACATTGGACTTCAAAAAAGGAACTGTTGCACTACAATACTGAGAACTATATTTTTCACTCTATTTCTTTTTTTCTCCCTACCTATTGTACTTGAGTTTGGCTTGATTGTATCTATCTATGTAGATACCTATCAGATTTGATTGGATAATCTGTGGAATTCTCAATTCACTGGAGGTCAATTCACTGGATGTTTTCAAGAGAGAGTGAAGGGCCTGTCCCACTTGGCCATCATTCGCACGCCATTTACGTGACCTGCTAGCGCGTGGGTAGCGCGGGACGGGCGCATGGAGTGGTGTGGAAGAGTGTGGAGTGGCGTGGAGGAGTGTGGATTTCGTCCTGCACGAAATCTTCGCGTGCCACCGGCCTGTCGCGTAACTGACGGCCAAAGTCGGACAGGCCCAAGAGATTTAGCTCTTAGGGCTAAAGGATCAAGGGATATGGGGGAAAAGCAGGAATGGGGCACTGATTTTAGATGATCAGCCATGATCATATTGCATGGTTCGAAGGGCCAAATGGCCTATTCCTGCACCTATTTTTCTATTTCTATGCAAAACAAACCTTTTCACTGTACCTTGGTACACCTGACAATAATACACCTAAACCTAAGCATAGCATCTTCAATGAACTTGAGGGCTTTCTGTGAACTTACAAATGCTTCACAGTCACAGGTTCATGTATGGTAAAGAAACAATGGCAGCCAATTTACATAACAAACTCACTCAAGCACCAGAACTAATTGAAGTGACAGTTACACTTCACTGACAGATTGAAGGGGAATTGTTAGTTCAGGAAATTGGCAAACCATTTATTTTTCTTATAGTTCCATCTATACCCATCTGAGAGGAGATGTGCATTGTTTAACATTTCATTTGTGGGACAGCACCCCCCCCCCCCCCCCCCCCCAATACAGCTTTCCCTCTGTTCTGCAGCGACGGATTAGCCTGGATTATGCATCAAATCCCTGGAAATGGACTTGAACTGCAACATGACACAGAAACAATGTTCCACTCACTCTGACATGACCGGCATCTGGAACCATCAACAGAAGCACGCTGTTCTCTTCTAATATCAAAGTAACTCCATTGAACCCCTCATGTCAAAGCCAAGGAATCCTAATCCTTTCACTTCTTCTTTGATAAATGGTCAGGGGTGTGGATGACTAACTTCACAAGAGCACAAGGAAATGGGAGCAGTCGTAGATCCCCTCAAACCTGCCTGCCATTCAATACGATCATCGCTGATCTATGCTAACCTCAACTCCTCCACGATGCTACCACTCACAGCTATCTGTTACTCAATCATGCATATATTTATTTACTGGCCTCTACCAGGTTTGGGGGCAGAGAATCGTCTGACGGAAGAATTTTCTACACACCCAAGTTTTAAATGATTGGCTCCTATCTTGTATATACATCCCCTTGCCTATGACTTTCCCTCAAGTCCAAACATCTCAGCATCTGCCCTATCATGCCTGCTTATGATCTTACACTTTTGAATAGGGTCACCACTCATTCTTCTAGACTCCAAGGAATACAGACCCAAGGTTCGACTACACTCGATTCTGAGATGGCTAATAGTCAGGTGCAAGAACCACCGGCTATCCCACAGGTAGTGCAGGTGGGATGCAATCAGGGTAACATGCATGGGTTTGACCAGCATGCCAAAGGCTAAGGTTTCCATTTTAATGCAACATCAAGTGTGGGTTTATATAAAGCTACACGCAACAGAAATTGCTTACATTTAAACCTGCACAGTAGGTGCACAGAATTGTATGCGTCTTATTTAAAGCGATTAATTAATTCTGTTAATATTAAATAATAAAGATTAGCGATTAAAACATTTTTATGCAAAGGTTTCGGTTTTCAAAAGTAGCAATGGTCCTGTTCCAATGTGTCCAATCTACTGTAGAACTGAATGTGTCAACTTTTGAACTATTGTCCCATTAAACTATCCTGTTACAAAACATTTGTTTCCTATTGACTGGAAGATATGACGGAAGTGGCAGATTTTCAGACTTCCTTTTTAAAAATGAGCGTGAGTATCTAATTAAGTCACGGACTGCTAGTGACCCTGCAATGCTGGTCATGAAGCTTTGCAATTACAACAATTACGGTGGTTCAAACTACCTTTTCTCCTCTATCGCCTGCCCGGCCCATTTCGCCAGGATCTCCCTGTGTGTGTAGAGGGAAAACAAAAGTTTAAATAAAGAGAAAAAGTAAGTAGCCACACCTTTACTTGCAAGGACCCATGCAAAATAATTGTGCCACCAATCACTATAATCAGTAAACGTGGCTCCTGAATTGATTATGACACTGAAAGGATGCAGATCCAAACCTTCCCCTTTGCTCCCCCCCGCACCCCCTCCCTTAACCACAGAAACACCCCCTGCAGAAGCGTCAATGTCTAAATAATAACATTCACAAGATACTCAACATACACAGGGGTGTTGAGGATTGGGTGCGGAGTCTCCACCTCTTGCTTGGGTCAAAAGTTGTGAAATGCCCGATGTAGATTCTAGATCTTGAATTCTAGATTGTGAATTGCCCACTTAGTTGTCAAGAGTACTTTTAACCCCAACTGCCCCCTGGAACTTGGGGAGAACCAGCAGTTAACACTGAGAAGAATGCTCATGGGACCAAAATAGGAACTTTATAGACTTACATACCATTGGTTCAGAGTGACTTCAGAGAGCAGGGCTTTTTTTTTTGTCAAGTTTGTGCTCCAACTGGGGCCTGAGCAGAAAATTATCATCTCAGTTCTGCAACTCATCACCAGCTAAAATGGATCTCCACAATAAGTGCAGAACATTATGTTGTAGAACCAGGAATACCTGATGTCTCTCTGGCTGGATTCTCTCCACCCTATCTTCCAACTCCCTGACTCTCTCCGACCCCACTCCTTATGCTGCAACTCCCTAGAAGGTAACCAGCCTTCCCTCAGATTTCTCAGTGGAAATGGTCAGTTTCTATAATGGCTGGCTTTCAAATGAAGCACCAGGTTCACATCCAACTAAGAGTTAGTTACTTTCCTCAGTTTGAACTAACTGCTAATTTGAGGAAACACTGCAAGATCAGCCTCTGCATTTTTAAAATTGCTGTATTCATCTTACTGGATAAATCATTATTTTTTCCCAACTTAAATAAAAGCTCGACAGTGTCATATAAGCAACAACTCCACAAAGGCACATCTAAAACAGAGTCCGCTTGAGCTCCAGACAATGTACATGTTGTACTTTTTCATCAAAACCGTGCTGAATTAAAGCACAATAGCAAAGCAAACGCATTTTGGAAGCAACTTTAGTGCAATTGTTGTGTTTAGGAAAAGCTATTTGAGTACAGACAGCATTGCCTTATACACCCCACGGGACCACATAAATCCTAATTATTGACAATTCTACTGTAACACTGCACTGAAAGGTCTCTTCGACTGAGCTTAGTTTAGTGTGAAATTCACAAATTTGATTCACTGGTGGTAGAAAGATTTAAATGATTTAGGAAAGATAGATTAGTCAAAGTGAGACAATAATAGACTGAGACAACATCGACATGGCTTAGAGATTAAAAGAAGAGAAACATGGCTCTATTACCTTTTGTCCGACATCTCCCTGGTCTCCCTGTTAATATAAATAGGGAAGCCAAAAGGAAAGCAGAGATAAGTCACCTTTATAGAATGCAGACAGAAGCAGGTAAAAGAATGAGGTCAGGTCAGATAACATTCACATGCACAAACTTTAACTTAACCATCCTGAAAGTGTTAAATAATTACAAACTTAACATCCCCAGAATGAAAGATAACTTGAAGCTTGTTACCGGTTTATTAAATGGAAATGGAAGGGGGCTTTCAACGATAGTGTAACTAATTGCACTTGACAACTGTAACCATTCTTTATTAAGAGATGTTATTTTCTATTAAAAACAGATGTCTCTGTGCTTCCTCATAATAATGTGCAATTAATCGCTGTTAATAAACTGACGTTGGGGATTGATGCAAGGCACAGATCCATCCTCGGCATTTACCTTTCGGCCCACGGATCCCGGTAATCCGGCTGGACCAGGAAGCCCTAATTCACCAACCTCACCCTGAGGGAAAGAAGAGAAAATAATTGCACAAAAGACCAAACTGGAGAGCACCCAGCAAAGAGAAGTAGACTTGCAAAGCAAAGCGTGAAACAAGGCAGAAATAACTGTAGGGAAGAGAGAGAACCTCGTGGAAGTTGTCAGAGTTTGTCACGGTGGAGGAGATGTTTTTACTCTGGAGAAACTTCAAAAAACTCATAAGGATTAAATGGCCACTAACAAAGTCAATAGGAAATTTTGGAGAATATTCAAAGGTCAGTGAAGGTGAAGAATTCCCATAAATATCATTGATGCATTGAAGGAGAATCTGGTTGAGAACGGAGCAGAAGGTTATTCAGACAGAGAGGCAGAGGGAGAGACATACTGTTCTACGACTGAGGCCCAGGTGAATAGAAATACCGGCTTGCGGGGCAGATGTACTGCATTGTCTGCTTGTGTGCTGGAAGCTCAATAAATTGAATGGCTTTGTCCATGAATTAATGATGGACCACAGATAAGACACAAATATGGAGTAAATCAGCGGGGCAGGCAGCATGTCAGGAGAGAAGAAATAGGTGACGTTTCGGGTTGAGATCCTTCTTCAGACTGAACCAATATTCTTTACAATTTCAAACAAAATCTTTAATATTTCTTTAAACACAAACTCAGTCTGTCAAGCAGCACTTCTGGAGGACATGAATACGTGATATTTTGGGTCATAATCTTTAATATTTCTTTAAACACAAACCCAGTATGTCAAGCAGCACTTCTGGAGGACATGAATAGGTGACATTTTGGATCAAGACTTGAAATATCGCCTATCCATAACCTCCAAAGGCACTGCCTGGCCCACTGAGTTACGCCAGCACTTTGTGTTTTGCTCAGGATTCTAGCAACTACAGTTCCTTATTTCTCTCTCAATAATCTTTCACTACTTGTGGTCCTACAATGTCTTTTCCCCTCACTGAAGTTGTGTTTGAAATGATTTGTCACTCATTTGGGAAGTATGAAGAAGTTTGCTTTCTGAAAAGAGGGGTGAAAATCTGTAGAGCTTGATTCGAAAATGTCACAACGCACCTGGGATTGAATGAATAGATTGGACTGATGTTTACAGATTTAATTTGGATCTATAAGGTAAGCCCTATAGAAAAATATCCATTTCCTTTGATCAAATGAATAAAGGGCTGAAGATAACTTTGCAAAGAATCAGTCCCTCTCGTGGAGACAAAGTGCGAAGTGAAAAGGTAACTTGGTACTTGTGTGTCTGTGTTATTCAGTGATAATCCCACCACAAATTAAACAAATTAGTTCCACAGTGATTGAGTTTCAGGCTTGGCATACTGAAGTTACTGACTAATTTGTATTTAACAACCTATCACAGAGCTTTGACAAGATTGCTGATATAACAACTTTAAAAAAAGACAAATGTATATACCAGTTATTTATTTTAAATGGTAATTTCCAATATCATGTTACGTAGAATTTACAGCATAGGAACATGTCACCAGCCCAACAAATCAGTGCTTCATATGAGGCTTCTTTATCTCACTCCATTCACATTCCTCTCTTTCACTCTCCAATGTAAATTTAATATTGCTCAGAACATCTTCAAGTGGCAATAAAATATAATTATTGGCACAGCCACTGCAGCTGAGAATCTCTTTCTCTTATCAACAGAACTAACATGTAATGGCAAGGAAAAAAAAACTAGAGGCAAAAGGAACTACAGATGTTGGGATCTTGTGTAAAAGACAAAATGCTGGAGTAACTGGGCAGTCAGGCAGCATCGCTGAAGGACTTGACAGAATACCTTTCATGTCGGGGGCCTTTCTTCAGACTCTGGACTTCAAAGTCCGAAGAAGGGTCCCGATCTGAAACGTCCCCTATCCACGTCCCCTCCATTGAGCAATTCCAGCACTTTGTGTTTTACTTTAAAAAAAAACCTAGAGATTTTGGAAATCTGAAGAAAAAACAGAAAATGCCGGAACCGTTCAGCGGGTTAGGTAGTATTTGTGAAATGAAAAACAGAGTTAACACTTCAGGCTGGGAAAGTTTTGTTGAAGGGTCTTAAGACCTAAAACACAAACTATATCTCTTTCTCCAGAGACTGCCTGATCTGCTGAATGTTTACAGCGTTTTCTGTTTCTTGTTCAGATATCCTTCCATTACATGTTAGTCCTGTTGATTTGGCAAAGAGATTAGAGTCATAGGGTAATACAGAGTGGAAACAAGCCTTTAGGCCCCTTTGCCCATGCTGACCAACATGCCCCATCTACATCAGTCCTACTTGCCTGTGTTTGGCAACTCTTTCCATATACTTACCATCCTTTGTGTAAAGAGGTTGGCCCCAGGTTCCTATTAAATCTTTTCACCCTCACATTAAACCTATGTCCTCTGGTCCTTGGTTCCCCTATTCTGGGAAAAATGACTCAGCGCATTTACCCTATCTATTCCTTTCATGATCATATACACCTATATAAGAACTCCCTCATCGTCCTGCGCTCCAAGGAATAAAGTCCTAGCCTGCTCAACCTCTCCTTATAGTTCTGGCCGCCGAGTCCTGTAAACATCCTCGTAAATCTTCTATGCACCCTTTCCAGCTGAACAACAAGAAGAGATTCTCTGCTACACTGTAGGTTCTCAGCTACAGTGATTGATCCAATAATTCAGTTTAGCTTTATTTAGGATTGAGATACAGCGTGGAAACAGGCCCATCCGCCCATTGAGTCCATGCCGACCAGTGATTTCCATACATTAGTTCTATCCTACACACTAGGGACAATTTACAATTTTTACTGAAGTCAATGAATCTGAAAATCTGTATGTGTTTGGGGTGTTTGGTGTGCGGAAGAAAACCAGAGCAGTTGGGGAAAACCCATGCGTTCATGGAGAGAACATACAAACTCCATACAGACAGCAGCTGTAGTCAGGTTCAACCCCGGGTTTAAATGTGTACCATAATTAATGTAGAAATATTAAGAACGTTTCTGTAGTAGATGTCTAGATGACTCAAGTAGGAATAACTTAACTTTTACTATCTATGCTATTCACATTGCAAAAGTCAATAAAGGTAAATGCTAAAAGATTTAACTTGAAGTGCATGGTAAAACAAGACCTGAGATATTGGATAGACGAAGCTTCTAGCTGGGCACTTTACAAAGAAGAAGATGAATATCTAAATTTATCATATGTGGCAGAACCAGTATAAACACTTCTTTTTCCGATTGTGAGGTTAGATATACAGCACCTCAGTTCAACTGCCCCATGTACATATGACCTACTTTACAGATTATTTGTTTAGGAGAATTGAAACGGCTATATGAAGTACCTCAAGTGCACAATGACACTGCGTAAGTCCATTAGCGAGTGTAATATTACACGGCCAACTACACAAGCCAAATGTTTCCAGTTAAACAAATAGATGCCGAAACTCAAGGGAACTGAAGAGAGCTAGAGATTTGTTTCCACCTGCAACTTGGGTGCAACCCAATCCTATCAAGATTCTGGTTCATTTTAAATATCCCTCTGAATTCTAATGTGAGGTAGGGAGTTACAAGGAGAAGGGGGACATTCCTCATCTTGACAACAATCGTTTTCTTTGTCTCCTTGAAATACTACTACAAAATGTCTGCTGGTTGAGTTACTTTGAAGCTTTCTGCATCTCTTAAGACTGGCGATACATCAAGTCCAGAAGGATCATTTATCTCCCTTGTGAAAATTGGCTCCAGTAGGATTTGAGTCAAATGCTTTTTATCTTTCCGGGTATTGGTTGGTCCTCAGTGGCTACCCTTCCACTTTACAGGGGGGGGGGGGGGGGGGTGGAGCGCACTGAAACGGCTCATTAATGGGCAACTATAGGCACTGGGTTTCATCCCATGAAAGCTCTCCAAAAGAGTGGGAGGGTCTGGCCTGGGAAGGAGAAGACGGGAATAACTGGCACAGACGTTGGGCGATGAAGAAAAGACAAAGCAAAGCTTATAATTATCCACATTCTGCAGGCAAGAAAATAAAAACAATTCATGGAAAGCTCTGCCAAGTATTAGACATGTGATGCTTCATTATGTGTAGGAAGAACTGCAGATTCTGGTTTACACCGAAGATGGACACAAAATGCTGGAGTAACTCAGTGCATCAGGCAGCATCTTTGGAGAAAAGGAATAGGTTTGTCACTCTGAAGTAGGGTCTCGACCCGATGCATCACCTATTCCTTTTCTACAGAGATGCTGCCTGACCCGCTGAGTTACTCCAGCTTTTTGTGTCTATCTTTGATACATCATTATGTTGCACATCCTGCAAAGTGAAGGCTATTTTTGCACTGATGGGCAAGGAGGCACACACAATTCATCACACCACATTGGACTTTAGATGGGGTAGTCTGAACAGTTGCAATGTGTGCCACACACTTGCCAACTCTCCTGGTTCCAAACAACCCAGGAATTACAGCAGAGATTTAGCTTACAGAGAAGCTGGAATTTGGCAGTATTCAAGTTCCACACTTCCCACCTACAGTCCAACCTGCTATTAGACAACCTGTCACTATGCTCCAAATATAATAGCAACATGGGAAGAAAATCTTTGTCACAATCCATTGATCAGCGATGATTAACGATCACAGACTTGAAGAGTAATTTTGATCTTGTTTGGTCCAGCTTACATCTCTAGTATAAAGCTTTTGAGAAGAATGGAACAAAATTGTACATTTTACTATGTAATCTGCCTGTAGTTGAGCTAAATTATTTGGATTATAATGAGGATTTGCTCTTGATACGTGTGCCAATACCAATGCTCTTAAATGTACATCCGTTTTCTTTTTGAGAGAAATTGATATGTTGCTGCAGACCTTTTCACCTTCCCTGAGGAGCTCATATTCTCAACGCTTTAAAAAAAACCCCAATCAGCTACCTAAAGGAGTAACAAATACAGCAACAACAAAAAATGGGGATTTGATGTGATGCATAGAAACCTAACACCTTTATTACTAACCCTCACCTTCCCTTCTGGGCAATACCTTTTTCTTCCTTCCTCACTTCCTGACTTTTTCTTAGTTTCCCTTCCCATTTTTCTCTCCCTTTCACATTCCTTCCTGCATTTCTCATCTTCTACTCACCTACCCCCCTTCTCTTTCTTTCCCCTTCCTCATTCCTTATTTTCCTTGCCACTCTCCTGCATTTATTAATCTTTACATTTCCTAATTCAGACGTCTTCATTAGGCAAGCTGCAAACGTTTACCACATACTAATGATGCTCATTCCTTTCCGCAGTGCATATAGTTTTGCTTCATCATCTGTAATAAATGCTTTAAAATCTCTTCTAATTTTCACCTTGCTGTGGACTATCAATGGCAATAAAGCAGGAAAGAATGGCCATGATATCCAGTCAAATGCCCCACCCCCCTCCTTTGCAAACAACTCAACGACTCACCCTAAGCTGGTAGTTGTTTAGAAGCCAAGCCAATGAATGATGTTATGGTTCAGTTACAGAGCAGCTCACAAGACTGATAACATGCCTATTTTCCAAATGCTTAAATGTTCAAATCCTAGATCATTAACTTGCTTTATCCCCAACATCAAAATCCACGCTAATTCCAAGGAGGAATGAATCCAGTTTGGCTCAGGGGCTTCAAAGTGCATAACAGAAGTAAATTGAATTGTAGCTTTGATTGCTGAAAGCGGTGCTGAGTATTGAGGTTAGAGCAATATTAATAACAGCATTGCAGTTGGTTTGCTTTGCAGTTCTGTTTACAATAAACCATAATAACTAATGTGAAAGAACCAACACATTTTAAGTGGTTTTACTCATGGTCTGGGAATAGTTTGAGCTGATATAATCTGCCAAATTCCCAGACAGTGTTTTTGGACTAAAATTGTGCCGAAATGGATTCCGTACAAAACCTGAGATCTTTATATTTAAATAATAATTAGACCAAATGTGCTTCTGATCATCACCTCAACACATGAAAAAGCCAGCATGTCATGAATTGTCAATGTTCCAAATAACTTATTTATCAGCAAATATAGGCATCGTTGCTTTTACAAAGTTCAGAGTTAATATGAATCATGTCTTGTTCTGCACCTTTATTTGTTTTCTTTGGACACTTTCTACTGCAGTAGGAGCAGTGGATATTTTTTGAGCTGCTTCTTATTAGAGTCATACAATGTGGAAACAGGCCCTTCGGCCCAACTTGCCCACACTGGCCAACAGTATTCTGTTGGGAAGTTGACTACTTGCTTGGTCTGACCTGTGGGTGGTACAAGAAGGACATTGGAGACTATTGTGTGCATGGGTGTTCTGCTATCAGGCCCAACAGCAATATTAGGGTCCACAGAAGCTAGTCCTCATCCGTCAGGGACCCAGGAGGCCAGCTGACAGTGTTAGGTCCCTGGTGGATGGCCAGCATCATCTTCCCATGAAGACAGTCAGCAATGCCAGCAGTTCCAGGAGGCTGATTGGAAACATTGCAAATGGGAGCTCGGGAACATTGGCATCAAGATGTTGAGGTGGTGGTAGGAACTGGCATCAAACGGGTCATGGAGAATGGCATCAGGGAGGATAGGGTAACGGTTGGGTTTGGACACTCCTCACTTACCTGCAAGTCCCCCTTGTATGAATGTGTGTTGTACATGCACCTACTGGGCCATGTCCTCCATGCTCCCTGCAATGCTCTATAAGAAGTGATGCACACTGAATGATGGCATCATCTATGCCCTGATGCAGAGGGCATGTTGGGTCACGAGGGTGACCCATGGTCGCTGGTGTGTCCAATCACTTTGCAATCAGCAATATAGGCAATCTAACTCCCAAACACACTCCCCGTCACACCAATGATTTAAGGCGACAACTCCACACCTTCTCACCCATCAGGGTCGGGCAATAAATCCTGAGCTTTCCTGTGCTAAGATGAGAAGACTGTCTGGAGACACGTCTTGAGAGCCGGTTGCCTGCAGAGTCTCCGACTCTGTGTGGAATTAGTTTGGCTCCTGATGCAGGATTTACAGCTTTACAGCCGTCTCCAAAAAAAAGCTTCAAGTGAAGAACTGTAGTGTTTTACTGCTCAGCTACAAATACGCTTCCACTCTTATAGTGATAGTCGACACCAACACAAATGGAATCTAGTTTTGCAGCAGCCAGCGAAGGAAATGGCCACACATTTTGAGGCCTATGTTGACAGCAGGTTCATGCAAATCCTTTGAAGTAGGGTTAATGCCAAGAGTGATGGTCAGGAAGAGCACGCAGTGTTGGTCTAGACATGTTAGTCACGACCACATTTGCCTGCGTTACCTGGTGTTCATAACGCCAATCACGTTTAGTGAACACTGTGGGTGCACACATGTGATCACCTCTCATGTGGCCCCAACTACAGTCCATCTCTACGTGCAGATAAAGCCACTGAGCTTCCTGCAGGATCAACCACAAAACGCACTGTAAAGAAGTTTATCCAACCTTTCTTCCTGGGAGCCCGGGTATTCCTGGTTTTCCTTGCAATCCTGGTTGCCCCTGATTCAAAAAGAGGAGAGAATTTGTTATTTTTTCCTTTATCAGACACTATTTGCATTAATTATTACCACCTCAGCTGTTTTCATTTGAAAGAGCTATTTACATATGAAGCGCCACTATTGAAGGGACATTTACTAGGGTGTGACACAGATCGACAACCGTTTGGTAAAAGTTCTCTTCATTATATAAACACTGTTTTCCTGTAAAAGCAACTCCTTTTTAAGCTTCCTGGCAACATCCTTTAAAGTTCCTGCAGCTCCCATTTCCTGATTTGATTTGCTCTGCGTATCCCAGTCTCAGGCAGTTTACTGCAGTTGTCTGTTTAAGATTAGAACACAGAAATCCTGAGGGAAACTCTAAGGGTGTAGCAATAAAGAAATATATCGCAAAGGCTTGACATTGTGTGTGTGCGTGTCTGCCTCTCAGTGGTTTAACACCTGAAATGATAGTCAATTGCTCATGCCCTTATTGCAATGCCCCATCCACACTTTAAACTGCTCAGCTATTCCACATCTGTCTCCATCTTTAGGCTGCTCTATAAACTCAAGCTCTTTGACCAAGATCTGCTTTGTGGTTTGGAGTCAAACTTTTACTGTGGCTCTTGTAAACTGGGTTGTTTTACTACAAGAAGAGTGCTTATGCACAACCTTGCACCTGGATTCACAAAAGAGGATGGGAACATAATTTGAAATGTTAAAAGGGAGAATATTCTTTCAAGAAATATATTTGGATCATACCGCCAATTTTTCCCAAGCTGGGTATGGAAAAAAACTTTTAATCAAAAGGACATTTCTGAAAATGTGTATACTTCAAAAAAAATGCATCTTTGCATAGGATATGCAAATAGTTAATATCAGCCAAACAGTATACCATATTTAGCTAAACAAAACTACACTGTACCTTGGTATGCTTTCTTTGATTAATAGAAAATTAGAATTTAGAAATTTAGGGATGGCACAGTGGTGCAGTGGTAGAGTTGCTGCCTTACAGCAACAGAGACCTGGGTTTGATTACAGGCGCTGTCTGTGCAGAGTTTGCACGTTCTCCCTGTGACCACGTGCATTTTACTCCGGGTGCTCTGGACATTCCAAAGACATGTAGGTTTGCAGGTTAATTGGCTTCTGTGCATTGTCTCTTGTGTGTTGGATAGAACTAGTGTATGGGGTCACTGTTGATCAATGCGGACTTGGTGGGCCGAAGGGCCTGTTTCCATGTTGTGTCTTTAAATGAACTAAAACAAAACTACTCATGGAACTATATAAATATCCAACATTAAGTCACAATGGCACAGAAATTGGCCCCTTGGCACACCAAGTACATGGCAACTGTCAAAATCACTATTATACCAACCCTACACATTTTATTCTCCTCGACATCCAATACATCTCTGCAGTTATTTGTAACATGTTTATGTTCAAAGCCCAGAGAAAACCTGAACTTAAGAATCAGTGTACATAAATACAGTAGTCGAACTGGCTAGCAGTCAGTCCGACTGAGGGCAATGACTTTATGATACAAGTTTAACCACAGATTGTCTCCTCTCTGTCTCTCTCTGAAGCAGTGGACCTATTTCCACAATGCCCTTAATGTTTATATCTGTAATGATTCATTTAATAATAATAATAATAATAATAATAATAATATATCTTTTATTTAAGGTCAGTCAGTTAGTTCATGAGCTGTCTCTGATTCACAACTATTAATTGCTGCCATATTTCTAATTCAAGATGCTTGCCATTTTCTTTTTAATAATTAATGGGGGATTTAACCATCCACAGAATGCAATCCAGTCATTAATTTCAATGCTGTTTTGGGATCTCTAGGACGAATTACAGGTATTATTTAGCACATCAAACATCAACAATGTTTGGCTGTCTGTATGGTATTTTGGGGCATTTTGAGTCATGTAAGGTACACGGCCAAGGAGGAGAAGCTCCTACTTGACTTGGAAATTGAGGAAGTCCATCTGGGCGTCTTCCGTGCAATGTTTAGTGCTCTTGCAACCACACTGTGACTTCATGTTTCCTTTATAATCCATCAAAAGGGTTAGGCTGGTAATTACTTTGCACAGTTCCCGACACTTGTGTGATATGGTGATAAAACCAGCCAAAGCTGGAGACCGGCAGGTCCATTATTGAATGAGTGGGCCTTTAAAACTTGGCACATATCACTGATGTTCTTTTTGATCTCGCTCTTCTTGGAAGAACCTTTCTTTAACCTTCCTCTTCCTTTTGTGTTTGATCACCCCATCTTCTCTCTGAGGAAGTCACCGTTTTACTTTGCCAAAGAGGAAAAAACATTTCCTAAATGCACAATAACAGTTCACACCCCCTGGGCTTGTCCCGAGACCCTTGTTCATCTTATGCATTGGAGGGGAAAATACGACTACTTTCAATTTTTGCCCCTGTCTTATGAATCTACTTTCTGTACACTCTCTGGAAATGTTATATATAAATCTATCCAGATTTATGTAAAAGTTCAATGACTGTATATGGCAAAAACTGACTACACAGTTCAACTGATCCATTGCAGTCAATGTAGCCACTTTTTTTTTTTTTTTTTTTTTTTAACTGTTCGTACTGTTTTTATCAGAAACTGGATTGTTTTTATTTATGCGTGAAATGTTTAAGTTTTTATGTGCGATGCTCCGGTATTCCCTGAGAAACGTCTTCTCATTTTGCACTGTACAATTGTTGCTTTGTATGATGACAATAAAAGGATGATAATGATAATGATATTCTCCACCTCAACAACAGTACTTAAAAACCTTTCTGCCTTCTGCAATTAGACTGCCAAACTTTAGTAACCCAAGTAGATTCAGTTAAGGGCCAAACTAACTGAGGAAATAATAATAAAACTCTCTCATTCTGACACACAGAACTCCAAGTCTAATTCTGTCATTAAGGTAGAACCACAAGCCAGAAGAAATGCTACACAAATAGATCTTAATTGTACCAATCCACCCCAACTTCAGAAATTAAATATGATGGAGTGGTCATGGAGACCGATATAGGTTCAAAATATACACTAGGTATTCCAAGACAGACCTTAATAAAGGGAAGGTTACTCCCGCTGCTGAATGGATTCACTTTTGTCTATCCAGATTTATGAGTTAGTTCTTCTTGGGATTAGTCTACCATATAATCCAGATTGGTTTGTAGCTACACAGAGTACATCCAACCATGATACAGTCAGCCTTTTAAGCTGCATCATGATACTACTTGTATCTATTACTCTGCGTAATTACCTAATTGGACTGAAATAATAAAATCAGCAGTCCAAATTGCTCCTACCCGAACCATCCAAAGGACCAGGGCTGCAAGGTCTTGCCTGCATCACCATTTAGCATGAGACAATGATGGGAGGATCACAAAGGCAGGAGATAGACACAAAATGCTGGTATAACTCAGGCAGCATCTCTGGATAGAAGGAATGGCTGGTGTTTCAGGTCGAGAGCCTTCTTCTTGACCCAAAATGTCACCCATTCCTTCTCTCCAGAGATGCTGTCTGTTTTACTGAGTTACTCCAGCATTTTATGTCTATCTTCGGTATAAACTAGCATCTGCATTTCTTTCCTACACAAAGGTAGGAGATGTGATTTAAGGAAATAGACACATCCTACCCACCTTAATTCCGTCTCTTCCAGGTTGTCCACCGTCTCCGGATTTTCCCTGAAAATAGAAATTCTGTCGTTATTTGTGGCCAGAATGTTTGTTTCATGCGATTGCCATGTATTGAGGTGAGAGGCAAGGGCTGGCTAATGTTACTGTCACAGGGACAAAAGGTTTCATCCTTTCATGATAGCCTTGGTTGTAATCCATGATATGGACCACAATCAACCTGTGCTCTCATGCTTTCTCACTCTAGTATGACGAAATGTGTTTTGTATTTGTATATAGGCTTTAATCCCGTAAAATGCCCCAAAGTAGCACAGACATAGCTGGATGACTTGTCCCTCACAGCTCCAGTGACCTAGGATGTTGGGCGCTATCAGTGTGGAGTTTGTACACTATCCCTATGACTATATGGCTTTCCTCTGGGTACACTGATTTCCTACCATCTCCCAAAGCAAATGAGGTTCAGTAGGCTCAATAGCCACGGGGAATTGCCTAGTGTGTAAGTGAAGGGGAGCAGGGGGAGGTTGATGGGAATGTGAAGGGAATGGGTTGTTGGGAAAGTTTGTGGGGAATGGGATTGCCCTGAGAGCCGCAATTGATTTGCAGCACTGAAATGGTCGCCTCGAATCCTATGGAATTATGGAAATAGGGAAAGGACTGGAATGGGAAGCATTTTCTCAACTCAAGACAGTACACCAAATGGCGGAGAGTGAAGTTTCAGAAGCAGAGGCTCACAGAGACAGGATGGAGTGATTACAACTGCAGATAGTCATGTGGCTGAAACAGAGAGTGTAGAGACTGGAGGGTTGAGGATCACAGTAGAGGATTGGGGAGCATTGATGTTTAGTTAAGAATAAGAATTTGCATTGTTGAAGTATTAATGGAGGAGAACCAATGTAGGTCAGTGTAGGTCAGGAGCCGAAGACAGACACAAAAAGCTGGAGTAACTCAACGGGACAGGCAGCATCTCTGGAGAGAAGGAATGGGTGATGTTTCGGGTTGAGACACTTCTTCAGACAGGAGCAGACGGCGCTATTTTTGCAACAGTACAGGGAGACACAGTGGTGTAATGTCACAACGCCAGAGACACGGGTTCGATCCTGACCATGTGTGCTGTCTGTGTGGACATTGTATGTTCTCCGTGTGACCATGTGGGTTTTCTCTGGGTGCTCCGGTTTCCTCCCACATTCCAAAGACGTGCAGGTTTCTAGGTTAATGTGCTTCTGTAAATTGGCTCTAGTGTGGAGGATGTGAAAATGGGATAACATAGAACTAATGTATGTGTGATTGATGGCTGGCATAGACTCAGTGGGCTGAAGGGCCTGTTTCCATCCTAGATCTCCAAAATAAACTAAGTGCGCGCCGGTACATTTAAAAGGTTAACCGAGATTGTTTGTTTTTCCAGGCACATGACACTTATGTTTATTAATCATGCATACCAGCGTTTTATTGTGTATAAAAAAACACTGGAGTTGGGCTGCCTTTCCTAACCAAGTCTACAAATGCAAAATGCAGAAGGTTAAGCAGAAGCTGCTGGGATTGATATCATGAAAGCTGCATCCAAGCCAGCAACGGCCTGTCCCAATCTGAACCCGAGTCATGCAGGAGAAACAAGGAATCTGCCATTTCATGATCTTTCCAATTGTAACCAGGAATCTGACACTTCTTCAGTTCCTGACTGGAAACAATCAGTTTTGTGTGGGGTGAAGGAAGCTGATCAATTTTGTCCAAACATAACTACCAGTCTGACCCACTACTTCTGATGTAAAGCACTAATCAATCCAGCTTTGCAATATAACTTGAAGCAACTGTGGTCGGTGATGGATAAAATCCAATGACTCATTAAAAAGCGGCCAATTTCTTAAATGTCTTGGCCCTAAATTTGGCCATGGTACACCAATTGAAGAAATGCTATTGCACTTCTGAAGGCACACTGCCCTGGATTTTTGGAGCAGTTGAATCATCTATTTAACTAGAGAAAGAATGCAGTCAGGAATTTGAAGGAAACTTGTTGAGTCTCACTCTGTCAGTGGCTCCCCATGAACACAGACTCTGCAAAGCCCAATAACAAACCCCCGGTGCCAGAAAATGTTACTCTGTTGGAACTGAACCATTTTAGCACAAATGTCCATCTCCCGATTCTGCACTTTGTTGCCCGAGCAAACATGCCCTAGCAAACGTAGCAAAAATGTAACTCAGGTAGTTCATGTCTGTCAGTGCCTGTGAAGCATTGCATCTGTTCTGTAATTAGCACACTGAGTACTCTTTGACACTGCTGAAATAATTGTGTTTGCAAAGCCTCACAACATCCTGGGTTTAGGCATTGGGACAATACAAACAGGAAGAAATGTAAAGGAAGATTAATTCTTAATTCCATTGTCACATGGCTGCTTGGCAAATGACAAAGTTCCAGAAGTCCGAAGGAGAGCGAAAAGTCAAGTCAAGTCACATTTATTTATATAGCACATTTAAAAAACGACTCTCGTTGGCCAAAGTGCTTTACATTGGTATAAGAATAGTATAACAAACAAACTACATACATATAGCCCTGGCTCAGAGGACGTCAAGAAAGGCTTGGGAGTACAGATGAGTTTTTAGTCTCAACTTAAAGGAGTCGATGGAGGGGGCAGTTCTGATGGGAAGAGGGATGTTGTTCCACAGTCTAGGAGCTGCAACCGCAAAGGCGCGGTCGCCCCTGAGCTTATACCTAGACCGCGGGATATTCAGCAACCCCAAGTCGGCCGATCTGAGGGACCTGGAGGTGGTGTGGTGGGTGAGCAGACTTTTAATGTAGGTGGGGGCAAGCCCATTGAGGGCTTTGCAGACATTTGTAGAAAAACGATCAAAGCCAAAACTTACCGGTAAACCGTCAGTCCCTGATTTTCCTGAATCCCCTGGAGGTCCTTTTGGGCCCGGAGGTCCAGGTGGTCCTGGGGAGCAGTTTGCTTGTCCTTGTTCACCCTGGGATTGAAACAACCACCATTAGAATCCACAAAGGCAGTGCGTGCAACTTCCAACAACTAGCTTGCTTTGTCAATTCAAGGAGTAAGTCATTAATATGATGCAGAGCAGCCAATAAGCATACTGCATGACCAAAGAATGGGTTATTAGAGGTGGGAGGAATGAATACAGAGCAGAATAAAGTGGGGCCTAGTCACAGAAAAGGCATTTACCTTGAGATAGAGACGTCTGATGATCTGGTCAGCAGGTGGTAGTATATTCAGTCGAGGTGTTGTAAACTGAACAGGCGTAAGCCAGAGTTCACGGATCAGTACAAAACCAAAGGTCAAGAGATGGTATGTTTGGTTTGGAAGGGAAAGGGGTAAATAGAGGAGGGAGGGAGGAGGGAAAAAGAGAAGAATGTTGAGAAAAAGCAGCAGAGCTCAGTCACAGAGCGAAAGCCAGCAACAAAAATATTTATATGTGGGCGTACAGTTGGTGAAAGGAAAATAAATCTAGAACCTTTCATCATTTGCCAAATATTACAGCAAAAACAAACTTACAAATTAGAACACTAAAACAATTTTTGTTTCACCAAAAGACTGCCCTCAGTATTAGTTGCTGGCTTTAGTAAAGAATATTTGGATCCAGTCTTATAACAAAGTGAACAAGGTTTTGTGTTCTAGAAATGTCACCTGCCATTGGTATCATGGAATTCTCCCAATTAAAAGTGAACTCCACTCATTAGTAGGGTTGCCAAACCTCCAGGACTGTCCAGCAATTTAAGATCAATTTCCTAGATGCTGCTAGTTCATTCCATTGAGCAGTGGAAGTATGTTTTCCTTTCCAAAGTGGCCTTGGAAAAATCAATCACTGATAAGATGGATATGATTTTCTTTCTTAAACAGATGTATATGATGGGCTGCTTATAGTGGGGGAATGGGAGCAGCATAATGGAATCAGGTGTCCATGTAATGAACCTTCTAGGAGTATGTAAAAACTAGTTGGTCAAATCAATGAGACTACATCAACATGCTAGGCAAGTATAATATGTAATATTATACACGTATAATGGATTAATATCCAATCAGTGCTGGAAATAGATTTTTTTTGCATATTGCTTCACAAATCTAGCCAGTAGCAAAACCAATTTCAGGCTGCTTCCTAGGAACACAAGTCACTCTGTTGCAAGACGGACCATAATGACAGTGAAAGCACTCACAAACCTTCACAGTCAGGATCTGATTTAGCCGCAGTGCTGCTAGTGAAGTCCCAGGGAACTCCTACAGAATGTAACATAGAAACTAAGTGATTCTATCCAAGGGGCAGACAGAATCCGTTCAATACATATGGCTCAGAGAGTAGCTCTCTTATCTCTGTCAGGTTATAGGTGGTTATCCCACTCAACAGGATGAAGCACAAACATTTACAATGCACTGAGGTACTAAGTGAGAACTGCATTGTCAGTGGTGACTTATTTCAGACGATATATTACTCGTTTGTCCTCTTGGTTGGTGTGAAAGAGCTTGTGACACTATACTGAGGAAGAGCAATGTCCAGGCCAATTTTCATCGCTCACCTCGGAGAAAAATGATCACTTTGCTGTTTGTGGAAGCTTGTGATATGTAATTGCAAATGCTGCCCCATTTATAATGTTAAAAGTACTTAGTGCTCCTATATCCTCCCACATCCCAAAGGCATGTTGGTAGTTTATTTGGTGACTATACATTAACTGTTATTGTTGTGTAATGCCAAAACAAGTCAAAGGAGAACTGATGGGCATGTGTGAGAGGGAAAAGTTTGGAGAGCAATCAGGAAAATAAGGAGACGGAGAATTTGACTGATGGAATGGTCTATTGGGAACCAATATGGGCTTGATGCACCAAAATAAACTAATTATGCATTGTTATAAGTATAAGATGAAAATCACTTTTAGACATTATGAATGAAAAGTGATAGGAATATTTTACTTTAATATAGCCACTTGTTTTTTTTTTAAAGTTACCCAATTATCCTCAATGCCCATAGAGATATTTTTAATGTTCCTTGTAATAATCTCCTTTTCGCGAAGTATGGGTGCTTTTGACAGATATAGGGGTAAAGAGTTCTTCAAATACCTAAGGCTGGTTTCATTATAAAAGGGTTGAAATGCAAAATGAAGGATTTCAAATATGAATAGCTTTGAAAGTGATTGACCAAGACTTTAAAAAAAAAGATTTTGTTGTCCTACCCATATGCCAAACCTACCCAAAACAAAGATCAGGGAGTCAGATGCATGCTTCCATTTCTATACCATCCATATTAATGAACCAAACACAAGGGGAAGTGCAGAGCCACTCTTGCAAACCAATTACTGTTGCAGAACAATATTTCCTGGGACATTTTGACTTAAACAGTACAATCTCCACTAAATAATGAACTTGAGAGATCATCTTGAGAGAACACATAATCTATCGCTCAACCTAATTATGCGAAATGAAGCCAATCAAAATGTTTTAACAAAAATACAGAATATATCTTTACTCAAACAGGAAGGAAAAATAGATAGCAGAGAGGAATTTAAGGAAGATCGTCACAAAGGAATGTTTAGAATTTTGACACAGATCGGGAGGAACTTCATGTTTTTTGACTTTGGGAGAGTTTATTATCTCCATGGTGTTAGAGTAGCAATTGCCTCTCCAGCACCTATTGTAATGACAAAGTTTGGGCATTTAAAAAAAAAATACAGAAAAACTCCTAAACTAATACTGCTAAAGCCCCTGTCCCACTGTACGAGGTGATTCACGAGTTCTCCCAAGTTTTCTCCTGATTTGAACTCGGAGAATGTCCGTAGGAGTTTGTGGATGCCTCGTAGCAGCTCGTAATGCTAACGGTAGGTACTTGGAATATGCGGTAAACTCGTGACGTTTTTTCATCACTGTAAAAAATGTCCACGGGTAAAAAAATACTCGTGATAAAAAAATCTTTTACTTTTTACTCGTAAGAGCCGCTACGAGACATCCACAAACTCCTACGGACCCGCTACGGACATTCTCTGAGTTCGAATCAGGGGAAAACTCGGGAGAACTCGTGAATTACCTCATACAGTGGGACAGGGGCTTAAAGTTATTTCCAAAAAAATAGAAAAAGCTTCATGCAGCATTTCTTAGATTGCATTGTTACTGTGAGGGTGACAGGATAGATTCTGACTGCTTGGATTCAGTAAGATCTTTCCCTCCAACACCATTCTCCTTCTCTATTTCTATATCCCTTGATTTCTCTCAATAGCTAAAGAATTATTGATCTCCTCCATGGGATGACCAGGAAAGGACATGAAAGGGAGATGCAAATTTGATGTTCCTGGAGAGTGATTGAGCCAACACATTCATAAATGTTGCCAAATGCAACCATTACACAAATCATTTATTTGGAAGCATGCTTCAGAAACCCAACCATCCATGTTAATGGTCAAAGCACAATGAGAAATATGGCCCTCCCCCTCAAAAAGAGATTGCTAGGAAATTGACTGCTGTTCCATTCCACATAACTATAAATATTGGAACATGAATTCTGAAGATCCATGCAATTGAGCAACAGCAAGTTTAAAATATGGTTTTTAAACCAGATCGATTCTTGGGAGAGCGGGTTTTTGAGGTGAGAGTAAACAGACTGGATCTTCACTCCTAAGAGTTTAGCAGGATGAGAGGTGACCTCATCGAAATGTACAGAATTCTTCAGCAACTTTGCAATGTCGATGCAGAGTCATTGGTAACTGGAGCCAGCGATCACATTCTCATAATAAGGGGTTAGCCATTGAAGAGAGGGAAGAGAAGAAATGTCTTCACCCAGTGGGTGGTGACATTTTGAAATTCTCCACCAGAGATGACTATGGAGAATCAGTCATTGTGAACTGTATATTCAAGTCAGAGATCTATGGGATTTTAGATATTAAAGGAATCAAATGATGTGGGACTAGTGAGGGAAAGTGGTGCTTTAGAAGTTTAAATATTCTTATTGAGCAGATACAAATGGCGAGTGGCTCACTGCTTCTGTTTCCTATCTCATGTTCCTCTATGAGTATTTCAAGTCTTGACCTGAAACATGACATATCCATGCTCTCCAAAGATGTGAGCTGACCTGCTGAGTTACTCCAGCACTTTGTGCCTTTTTTGTTTGTAAACCAGCATTTGTAGGTCCTTATGTCTATATTCAATGTAATAGTCATCGTCACTGCATCAATTGTGGAATAGGAGTCAGAATTATGGCCTTGAATGGTCACTATTCTAAGGCATTGTAAAACAAAAGTATGACTAAACCATTCCACAGTGTGTGCTAAACAAATCCACTTTAACTGATTTAAATTCCCTTAAGATTTTTTAAAAAAAAGCAACAATCTACCCCTGTGAACAGAAGTTCTACAATCTTTGTTATCAAAGCAGCCAGACATGCCAGGATTTTGCAGTCTGGGATTAATTTAGACGACTTTCTAGATGTCCTGGTAATAGGTCTGTACAGGATCATGAGATGTGATACAATTCTTTTGGCTATCAAACAATCTATGATGTAGCGTTCTGAAAAGACTGCTGATTTTGGTTCATCTACAAAAGCTAAGATGAGCTTTTGTAGATGATCTACATCATGTCATCTACAACAGCTCATTTATGAATATTGGAGGCATGGTTCCAACAAATAAAATACTAAATAGCTTAGATAATAAACATTTATAAGTTCTGATAACATTTTTATCTGTTATTTTAGTACAAACCTAGAAATAAATATGTTTGGTGAACATTGAATACAAATATCACCAGTCATACTAAATTAGAGGGTTTCCAATAATAACAATTAGTTAAATAACAATGGGAAAAGATAAAATTCAACGTTTAATTATTGTTACAGGATTGGTAGTGCTATTTCATTTAAAAACCCGAAGGAATCTTTTCAGTTTGTAATTGTAGTTTGGAGACCAATGTTTACGCAACCTTCCATTTTAAGGTCTTAGTTATAATCTCAAAGCAGCATATAGTTTAATTCCTCACCAGCCACCAATAAAGTGAAACGATTATGTCAAGCCCGTTTAGGAAAGGGGACTGAGAACATGGGGACTCCTCTGTCACAGATGAACATGGCTGCCGGACTTTAAGTCAGATTTGAGATTCAGTTTTAATCAATTCCCATAAGGATGATTAAACAAATCAAAGCCAAGAGGTATACAGCTACCAGGCAGTTTCTGTATCAGATACCCAGACCCACATTATTTTATACCATGGTTTAACAAACTGCATAAGTGAAATTTGCAAAAATTGGTATGGCAGGATAACAGTACAGGTTGTTAGGGAGTAAAAGAAAAATAATGGCCAATATCAGGGCTGTAGGAAAATCTAAATCAAGACAGGAAAATCTGACTATTTCTTTACTCAGATTTGTAAATGGAATGTTGATAAGTCCCGACCCTGCAAAAATGTCATTATTTTCCATTGTGCACTGTGTACCGTGGAAATGAGAATGCTTTATCCTCAAATGTCCCAATCTGATGTTAAACTATGAGTGACCATGTTTTCACGTGTAAATATTTGTCCAGAGACCTGTCTCAGGAAGTGAATGTGTAGAATGGAACTGCAGATGCTGGTTATACACCGAAGATAGACACAAAATGTTGGAGTAACTCAGCGGGACAGGCAGCATCTCTGGATAGGAGGAGTGGATGACGTTTCTGGACGAGACCCTTATTCAGACTAGGGTCGAAGACCTTAAAGAAAGGTCTCGACGCGAAACGTCATATATTCCTTCTATCCAGGGATGCTGCCTGTTCCCGCTGAGTTACTCCAACATTTTGTGTCTATATTCAGTGGGGAATGAGGGATCAGAGTGATCATGCAGAAACCACAACTGTAATGTCTTTACCCAGAGAATAATTACATTCAATTTAATTATTTTAGAAAAAATGAAAATCAGCGGACGTATAAAGCAGGGACTGTTGTAGTTACCATGTTGAAACATGCAGCAGATTGTTTAATGGTTTATTAAATGGACATGCCAACACCAGTGTGAGATGGCTGCGTTCTCGAGATCCATATTGTAGATGTGATCACTAGAGGGATGCTCGTATCAAAATGTAACCAGTATTTGGGGCTCTGGATTGATTTTACGAAACAAATTAATTATTTTAATAATCGCCTACGGCTTTCACTAAGATTGAAAATAATTGCAATGTGAGAAAAACACAGTAAATGTTTTCAGTAAAACTGGTATTTCAATAATAAAAGTGAGTCAAACTGAATTATGGAAAAAGTTAATTCAGAAAGCGTTAAATCAAAGGGAATGGATGGAATGAAACACCATTAATTACATTCTTGAACCGTTAAAATTGAAATTATAACCATATTTAAGGACTAACTTTGCATTCCTCCCCCTTGCTAGAGAATATATAAACTCATTATATGACCTTTTACGCACGTGACTATGAAAACAGACTTTTCAAGAAATATTACTTACAGTCAATGCTGAATCTCCACGATGACCCTAGAAAATGACAGAATAATCAGATTTGAGTTTGCATTTAGTTTATTATCATGTGTACCAATTAACAGTGACATTTTTTGTTGTGTGCTAACCAGTCAGTGGAAAGACAATACATGATTACAATCGAGCCATTCGCAGTGTACAGATACATGATAAAGGGAATAACTTGAATAATGTTTAGTGTAAGATAAAGTCAGTAAAGTCCGATCAAAAATAGTCTGAGAGTCTTCAGTGAGGTGGATAGTAGTTCAGGACTGCTCCCTAGTTGTGACAGGATGGTTCAGTTGTCTGATAACAGTTGGGAAGAAACTGTCCCTGAATCTAGAGGTGTGCGTTTTCACACTTCCATCCCTTTTGCCCGATGGGAATGTCAATTCCTGATGGGAAAAGCCCCAATGGGATGGCAATGTCAGTACTTCATAATATAATTTACATTATACCTCTATAGCAATGAAAAAAAGTTATAAAATATTATAAAGCATTATGGCCTATGGATAGGTCATTCACCTCAATTGATTCACTTTGCTACCTTTGCTTCATATATAATGCTAGAATCAGGTATTAATATCTTCTAAATGCAAACTTTAACTTTTTCTCAACATTCTCCACTATATCCACTTTCACATCTTTATCGAGTTAAATATGAACATTTTAATGAACGTGAAAATTAGAAAGTCACAGGCATACAGTACATTCGCAGGCCCTTCAGCCCACTGAGTGTATGCCAGCCATCAAACACTCACTGATACCCATTTCCACTTTGAGACCTGTAACACTGCTTTAATTTTCAATGGTAGCCTCCATCAAAATGACGCGGGTTGACGGTCGACGGTCGATGTAAGCTTGAGGGAACCGCCGTGATGGAGGGGGGGAGAGAACAAAAGGAGGAGCCGGCGTGCTTTGTGCCTTTGTCAGTGCCGTAGGTGGCCGCTATTTGCATACATTGGGTATACAAGTAAAGACATTTGCATATCACTGTACCTTAATTGGTACACGTGACAATAAAAGACCTTTGAAACCTTTGAATTTCACTGTGTCTTGTCACATGTGACAATAAAGTCTTCCATTCCATTCCATTGATAAGACTCATAGATAGGCTTTGTACAGTAACACCGATACCACAGGAAACTAGGGAAATAGTTGTATAGCTACATTAAAGAAAATAAGTTTTTAATTTCACAGATGCAAATCGGGACAAAAGTTGAAGAAACGTGAAGTCTAAAAGAAACACAAAGTATAAAAATGTTCAATTAGCAAACAAAAATTGTTAAGTTTGCTAATTAGATATACACGGCTTGTGAGTTCTTCAACTATCTCACCAGGAAATATTAACATTTAACTCACAGGCAGAATAACAGGTGGTTTGTGTGTTTATGCATCTGCATTTGTGTATACAATGGGGCTGCTCTCAGAATGTGGGGGTGAGTGAGAGTGAGGTTGATCCATTGCAATGTGATGCTCGCTCTAATCCCAGAGTCACGGAAATTTCTCATGAATGACTGGAAACCCTAAATTGATACCATTCTGTTCCCTGATATCTGTTGCCCTACAATGTGCCCAGGGCATCTTCTGCAATGTTGCCCCTTTGTGGAAATTCCACTGTAATAGCAACACTGACAACTGAAATGGACATTGAAGTATAAAACACGTAGATTTGATTTCTCATTCAGTTTTGTAGTGAACTTGACAATATTTTAATAACCTTCATGTCTGGAGGTCTTACATGACAGAATAGCAATGACAAATGGATAACATTCTGCTCTACATATGGAGCCATTGGTGATGCTTTAAATTCATAAAATCTTCCTCTGAGAGTTTGGCCAAAGGCAATTTTTAAACAATGGGACACTATCAAAGAGCATCACAATTTTGTAAGGAAGCAGCTCCCATTCTCAATATCTATTAATGTACTTGTAACATTGGCTGATCATTTACTGTTCACCCATCTCTACCCCCTCCAATGTTTTTACATTCTTCTTTATGTTCTCAGTTAGCTTTATATCTTCTCCCAGTTTTGCAAACAAATAGTTAACACATTGGAACTTTTAACTTAACATTGGTAAAATTTGTAAACTGTGAGCTCTCACCTTGTCTCCTTTTGGACCATGTAGACCCTGTGCAAACATAAACAGTTAGCCATATCCCAAACCACCTCACTATATCAAAATGACATCTTTAAAGTTCAACTCAGCATTACGATGGTTATAAAGAATGGAACTTAAGAATTCAGAACATAAATACATATCTTATGATATCTTGTTTTATATTTACAATAAGAGTATATATTGACATTGACCTAGAGTGTCTCTGTTAGACATCTCATCATAAGCAACGGCAAACAGCAAAACTTCAAGTAATATTCAGTAAAGCTTCAAGTAATATTCAGTATATTTCAAGTAATAAAATGAAGCTCTTGCAAATATATATTAATGCCAGCAAAAAAATGTAATGTCTCAAAAATATCCATTGACTTGGCCTCCGGTGTATATGCAATGAATTCCACAGATTCACCAGCCTCTGACTAAAGAAATTCCTCCTCATCTCCTTTCTAAAGGTACACCCTCTTATTCCGA
Source organism: Amblyraja radiata (assembly GCF_010909765.2). Classification (NCBI taxonomy): domain Eukaryota; kingdom Metazoa; phylum Chordata; class Chondrichthyes; order Rajiformes; family Rajidae; genus Amblyraja; species Amblyraja radiata. Next base: position 9,316,998 of record NC_045992.1, on the reverse strand, counting down.
GGCTATGGGCTCTGGTCCTAGACTATCCCACTAGTGGAAACATCCTCTCCACATTCACTCTATCAGGTCTTTCTTTTGGGTGATTGGTGGACTGACGTTGGTGAATAAAACTGTACACAGCATTGCTTACTGTTCTGGGTGAGCACTGGAGTTGTGCTGTGAATCTGCACAATGCTTAGGCCGTGTGTGAGGCTGCCCTGATTATGTTACGGCACAGTTTTGAAAGGGAAGGTAACATGCTTGTGAGGAAAGGTATCTTCCGTGGACGATCGAGTAAATTGTGCTTGTAGCAGACAGAAATGCCAAACAGGTCAATATCCTTGAAATCCAGAAACACAGCAAAAGGCACCTTTGTTTTTCTTTAGGGAAGTGTTAGATACAGTGCTACCTGAAGAAATACATAAGCAAACCTTCTCTTAATATTATGAGTGGGTTATTCTTTGCCATAGAATCTATTCAGTTGATCATTTCCTTCTCCTTTCCCATCAATCCAAGATTCCTGCAACCCCTAACACTAACCTCACATCTTTCTCTACTTTCTCCCACTCCCTTTGATCCTCCAGCAGTAGTTCTTGGTAGAACATTTATTCTCCCCTCGTGTCATTTTTCCCATCTGTTCCTGTTCTTATAAAACCTTTCACTCACAGTCTTCTTTCTAGTAACTTAGCGGGCAGTAATTGACTATTTTATTCCTCATGTTTAAAAGAAATTTGATCTGTTGGGCAGCTGAACTGGCCTCCGACAAAAGAAGCAAAAATAAATAGTATTAGTTCGAACAGCAGCACTGAGCCAGCATTATAAATACACACAAACAAACAAAAACCCTCAAAACCAGTCCCCTCAGGAGCTATACAACACGTTCAAATTAGGCTGAAAGATTAAACGGTCCCATCCCTATAATTATGCATTCATTACAATAGATTTGAAAGGATTGAATGGCAATATTAAAGCTGGAGTAAGGAGTTCGAAAAAGTAATCCAATGAACTTGCAATGCACACTGAAACCAGACCAGTTAGTTTGTCCCTGTATACTATTATGCCAGTGTAAAACCTTTGATGATTAATTCATTCAAAGCATCCAGTTAGCTACCTGAGATTCACCAATAAATATTCAACTTGGTTGTCAGAGACTGCACACTTCAAAAACTGCCGCCAGTGTAAGTGATTCGTTTTCAGATCATGTGACTTTCAGCATCAGAATTGTGACTTTCAGATCTTAAAATATGTTCAGGAAAGAATTTTGTAATGATGGTTGCCAAAGGCCAGGAATAATCTCATCAACCAGGAAAAGGTAATGTTTGAATAAAATGCAATCAATCCTGCTCCACATTTTCAGGTTGGTAAATTTATCCACAAAGTTACACTTCATCCAATATCCTGCCCACACCATTCCCATGACCACTCTAACTATTTAAGACCCTGTAGGTCTGATTAAACTATAGGTTTATTTATTGCAGCTGTTCCACAAAGTGGAGGCATCTATGAGCTATTGCTAGGCCTCAGGAGGTGGGATTAATTTTGTGTACAATTCCTCTTGCTATAAACGTCAAAATGCTTCAAAAATACTTGATTGACTGTTTTGAGATGTCCTAAGGTTATTAAAGGAACTCTTGTAATGCACTTCTTGCTTCCTTCCATTGGTTACCAGATTACCTTCCTTTGGTTATCCAACAATAAACATCACCAAAAACAGATGAAGTGGCCATTTGTCTCACTGATGTTACTGGGATTTGTCTACAAAACTGCAATTCATCAAAAATGTGCTTCAAAATACAAATTCTCCCCTTCAGCAACTTCTTTGATCATGCTAGCTTTGTGATTCCAAATGCTGGAAACAATGTGGAAACAGGTCCTTCGGCCCACAGAGTCCGAACCAACCATGTGATCCCTGCACATTAGCACTATCCTATACACACTAGAGACAATTTTACATTTTGTACCTAGCCAATTAACCTGCAAACCTGTAAGTCTTTGGAGTGTGGGAGGAAACCAAAGATGTGGGAAGAAACCAAAGATCTCGGAGAACACCCACGGGGTTACGGGGAGAATGTGCAAACTCCGCACAGACAGCACCCATTGTTGGGATCAAACCCGGGTCTCTGGTACTGTAAGCGTTGTAAGGGAGCAACTCTACCGCTGCGCCACAGTGCCGCCCGGGATGTACTGGAAGAATAGCAAAAATGACCAGCAGCCCTTTGAGGGGATAATGCAATGATACAAAGCCACACTTAATGATCACTGCTTATGGCTCAGTATATCAGCACTGTTAAAGGTAGTCTTGAACCTGAGCACTTCAAGGAATAGTTTTCAAAGAGTCATCTTAATTTTTGTAAATGTTTGGCTTTACAAAGCAGAAGGCTTGCAAAGGGTACAGAAATGAAAATCAAACTTTTGGGCACCTCAAAAATGGAACAAAAATTTGTGACTTTAAAGAAAAAATTCAGCGATTTCTAGAACAGCCGATGTTGGTTTACAAAAAATGACACAAAGTACTGGAGTAACTCAGTCGGCCTGGCAGCATCTCTGGAGAACCTGGATAGGTGACCCGAAATGCCACCCATTCATTCTACCCACCGAATTACTCCAGCACTTTGGGTCTTTTTTTAATGAGTGAATTCTAACTTGCTTTCATTTTACGGTACGTTGTAGTGCAGACACCAGCTATTGCAAGCACAGAAGAATTGGCACATGTCAGCAGATATGAGTGCATTTAATTTGGAATGAATAGCTGTGACTTAAAGGCATAGACTGGAACTTTAAAATATATGCACAACAGCGTGACTGTCTCTCTGGTTAATGTGGAAACATGTGCGGCCATTTTCTACATTGCAAGCTCACTCTCATTCATTACTGCTACACATGGGACTAGTTGCACTGGTGATGTTATTTGTTCCTGTACACTCCTTTATAATTTGAATTACTTTGTTTAGGTAAAATATATATAAACCATTTTTTTGCTGTTCATTATGGTATTTACAGAGTAGTACTGTATGTTTACACATCTGTTGTGCTGATGCAAGTAAGAATTTCATTGTTCCGTTTCAGGACATATGACAATAAAACACTCTTGACTCAGTCCGTGTGAGCCTATCATTTTAGCCAATTAATAAATGCATTTCTAAACTTCACAACTTTATTCTCCAATATGTTAAATTCAGAATTGCAACTTACCTTTTCTCCTTTAAGACCAATGTATCCCTTTAGAAAGCAACAAAACAATGTGATAATATTAAGGAGCTTAAAAACATTGCAACAAAGAACAGATGGAGGTCATTACACCCCCAGGACTGATTTGCATTCAGTGAGATCATGGTTGACCTGTGATTGTAATTTGTTATATTTATCCTTTTCCAAGATATCATAATTCTCACAGTTATCAATGACAAAAAATATTAAATTGGTAATTTTGTAGCATCAAGTGTTGCCTATGGAACAGTTGCACATTGCCTAGCCCTCTCCATGTAGATGTGTTCCCTCGCATTCTATCAGTCTTTTTGATTATTTGTACCTCTTAATGTAATAGCGATCTCTGGACAAAGTTGCTTGGGGACACCACGTTTTCTAGCTTTTCACTCTTTTTTCACCCAGAGAGTTGTGAATCTGTGGAATTCTCTGCCTCAGAAGACTGTGGAGGCCAATTCTCTGGATGCTTTCAAGAGAGAGTTAGATAGAGCTCTTAAAATTAGCGGAGTCAAGGGATATGTGGAGAAGGCAGGAACGGGGTACTGATTGTGGATGATCAGCTATGATCACTGTGAATGGCGGTGCTGGCCCGAAGGGCCGAATGGCCTATTCCTGCACCCTTTGTCTTTTATTGCTTCAAAAAAATATGACAGTTTTCTCAGGACCTCTAAGGCTTAACATTTTAAATAGATGATATTATCTCTTATTATTGCAGACTTGCTCACCTTTTCACCTTTTGGACCAGGTGAGCCCTGCGAAAAAATAAAATTAAGTTAGAACTTGAATGTGGATCGTAAAGTTTACTCCCTGTAAAATATGAGAGGGTGCTTTTCGAATCTTGAACAAAAGTGCAGAAGTGATGAAATTCTGCAGAGGTATTTATAATCACATCACATGGTAGGAGATGCTGAATGTAAAGATTTACATGTAAAAAATTGCAAGACACAGACTCCCATTTCAGAAACTTCAGAGAAGTTGGAAATTATATCCAAAAATATCTGATAATAGTTATTTCACAATTTCGCCAGATAGTGGTAAGCATTAGTAATTCATGCTGCTGATAAAATTCAACTTGCTAGGAAATAAATATATGAGATTTTGGTTTGTACTTTGGATCTGCAACTAAAGATTCCGTGGCTGCATACTGCATACTGCCTATGGGGCTTAAGTTTTGATTTGTGTCTCCAACACTTGAAGCCAGATCACAAATGTCAGTTAGCAAAATGTAACCCATATTATCTAATTGCTTACACATGCACTCAAATGTTCATGTATCAACTTGTATGCATATGTTTTCTTCAACAGCAGTGGGTGTACAATGCACATCAAACAATCCTAACAGAGTCCACCACATTAGCTGGAAAGGGTACAGAGAGGATTTACAAGGATGCTGCCAGGGCCAGAGGGTCTGGGCTATAGGGAGAGGTTGAGGAGGCTGGGACTCTATTCATTGGAGCACAGGAGGATGAGGGACACGTTGGTCCAAAGGGCCTGTTTCCACACTATCACTCAATGACTCTTTGACTCTAAAAGCTGAAGAAGGGTCTTGACCTGAAAGGTCACCCATTCCTTCTCTCCAGAAATGCTGCCTGTTCTGTTGAGTTACTCCAACATTTTTTGTCTATCTTCGGTGTACACCAGCATCTGCAGTTCCTTCCTACACAGAAAACCTAAGCTGCCTTTGTTGGTCCAACGCTCGAAGAACATGGATAACATTTTGCATGCACCTTCTTAAAGGAAAGCTACTTTGATTTTTGTTATACCTACCATGTCACCTTTAGATCCAGCTTTTCCCTGAAAAAGCAAAAATAAAATATTAAACAACAGAACACGGACAAAAACAATATTGCAAATTTATTTTTATTTTCCAACTCCCTCTCCCCAACTTATGAAATCAGATGAAAAATATACAAGGAATGAATGTCCCAAGCCCATGTCCACATATGTGCTACTTTGTTTTACTCAGACATTTACTGCTTTGAGCCTTCTACTATGATATACCATGAGCACATAATCAAATGTTTCATTCATCAATTCAACAATCACTTTAATAAAAACGTCTGTAAGAACAGTATTCCTTTGATTAAAACGTGAAAAGGCAGAATTGCCCATTTAGCTAATGTAGCCAAATGTTTCTAAGTGCAATGAATTGACTGAGGATTTCAACTTTAAATGAAAGTTCACAACCAAAGCCAAGTTCAAAGATGTTAGATCAGCTGCTAGCCTGATTTTTCTTCATATCAATGTATGTTTGAAATTCCAATCCCGCCAATTTGTGTATCAAACTTGAAAGGTTAGATGTTCACACAATGGGTAGTTGTGGATAATATATTGCAGTACTATTGTGAGCATATTAAAGCTTGGAAATGGGCTCCAGCCAGATCGCCAGATATCAAATGCCACCAGCAAGTGATATTGAACAAGAAGGCAAAGCACAATAGATTTAACATTGTGGTTCTCAATGTTTCAAATTATTCTGAAATGTTTTGTCTCAATGTATTATATAATAAAAACACATTGAAGACTGATCACTTGCCAAGCACTGAGCAGTCCAGGGCTCACCAGGAGGGGTTCCCAACCATGTCTTCAATTTGAATTAATCATTGGCTTTAGTTGTGGACTTCCATTGCAATATATCCCCCTGTCCTCACTCCATACCTCAGTCCTGAGGAGGGGTCATAGTATCTTCTGATCCATTTGGCCAGAAGATTTAACCATCCCTTTGAATGTGTTAGCCTGGCTAGTTCAATACCTATACATGGAAATTCAACCTTGGGACGGGAGCCATTTGTAGCCCAGATGAGGTTTGTCGCTAAGGGTGTCTAAGAGTTTCTCAGAATTAAATAAAATCTCACAGAATAACCCAGGAGATTAATGTATCTGTCAATACAGATCATGGATTGAACCAGACTGATGCTGCACGTCATCTCAGGGACAAATAGCAATGGACAACAAATCCTAGCTTTGCACATAGCCTGAGAAGGATTAAAAATGATGGAGACTGTTTTTGCTATTGCCTGATTTGATTTGGTCTAAAACCAACACCACTCTCTTAACACCTTCTGATGTGGCCAAGTAATCCAATATGTTGTGGAGTTGCAGGGAAAGGAATAAATATTTGAGGCACATGCACACGCACAAAAGCTGGTACGGAATGTTTTTTATGATGTTACATAATCTTATAACAATATATAGAAAAATGAAATACTTACAGATTTACCATCCAACCCTATAGGGCCCTTCAAAATAAATTAAACATTGATGAATACAAATTTAGAATCAAAATGTTTCACATGATAAAATTTAAGGCATTTGATTATTTTCAAAGACATTTCAGCATCAATGTGACTCTGAATCCATTAGTTGAATCGAGCAGTGGAAGAGTTAGTACACAAACACAGAAGCAGAGAAGATGCTCTTTTCCAGACTTGTTTAGTCACCAGCATTTTGTTAAGATGCAGATTTTAGCTGGCTCCCATCAGCTGGTAGTGAAGTGTGTAAAGCACGCTCAAACCTGGTCAGTTTATTGTTTCAATATGTTCACCAAAAAATAAGAAAAAAGACAAACGGAAGCAGCTTGGCAAATTGAACACATCACAGCTGGCAAGAAATGAATATGTTAAATGGTAAATCATTTCTGACAATATTAACTGTTAAAAGATATTTTTCCAGTTTGGTGCAAGCGCCAGCACTCAACATCTGGCAGCTTAATAGTTTACTGTAGGTGTGAGTAAATTAAAAGCACAGGAGCAAAATATTTTAAAATGCTGTTCAACTTCACAAGGATAATTCTACATCATTAATAATCACAGCACTTTGGAATATGTCTGGGCCTTTCACCAATGTATGGATTATATACAAGTATGAAGCAAGATGTATGCAATATGTTTGTACTAAAGCTGAAGTCACAGTCTCAGCTTTCCTAAACCATGAATGATATTCTATTCCAAACCTCATTACTTCCCGACTAATTCCCTTGCTTACACGCTGTAGCTGTTTGTTGGAGGTATGTATGCACGCTGGCTGATCAGAGAGCAGCTGAATCATGAGCAAAGTACATTCCCACAACTGGCTTCATGTTTCGCTACTATCTTGAGCCCAAGCGCCGAAGATGTACAAACTGTACTCTGCCTTCTGCGCAGCAAATCATTCATGATTAAAGCAGTATTGTATGCAACACTTAACATTTCTAATCAAACACGTGGCAAAAATAGCAACATTCCCATTGCTTCCTAACACATTCCCAAAATGCTCCATTGGATTAGAATCATGGATTCTATGATACAGAACTGAAATGATATGAGAGAACTGCTTGATGTCAGATGAGTGTTCTTCATCACTTTGCTAACACAGAATTCAAAAGTGCATGAGTGTTATTTCCCTGAACTTTGGGAAGGAATAAGTGACATCCCAGCCTACAAACTCTCAGGGTCAGTAGAACTCCAAAATAATTTAAGTTCCTTCATTTTTTATTGAACTCGGATGCAACTTTTAATTTTAACTGAGAATCCATATCATTATGTCTTAGTCTTTTGCTTACTATTACTGATCTATGAAAATATTATCACTCCCCACTAATTGCAATCCTTGCCTCACACCTTGCTAAGTAGCAGTGACAGGTTAGAATAATCGATATCTGTCAACCCAAATTTCCAGGATCATATTTGCAAGTTTGCGTTTAAAAAGAGATTGCGCACTTCATAGCAATCCACATAAGTATTATTAGTGATATTTATAGAAAGCTTTCACATGTCAGTCCAAAATGCAGATACACAATTCAAGCATTAAAGTTAAGTTTAAGAAAGCCAAAACAGATTTTCCTATCCTCCTTTAAGGTCATCAATAAAACTAAAAAAAAAAAATAGTTGTACAACTCATTTTAATTTTCCATGCGTTCATGGCCACAGACTTTGATGATATGACAATTGTGGTTGTGCATCAAATTAAGTCATCGTATGTGAAGCGCATTGGGACAGTTCAGAGAAAAGTGGAAAACACAACACTTTACCTCTGACTAAACACAATGGGAAAATAACATTGCTTCATTTTCTAGAATAAGTTCAATTTGACAATTTAAACGATTATGTCTAAAAGTACTTGACCTAATCGGAACCTGATAAATTTGTTTTGTTTTGAAATATGCTACTGTGCAGAAAGGTCTCGCATATCCCCATTCTTGGCAGACGTTCCAGAGACCTTACGCACTGCAGAGATGTGGCTGCCGTCACTTGCAGCTTCCTGCCTGCATCTCTGATTCATCCCTGATATTATTAGGAGCCTTCCTTAATTAATTTCAATCAGATCATTTTGACAAGTTTGCACTCAAGTTCCAAGAGGCTTCACAGGACTGCTACGTAAGGATATTTGCCGCTGAGCTTTTAGCAGAGGTGCTCAATTGGATATGTTGGAATGGAATCCAAAATGTATGAGAACAGCTTTAATGTGGCGAGCAAGCTAAGCGCAAGGTAATGTGAAAGTATCAATCAAACCGTGCAACTATAGGACAGGCAGCATGTATAACTTATAAATCAAGGTCGGTCTAAATACATTATCAATTCCTTTCAGAGTGTCCATCCATTCAATCGTACAAATAAATCAAAGAAACTTGGTTATCAACAGCAAACTGTTAAATATTACTGAATAAGTGGATTTCCAAAAGTCTCTCAACACACCGGATATCCTGAGAACCCTCTTGCTCCTGGTTGACCCTAAATTAAAAGAAAACACAATTGGGGGAATTAATTAATCCAAACCATCATGTTTTTTTCTCTCTGATCACTTGCATTCATCAGGTCTCAAGCCAGGCACAAACTTGGTCTTTTAAATCAATAGTAATCATTTTTCTTCTCAAGTAAGGTTTTCTAAACAATTATGCTCATTAGCAACTCATTTGAATTAAACCATATGTCAACACGAGCGGAAATAGTGAGAAGTTGTCCCAGCAAGTCATAGCAGAAGTCCTATTGTGGATAAATGCTGTCAACGCCATCAGTGCATTCATTATGAGTGTCCTGTTCAATGTAAATTTATGTTACTTCCCCAATGTCCATGTTTAACTTTGGAAGAACAAAAGGCCGACTATAGAGCCAATTCAAGCATTCGAACCTCCAACATACTGGCAGCAGAGTTGAAGGCTGAGCTTGCACAGTTTTAGCTCCTGGATGAAGTCTTTTTATTAAGGGAGGTATGAGAACAGGGAGAATGAAAAAGCTGCAAATCGCTTGGAGTCATTACTCCTGCCTGTGATCATGATGTGAAATTAGTGCTTCTTATGTTTCTTTTCCACTTGTCTGGCAAACAAACCCAAGTGCCACAACTTCTCTTCAAATCAAAGTAAGGGTCAAGGCCCTTCTGAAACTTTACCTCAGTATCCGTGCAAGCTGGGAATTACAGGCCATCTTGCTGCTTGCTGCTGCATTACATAAAAGCTCTACCAGTAAAGTGGGCAACCCAAGACCCTGGACTGATGCAACTTTCCCATTCACCCTTGAAAGGGGCATTTGGCTGCAATGCCGGACTCCACAAACATGCAGGTGCTAATTGAGGACACTTGTGCCCTTTCAGATCTTGAGCATAAAACACACAGTGCGGGACTAATGGAGTAAAAGGCTTGTCCCACTTGGGCGTCATTTGCGCGTCACGCAGATGGCGAGCGAAGATTTTGTACATCCCGAAATCCTGGGGCGCCGCATGCGACCGCTCGTCACTGCCTACGTCACCACGCACCATGCGCACGTAATGCACACCATGCGCGCATCATGTCCGTGGCATGACGTGCGTGTCGTACGTCATGACGCGTCAATGAAGTCGCGTAAATTACGCGCAAATGACGCCCAAATGGGACAGGCCCTTAGCTAAGCAGATCCAGGACAAGGATAAATGACATTTTAGGCCGGAGTCCTTCAAACATCTACAGTTCCTTGTGTCTCCCTTTCAGATCTTCCCTGGCATTTTCGCACAGTAAGCACCCTTTGCACAAGGAAGCTGTTTCCTGTGTGCACTGTGTTTTTTTCTGTAGCCTGTGCATGTCCCTCTGTTTTCTGAGAGGACTCTGCCACCTCCTCCCAGCCACAATCGTGGCATGCACTCGTTCCTTGCCAACACGACCCAGTCGCTGAATGAAAGGGATTGCATTGTGGTATGACCCTTTAAGTGCCAGAGCTACTTCCTGAGGTCAGAGCTGTGAGGAAAGGTACTATTAACGGGAGAAACATGACACCTACCTCCAGCTGTTTCTGAAAACGAGTACTGTTACACCAGGGAGCCTGTTGGCATTGTCTTGGAACTGGTGCTTATTCATTTCACAAACTTCTTTTTAGAGTTTATTTCAAAGCAGCATCGGGGAGACTGTTAATTTCAGAGAAGCGTGGCAGATGAATTCTTAGGCCTATATTCAGTCCCTCTAACAAGTGGCCATATATGTGCACACTTAGACGGCTATTTGGCAAACTATTCTGTGTGGATCCTGTTACTGAATAAATTTGGGAGAGGTAATAGTGATGAAGGAAGAAAACTAACACAACCCAGCAGAATCTGACAAGGCCCATCATGGGCAGTGAGGAGCACATCTGCCTGAGTCAGAAGGTTACATATTTAATTCTCTCACCAGAGGAGTGAGCACCAAAATGTCAATTACTCTAAACTGTTAATGTTGAACAGGGTTCCAACCATTTGCTCAGGTGGAGAGGAAAGAGCGTTAAAGGTGTACTGTTTCAAAGAAGAGCAGGAAAGTCCGGATTGGCAGCCTGTCCAACATCAATTAAATCTCACCAAAGGGATTACTTGGCAATGATCACACTCCTGCTTCTAGCTGTGATTAAGTAGTAGACAATATACACAAAATGTTGGACTAACTCAGCGGGACAGGCAGCATCTCTGGAGAGAAGGAATGGGTGACATTCCCTTCTATCAAGATGCTGCCTGTCTTGCTGAGTTACTCCAACATTTTGTGTCTATCTTTGGTTTAGACCAGCATCTGCAGTTCCTTCCTACACATTAAGTAGGCAATCATTGTTTCCTCCAACAGTGACAAAAAGTTCTTCAATGTAAAATGCCCTGGGATAAAAGGTGCTATTGAAATGCAAGTCATATTCCTCTCCAGGCTGTAACCTGATCTTACATCAAGTAGAGTTCTAATCAGAAATAGAAGTGCTGGCTAGCTTCCCCTGCCTTGCCCAGAGCATGAAAGCCAATTGACTCATCCTGTCATCACTCCAGCAGAGCTCAGGCTAACTTAGCGCCACGGAGCGAAATCAAACCTCAAGCTTGGCTGGACAGAAACAGCTGAGCCATCACAGAAGCATGTAGGACTTTATTGTGAAAGGGTTTTAGATGTGAAATTGGTGACTGGCAGCGATGTGACATCACGATTAAATCAAGGCAGTTTCCTGATCATTGCTTTTTCCAGCATTGTATCTTCATCGTAATGAATGAGTGAAATTCGATCTTTGTTAAAAAAAAGTTTACTACAACTTCTCAAATTTCCAACTAATTGAACAGCAATTGGGCTTAATCCTGACTTTAATAAGATAATATATGGTTGTAGTCCTACCTGTTCTTTACAGAGACATTAACTTAAAATTAATTCAGAGTGTTTTTCCAATTAAGTTCTGGGTTAATTGAAATGTTATATAACAGACACATTTCTCAAATGATTTCAGCAGATGACTGGCTCATGGGCTAACAAGTCTCACCACAGTATCTAAAGTCAATTTAAATCTGTTTCATTTAAAGCTATTGAGAAAAAGCAGACCAGTTGTCCTGTTATTTGTTTGTCATTTGTTAAATGCAAAATATGGGAGGGGGTAACTCATTGACAAGCTGTTCCTCATTAGTAATGGTTTATCATGCCGCTTGGATGGCTAACTAAAAAAACAGATGGCTAAACTATGTTGTCACATTGCTGAGGACCTGACTTAAGCTGATGCGAGAGTGAAAAATACTGTAAATAAATCAATTCTTTATGGTATATTTGAACAGGAAATAACACATCAAAGAAACAAAATACTTTCCTATCATCTTTAAAAGGACATTGCCTTTCCTGGCACATTGACATGTCCACTCCTAGCAGTTCCTATATAAGCATGGCCATAGTTGTCAAGGTCTATTGAGTTAAGGAAATGCAACTACAGAGTAAATCTAACCAGGCTCTTTACTGAAATATGGAGAAAAAAACTTGCTTTTGGCCCTAGCTCATCTATAAAATTAATTTAATCACAATTTATAATGCTGGGATATGCAAATAAGAATCATGCCTTCAGCAGTTAATTGATAGACATCTGAACAAGAGTCTCAAATTTGTTCATGTATTTTCTGCATATTTTTCAGGACATGGAAAGAGGCCATTCAGCCCATCGAGCCGACTGCAGCTCCCAGAGAATAAAATTAGATTGGTATAGAATTAGTGTAAACGGGTGCTTGATGCTGGTACAGATATGGTGAGCAAAGGGGCATGTTTACGAACTGAATTGCTCCAAGTTTCAGGGGGATCTTGCAATCTCCACACAGACAGCACTAAAGGTCAGGATCATACTTGGTCCCTGGAGCTGAGAGGCAGCAGCTTTAACAGCTGCACAACCATGCTGTTTAATCTTTTTGGTATTCAATACTGAACTATTTACATAAGAGGCTAACATCACTAACTTTAGGAATTTGTAGCACACGTAATTTATCCTCAATGCACCTCGATGTGCAGATGTTTGTTGTCATGAAAACTTCAAAGCACCATCAATATCTGAATTTACTGAACAAAAATGTTGGGAGGGAATTCCAGAGCTGAGGCCCAGAAAAGCTGAAGCCACAGCCGCCAACAGTGGAACAATAAGAAAGGGAATGCCGATGAGGCCTGAATTGAAGAGGTGCGCAGATTCTGGTAACAACTGCCGTCAATAATGTGCCAGATCGTGCAGCATGTAATAACGAAGTCTCTGCATCTGCTGACATGTACCGCAGGCACTCCCAGAATGATGCAGACAAAAATGTCTCACCTTGAGAAAACCAATGATGTTGTTATGGTGCTTTGGTGGCTCAAGTTGTATCAGTGCCCCTGCTGTGGCGAGTGAAATCACTAGTATGAAGAGACAGGGGTATAGGGTAATCACCCCCCCCCCTCCCCAGGAAGCATCCCTCAGGGGAGTATCAGTTGCTGAAAGTGTCCAGACTCCCAGAGGTTGAAGGAATCATGCGAAATTCCAGAAAAGATGGTATTCACAATGAGGAGGTATTTGCAATGCACAGTCATCTGCACATTGAAGGAGTGGAAACCATTCCTGTCCATAAAATAATTCTGTTTCATAAAGGGGAACCCAAATAGGCCCAAGGCTGTCTAAACTTCTTGGAAGCCAGCAATGCTGATAGATCCCAGTGGCAAGATGCCCCTTCGTCCTTGCTGATATCAAAATGTATGCTCTCATCTATCCGTGAAATACAAAGCCTTGGTGACCTCTCCTGAGCTGCACTGAGCAGCATTTTGGGAAATGCAACAGAGGTTTGCTGCGGCTACTGGGAAAGATCCAGTGGCAAGGAAGTTCTGTGTCATCATGACCTTGACCTCCAGGAGAGAATAGTCCGAGCACAGGATTGTTTACATTGATCTTCCTACAGAAATCCATGTATATCTATGATGATACATTTGGAAAACCTAAACCTCCAAATACCACAATCACCAACTAAACTTCAAACTACAAATTATTTTGGTTGCACTAGGGATTTCAGACTTTTGTCTTGTTTTGTACCACATTTTTAATTGGACTTTTTTGTATGTTTGTATGTTTATCATGGTATTTATTGAGCACTGTGCTCTATTGAGTCAAAGTGTTTAATTGTCAGGTACCAAATGGAACAGTGACATTTTATATACAGCAGGACAACAGGTTTGTAACCACAAGGTTACAAACTTGTTGTCCTGCTGTATATAAAATGTCACTGTTCCATTTTGGTACCTGACAATTAAACACTTTGACTCTTGACTCATGCCAGTAGGGTTCTGCTGAGGTACCCATAGTATGAGAAACGAGCCAGTTAAATGATGAAACTTAGTCAAAGTCAGTTTAAAAACACTCTGTGCAAACTTTGGAATGTGTCTGCGTAGCCCGCAGTTAATTCTGATGTGGCCGATGACAGCAGATTGTCTCTTAAAGTGGGAGAAAAGTGACAAACTAGCACCAGGTGCTCCTGGTTCGGTTGATGTTGATGCTCTGATGTTAGCCTTGGAAGAACAGTGACGTAATTCACCGTGCATCTGAAGCTACTAGCGGTCAGGAACACTGGTGCTGATCTCAACCGGGAACACCCAGTCTAACACCATGATTGCCACAATTTGGTTTTTGCTGCAATTTCACCTGGAAATGATCACAAATCGATTTACTCCATGTGAAATGAAAATTGCATCACTGAGCACCGTTCTTTGGGAGAGCTGCAAAATCCAATTTATAAGTGATTCCTTTCAGCACGGAGACGGTTCCCAGCCAGTGTTAATGTTCAACACAAGCTTTCTCACAACCTTCACCCAACTCATCAACAATTCTCACAACTGTTTGTCCTGCTTGCCAGGACTGGAAAATATTATCTTTGATGAACAACAGATACTTTCTTTGAAGCTGGTGGATGAGGGCAGACTTACTTGGTGTGTAATATTCTAATAACGGCAGAGAATATCAAAAGGGCCTATTTCCCGGAACAGACAGGTTACCCTCAAGGAGCTACAAGTTTGAGGCAGAACGTCTGGAGGGGAACTGAGTAAATGCATTTCGCTCCAAAAATAACGGGTGTGTAGTGCTGGTGGATAGAGTGTTAGGGGCAGAAACTTTCATCACATTTAAAACATACTTGATTGAGTAAGAGCAAAGATTGTAACCTCCACAGATGTAATCAAAACTTGGATAGCAATTATGCTGGATAGCAATTGTGGCTGGCATATAAATGATGGGCCGAATGGCCGTCCAATTATATAAATGTCTCTGACTCCATTGGGTTGTGAGTTCAAACCCAGTCAATTGCGGACTGCGTTTTGCTGCAAAATGCAAGAGGTTGCTCACGTACATGCCAAGAAGTTCAAGATTTCTCAAACTCGCTAACAGCTATACAGCAGGAATTCTGCGACTCAGTCCCCATGAGATTTTGTGACGAAGCACAAATTACAAGTGTTACCCAACCAAACCTTGGGAATCTGCTTGTGCAATGAGATCCATGTCCAAAATTGGTCAAAAGGAACTAAATTGTCTGTATTTTTTTTGATTATCATTAATTATTTAAGTTGAGGAGAAAGTTTTTAAGTGTTTCTCTGTTTTAGAACCAGTGAGACACATAACATATTTTTCCCAATAACCCTTTCTTCCCAATAACCCTTTCTGGCTTAAGCCCTCCCTTCACCACCTCCAGTTTAAATTCCATTTGGAATATTTTGGAGGAACAAGAAACCAAGAACCACAAATAGACACAGGCCCTTTGGCCCACCATGTCTATGCTGGCTATCTCATCTCATCTATACTAATCCTATTGACCACTATGTGGTCCTGAGCCTTTTAGTTGGCCATTTGAATGCTCAGTCAGATATTTCTAAAATGTTCTAAGAGAACCTGCCTCCACCACGCCCCCCCCCCCCCCCCCCCCCTCTCCCCCCCCCAAATCAATGCTGTCCAGATTAGTGTGTAGGCAGGGACTGCAGATGCTGGCTTAAACCGAAGATAGACACAAAATGTTGGAGTAACTCAGCGGGACAATCAGCATCTCTGGAGAGAAGGAATGCGTGATGTTTCAAGTCGAGACCCTTCTTCAGACTGAAAGTCACGGTAAAGGGAAATGAGAGACATAGACAATGGTGTAGAGAGAGATAAAGAACAAATGAATGCAAAAAAAGTAACAATGATGAAGGAAACAGGCCATTGTTAGCTGTTTGCTAGGTGAGAATGAGAAACTGGTGTGACTTGGGTAGGGGAGGGATGGAGAGAGGGAATGCAGGGATTACTTGAAGTTAGAGAAATCAATGTTCTTACCACTGGGTTGTAAGCTGCCCGTCCAATGCAGAAAATAGATAGATATGAAATAATTTTCAATTAAAATGCAAACAGGGATGTATCTTTCTTTTGTAATCACATCTATATTCTTCATTCTCCTTCTCACCCACTTCCCCTGGTTACTGCTGCACATTATTATTCTCCCAAGAATCAGGGGTCTTTATGAATCTCAGAATGGCAGAGTGAGGAAATGGAAGCGTTGGGGGCTTTGTGTTGTACATTGGGAAATCGGTACTTCGGAAGATAGGGATGAGGATTGGAGCGTGGGAAAAGTGGAGAGTGGGGATGGGAGGCTTGATGATGAGCATGCCTAGGAAACATGATGTAAATACCCAATTATCCACCCACAGGATTGATGCTGAGAAAATCACATCAACCCAGGGACTCTTAGTGTGGAAATGGCACAGTACATGTGTGGATGACTCACCACACCACTCAAAAGCAATCTGGAAATATATGTCGAGACGGGTCCCTCTGCACAAAAATAATTTTCAATCACACAACATTTCAATGCCCTTGTTCTTCCTTGACAGAATACTTTGTTTAGACTGAAGGGTAAAAACAAAATGAAGTTTCTAACCAATCCCCTTGACACCAAGGTGCACAGCACAGTAAAGTCAGTATAAATTATCTCATTTGTGGCACTTTTTTATCGTCAGTTCCTTAAAGAAAGTCATTGACACAAAAAAACAGATTATTGAGACTTCTCTTAATTATTCTTTTTTGGGGGTTGTATTGCTAGTGAAGCTAGCAGTTATTCCTGTCCTTAATAGCCTCTGTGAAGGTGCTTCTTCTCACAAACCACTGCAGCGCTTCTGGTGAAGTTACCACAAAGTGCTGTTTGGGAGGGAGTTCTACGATTTACATGCAGTGATGAAGGAATGGTGTTAGATGTCCACGCCTGATGTGCAATGCGATTCTAACTCATAATTGCTTCATTCCAATAACTTATGTTACCTGAACAAGTAAAAATATGTAATACTTAAGCTAATATAATGCAATGAGAGACCAGTGGTATCTGCTACACCCAGAGAGCAGTGACACAGTTTATATTACTGCTACAGAACATTCAAAACTGTTGGTAGATGCACCACTATTTCCTGTTCTGACACACAGTTACTGAACATACAGCGAGAAAGGAATCAGTAAAATACAGAAGGACTCACAGGAGGGCCACGGGGTCCAATGATTGAGATGCCAGGATCTCCTGGAGCTCCCTGTGGTAGAAGTGGAAAAGGCAATCAGACAATCAGGCCAGGCACCCATAAGAATCCATACAGAGACAGATTATGCTATATTGTAGATCACCTCTCACTTGTGACGACGATCCCCTAATCCAACTTGCAACCAACAGCCGGAATATAGAGACTACCAAGACCTAACCAAGATTAGATCACTGAGTGTCAAATTTAAAGTTCCAGAATGGTCAACTATAATCACAGATGTAGCATCCAGGGTCATAAGGTCATAAGTAACGGGAGCAAAATTAGGCCATTCGGCCCATCAAGCCTATTCTGCTATTTAATCATGGCTGATCTATCTCTCCTTCCTAACCCCATTCTCCTGCCTTCTCCCCATAACCCCCGACACCCGTACTAATCAGGAAGTGTGCATTCCATTCAATGTCACATTCATAGTAACAGCCTTTTGCCCTGATTGTCTTTTGGTGCGTTTTACAGAAAATAGATAGATATGTAATAATTTTCAATTAAAATGCAAACAGGGATGTATCTTTCTTTTGAAATCACATCTATATTCTTCATTCTCCTTCTCACCCACTTCCCCTGGTTACTGCTGCACATTACTATCCTCCCAAGAAAATTATAGCAGAGAAATTATTGTTGGGCAAGCATTATTGTATGCATAGAATTGCATGCTTAGGCACATGAATGCATAGAATAGTTTGGTACACTGAGTATCGTCTTCTTTTGCATTTTTTTTATGGCCCTGGGGAAGTTACTTTCAATGCCCTGCTGTAACACCACTTTGAATCATACAGCAATAGGGGGGGGATCAGTGACATAACTCCTTCAGTGAGCGATTGGGGACCAGACCACTGTCATTTGGTCTTTCTGCCTGGATCAGCACACTAATAATCCAAGCAACTGATTTGTAGCCAAAACCCATCAGTTTCTCAGGCCCTCCTAGCCTACAGATCCCAGATGTTAGCACTTTTACCATCTTCCTATGGAACTGAAGACACCCCACTTAACACAGTCCAGCAGTTAGAACTAACAACTTATTAGTGTAATACTATTAAATACATTCTTATCTTAGTCAATGGGAGATCTTGGAAGCTAAGATTTGTATTATGGCTCCTGTAAATCATTGGGAAATTGCAACTCATTTTACAAAAACTACAATAGCAGGACTATACATGTAATGCACATTGAGTGGTTTACATTACCGCAAATAATGGCAAATTATGGAGTGATTTGCAGAATCCTAAAAGCAAATTGGCATTTTACTTAATTGTGTAACTGAATTGTGCACTCAATATGGAAAAAATATTATTTGCGCTTTAGTACCTCGCTACTATTTACGTGGCCAAGCATTTTGTCTGTGTCTGGCAGTAAGCTGTGTAAAACCAAACACCAATAGAGCTTTATGCATATTTTAGGGTAAAGAATATTTCATGTGTTAAGCAAAGTAATCTTGATTTCTAGTCATCAGCAAAGAATGCAGCAGGAACATATTGAAGAAGTTTAAGGCTGAGTACAGCTGATTGCTGTCAACAGTTTTATTGTGACCATCAGCCTTCTCGACAGGTACACAAAATTGCTGGGGAAACTCAGCGGGTGCAGCAGCATCTATGGAGCGAAGGAAATAGGCGACGTTTCGGGCCGAAACCCTTCTCGACAGCCTCTTGGAATTCTCCACTTGATGAATCTGACCTCCTACTCTGCTACTGGACCCACCATTAGCCCAGCAATGGAGCACAGACCTGCCCAGGGGAGGGACCACATGCATTTGACTTGACCACCAGCCCTCAGTATTATATCAAGGAAGCTTTGTGCACAAAGAGATGGTGTCACCAATTGTATGGATAAATGCAAGTAGAGTTATGTGAATGAATTGATTCATTTTAATTATTTATTCGTTTTGCAAGGTGTATTTCGTAAAACGCTTACCTTTTGTTATTTAGATATTTAAATTTATTTGAACAGGTTTTGAATCTTTATGAGAAAGTTAAAAATAGTTCAAAAGTGATGAAAAGGTACAATTGTGGGCAGAACCCCAGGTTCAGGTTTGTGGTTTGTTCAATGCTTAAAGCTCGCTTGAGGTCTATGGACGAGGAGGGTCACCTCATTCCGCCCTACACACTTGGGCAAATCAAGTCCACATGGGCACACGGTCCAAGCAGGCAACAGGTCAGGTCAGTTCCTTATGTTGCTAAGATGGAGTCTGAAATGGTATGGTGGTTTTAAGAGGAAACAAATATCTGCATTTACAATTAACCAGTGTGTCAATGCAAGAACAACCTGGCTTTATATTGTTGCTCCATTGTGTAAATTGGGGAATGGGCTAAATGTGGTTATAGAAAGAAAGAGCATCCCATGATGTTTAAAATGCATTAGCCTATCTGGACTTGACTACATTGACTAATGACAACATTAGTTTAATCCACATTTTTCATTGATTTTGGCAGTAAGCAGTAGTTGACATAAACGGTTGGTAAATGAGTGGATCCATATCTTTGGCCACTTCATCATTGTTGTTTGACATGATGGCTGAAAGTGCTTCTGATCATCTTTCATTGATTCCTCGTTAGTATTTCTTACTCTGGCTCAATGGAGATAATGTAATTATAAATTACTCAGCTTGTGCAAGGTGCCTGTGTAAGGAATATTTGAGCAACTAAACCTCGAAGAGTACTATATTTTGATCATTTAACATGGATTGTTGGGGTCTGCAATCACACTCAATGTGGGTGCAACCCCAGGTCCTTGCTATTTTTCAACCATGGATCAAAGTAAATAGCAAATAAAGTCTACGAGTGTTTTAGAATCTCATCTAAAGTTCCTTTGAGAAAGGGGAAAAACAAAGTAGTTATTAGATTTATTTTTATAGCACTTAAAATTCTTGTCTCATTTCCAAAGCAGACTTAAATAATGCATAAATCCCTATCGGTTTGCAGTTTACTCAATGAATGGTGGGTCATCATGTTGCATGTTGCTTGACTAGAGAGTAAACCAGGTGCAGCCTTAACTCCTCCAGCTACACTCCCACTTCAAATTTAGAAACCACATGCACAATCAGTCAGATTCAGGGTTACACACACTGTTCACAGAGTTAGTAGATAGTACATTTCTCAAACTTCATAAACTAATGGTAGAAAATGAATGAGCAGTATTTAAAATAGGTTTAGGTAGCTTGATAAGAAAGGAGAAATGGACCAACTGCTCTTACAGACCATACACTTGAAATATTTATATATATATATATTAAACATTTACATTTCTTTAATCTAGTTTTCAAGCTGTTGGCAACATCAGCAATTACTAACTTTATCACTTTCAAATATTCTATAAACCTTGTTTGTCAGGATACTTAAAATAACTGGCATTTGATTTATCCAGAAATTATCCACATCAATCAATGGGGTGGTTAACATGGCAAGAGAATGTACATGAAAGGAAGGATATCAAAGGAACAAAGGCACCTTAGAGATCAATAAAAGAGCAGGACAGGCCAATAAGGTGGTTGAAAAGACATGTGGGAAACTTTACTAGCAGAAACAAAGGGTACAAGGGCAGAATAGTTATGCTAGAACTATACACAGTGACAGCTTGGGTACTAATCTGTATAGATCTGTTCACCACATTACAGGAATAAGGCAATCGCAGGATATGGAGAAGATTTCCGAAGATGTTGCCAGGTCTGGAAAATAGTTGCTGTGGAAAAAGTTTGAATGAAATAAGGTTGATTCCTTTCGAAAAGTAATTGGGGGAAGACTTAACCGAGACTAAATTATGAGTAATCTAGAAAACGTAGAAAGGCAAGACTTGCTTACCTTAACACAAGGTTCAATAAAAGGGGGCAATCGATGTGAAATTTTTGAAGAAGGTTGTTGATGAAAATCCTTTCATCAAGAGAATGGTTCGTGGCTCAACCAAGTGTCTGAAAGGATGCTCATCACTTTTAAGCAGAAGAGCAAACGGGCCGAGTGGCCTCTCATGTTTATGATTCTATGAATTAGATGCTAAACACCCACTGGATATAAATCCTGGGGACAAGTCTGCTAAGATTTCATCATGTTTCATGCAGTCTCAGTTATCCTGTGTTCTTGATTGTACCAGCAATTATTTTAAAGTAGTATTAAATTAATACTACTGAGGCGAACAAAAGAGTAAACTTCTTCAAACATCAGCAGTTTGTACGAGGGGTTCTGTAGGACTAGGTATGTAACCAAGTCTCAGTGCTTTCACTAAACTTGAAATAAACAGAAGAAAATCCTAGCCCAGTAACAGTTTCACAATTCTGGAATTATGCAAAACACAAAACATTGACATATATATTTCTACGGTTTCCTTATTCCTTACAAAGATCTTCACTGTACCTCGGTTCATGTGTCAATAATAAACTTAAACCTAACCTAAACCTACGCCTCTCATGTACAATTGCCCAGAACCCTTGAATTGACTGTGAGTAGGTACAGGTTGGTGTGACAGGTTTTGCTCAACACAGCAGGTTCATTAACAACCACTGACTTGTGAAAATAAAGATTAGTCTGTCAATGAGTTGTGCACCAAACTGTGGGATCATCCACATCTGAGAGAGAGAATCATTGAAAAGAGAGAGCTTCTGTGCACTGCATTTCCTTGCAGTGACAATGTCCTTTGCAAGCCATTTTCCTGACAGAATATGGCTTCCACCCATGGTCCTGCAGAGTTACTCCAGCTTTATGTCTATCTTCAATTCAGCGAAATACAATTTCTCACGGGGGCTATAAAGTCTCTAAACCCTCTGGGACCCCTGAACACCTCTAAAACTCCTCTAGCCCCCCTATTTCCCTCTATTCCCTCTAAACAATTGTAAACACATCTGAACCCATCTGAAGCCCTCTAAACATCTCTGAACCGTTTAACCCCTCTAAACTAGGAGGCTGCAAGGTGACTTGGATAGGCTGGGTGAGTGGGCAAATGCATGGGAGATGCAGTATAATGTGGATAAATGTGAGGTTCTATCCACTTTGGTGGCAAAAACAGGAAAGTAGACTATTATCTGAATTGTGGCCGATTGATGCAACGAGATGCAACGAAAAATGCTCACGGCAGACCAAACGTGTTAAACAGAAATTGGTCAGATATTGAGCTTTACACAGTGAGAAATCATGTGAAATAAGCACTGAATTTAATTTTAAATGAATGTACCTGCATGACTTGCTCAAATTTGATTGATCTCTGTGATAACAATCTACAGCAGAAAGTAAGGATAATTCAGGCTTGTCGATGTCAGTGCAACTTACTTCAAACTCTTGGCATGAACCTTTCTTTGCATTAACTGTGACACACTGGGCTATTTTTGAGTAATCCTCACTTAGTTACTCTGGGGGCAAGAACATTGCCTTATCGAGAACATACTTCCACTAGGGTGGAATTAATGGTGGCTGGTAGATCAGATTTGACTTTATTAGACAGGGTGTGACAGTATGATGACTGCCAAGTTTTGGAGTAGGATACGGGAATAGAATTCTACACACACACTTTGAAAATACCAAAAAATAAAGCCACAATTAGACTGGCATGTTATGAAGAATTTGTTCCACTTTTTTTTCTACACACTGACCACAATAAATGGACCAACTGAAGGATTGCTGATGGTGTAGGGGACCTTATGGATGGTGGCCGCCATTTTGAAGGTGCCTGGTTTCTGAATGGCTTCACTCACTGCACCCATTTTGCTGTCAAAATGTTCTCAAAGGAAATCGCCAGATAAACATACCGCTTTTTCCTTTTAAAAATACTAATATATAATTTTTGGTTCATGCTGGCTCCATCAAGATATTGCTGCATTTCACATTTACAATTTTTTTCTTCAGAATTATTTACAAGGTCCAACTTTAAACGTCATGACAAGTTCTGATGATGGGAGAATGATTACGATATTTAAAACAACACCATTTCTTTCGGGCCTTAGACTGATTTTACAACTGTCTTTCTCACCTCTCCTCAAAATGGCTCCATTGAGTTGAATCAACAACCGTACAATAATCAGGAGCAGATAATTGTGACCAAAGAAGGGAAGGTTACCGCAGGGAGAACTTTTATCTTGCCTATCCTTGCATTTCATTATCACCATTGTCTCTCAAATCATCCAGTTGACACTGTACTTGCTAACCATCCTCCCACCCCCAAAACCCCCTGGTGCCTTAAATAATGTGAGGGGACATTTCATCCCCTTTCCCATTGGAATGAAGTTTGGCATTTAGAGTTCATCTGGATCCAATATATGTGGATGCAAAAGAGGAAATGTCATTGCAACCGCAGGATTGCATGAAGGGAATAGGGTTGAAATATAATTTCTGTTCAGGGGATATATCAAACATAAAATTTTGATTATATGGAATACTAGACCAAGTGCAGACCCGTTGGGTCTGTTCCCCCAACGTGTGGTTGTGGGGGGGGGGGGGGGGAGGCGGCATGCAGCGTCACACACACTAACCATCTCCCCCCCACACCCCTCCGCACTCACGCTAATTAACCCCCTTAATATTATATTAATATTATTAATTTGCTCCTTTTACTCCATAACCACCCTATCTACTGACGCATAGCCCCCAACTTGCAGTCACATCTAGAGGGTGGGGGGGTCGGGGCGGGGGTAGAGAGTGAGGGCAGAGAGAGAAGGGGCAGAGACAGAGAGAGAGGGGAGGAGAGAGAGGGGGCGCTGAGAGGGGGGTGAGGGGGAGAGGTGGGGAGCAGGGAGGGGAGGGAGAGGGGAGGGTGGAGGGAAGAGGGTAGGGGGTGTGGAGGGGAGGGGAGAGGGTTTAGGGGAGGGGGAGGGGATGGAGGGGAGCAGGGGGGAGAGAGGGGGGGAGAGAGGGGGGGGGAGAGGGGGGAGGAGGAGGAGAGAGGAGGGAGGAGAGAGAGGGGGAGAGAGGGGGGAGCAGGGAGGGGGAGGGAGGGTGGAGGAAAGGGGGTAGGGGTGTGTGGAGGGGAGGGGGGTTTAGGGGAGGGACGGTGGGGAAGGGGATGGGGGAGAAAAAGAGGGGGGAGAGAGAGAGGGGTGGGGGGAGAGGAGAGGGGGGAGAGGAGAGGGGGGGAGAGGAGAGGGGAGGAGAGGAGAGGGGAGGGAGAGGAGGAGGGAGGGGAGAGGGGGGGGAAGAGGAGAGGGGGGGGAGAGGAGGGGGGGAAGAGGAGGGGGGGGAGGAGGGGGGGAGAGGAGAGGGGGGAGAGAGGAGAGGGGGGGAGAGGAGAGGGGGGAAGAGGAGAGGGGGGAGGTGGGGGGGGGAGAGAGGAGAAGGGGGAGAGGAGAGGAGAGAGGGGGGGAGAGGAGAGGGGGGGAGAAAGGAGAGGGAGGGGGGAGAGGAGAGGGGGGGGGAGAGGAGATGGGGGGGAGAGGAGGGGGGGGGGGGTGGGAGGGAGAGGGGGGAGAGAGGAGGGGAGAGAGAGAGAGAAAGGGAGAGAGACAGGGGGGGACGGAGAGAGAGAAAGGGAGAGAGACACGGGGGGAGAGAGAGGGATAGGGAGAGAGATAGGGAGAAAGAGAAAGAGAGAGGGATAGGGAGAGAGAGAGAGAGAATGACTTTTTACTCAACCCAAACCTCCCATACAACCATTTGCAGGCAGTGCATTTTTCCTCAAACTAACCATAACCATATTTTCATTTTCAAACCAAATTAAGGGTACTTACTCACAGCTGTGTAGACATTTGTTCAGTCATTCAGAGCTCAGACCTCTATGTTGTGGAGACTGATTGGGGCACACCACTTCCTGGTTTTATAGTCCCTCCCCCCTGCCGCCAGCGGGGGCAGCAGAGAGAATGGGGAATTTTGTTAAAGCATTAATATCTCTGTCATTTTTCATCGACTGGAAAAATCCTCGGCACACATGCGGCGGAGGGGGGCTCTGAGCGAGGTGGCTAAAAATGACGGCCGTAGGTGGCGGCGTTCTCTCGGAAATCGCAGCACAGATCGCCAAAACCGGTCAAGACTTTTAGTAATATAGATGCGATCCTCAAGGAACAATCACGGTGTCCACATCAAGGTATTACCCCTCATGCTCATATTAGCGTAATAATGTCATGGAATAGAGAAAGAGTCCCACTGCGCATTTAACAATCCTCCACAATTCCATTGTTAATCCCCCCACATTGCACCAGAATTCACCACTCACCTACATACTAGGGGCACTATACGATGGCCAATTAATCCAACCTGCACATTTTTGACTTGTGGGAGGAAACCAAACCAAAGGGTTCAAAAGAAACCCATGTGGTCACAGTGAACGTGCAAACTCCACATAGACACCATTGGATTGACCCCAGGTCAATGAAGCTCTAACTCTACCAACTGCAATACATGCCAGCCTTCATTTGAAATACTTTGGGAAAAGCTCTAAAGGAACTACAGTGCTTTTAATAGTAGTTTGCCTTTTGGTCAAGTAAGGTGCTGCATCTTATGCTGCATCTCTTTCATATGGTGTTAGTATCAACAACAGTAGTGGTAGCCACAGTCTCTCCGTGAACAATTGAGTCAGCTTCTCTGTCGCCCCTATCACATTCTTCATTGTACAAAGGGATGAAGCTTTTTAAGAGGTCTTTCAACATCTAATTTTCTCTTCCATAAATTTGTGTTCCACAAATTGGTCTCTCAGGCTAATCCATTCATCAAGCAATTGCTTATTAAATTATAAATTTTGTCGACCATCTGAGAAGTTCCAATTTCAACGCACGTTGAATTCAAAGGGAACAGTAAGTTAGTAGGACAGTGATTTGGTGGCAAAAATCATAGTCTTAATACATCGTGCTATGTAGGGGTCAGTGTTAAAGTAACTTCTCCATTTGGAGAAACAGCTTTACTTTGGAAAAGTTGTAAAACATTTTTTGGAACAAAAAATTGAATAGCTATTGAAAGGAAAAGAAGTGTGTGGAACAAAAGGGAAAACCAAGTAATCAGGGAACTGATTTGGCAAGTTTTCTTTACAAATTGGAAACAATGTCTGCAACCAAAGGTGATTTGCAGTCATGAAGAAACCACTTCCTGAAAATTAAATGAGCAAGATTCACTTTCTCCTCCAAGGGCACAATGTGCATGAGGGATGCAGTGAATGATCAGATCTTCTTAAAGAGATTGATGAACTGAAATCACTGCCAGAAGGTCACATACTGAGGGGGAATTCACTGGAAATGGAAAGGAAACACAATGGAATTCAGAACGCAACATTTAGGAACATGTTGTTGATGGAAAAGTAAATGGCAAATGTATTGAGCTGCCAAGTCTGGCCTGAAGGAGCAATCGAAGGGAAATGAGATAGTCCTGAGCACAACTTTGGTGGGAGGTCTTCGGTAGAAAATGTTGTTCATTGACCGTAGCTGAATTATATTTACCTACTAGGCCATGGGAATGGGGGAAAGGGCACTAAACAAAATGGTAAAAACAAAACTTGATTTCATTTTGTTTTGTTTATCTAACTGAAAGATTGTAAAGAATAAGTTCTAGCGAAGTTCCAATCATTGCCTAATGAAGTATGATTACACAAAGTAGTTGCTCCAGTGACAACTAATTAGGTGTGTTACTGACTCCACAACTATATTCTCAATTATGTTCACTTATTTTTATTTCCACTGCACTTAAACCACAAAACCAGTGCAACACTAAAACCACCGCAATTTTTAGATTAAACAGAATTAAGTGTCCGTTCTACCCAATGGTCACTCGAACAAGTATTTAGAGGTACTATTAACTTACTACTGGAAATACAAATGAGGGACAATGTTCCCTTTCCTTGCATGACTCACCTCGTCACCAGGTTCCCCCTTTAGACCCTGGGCAGTCACAGCAAACACAGCATGCAGAAGTAAAGGAGAGACACAAATAGAGGATTAGTATTAGACCAAAAAAAGTACTTATCAGCATCTTTATAAAGCGACCTTCTTAAAGTCGTCAGGAGCCAGAGTCTGCAACTGTGCATCAGACCACACTCAAGCAACAAGCAAGCAGCAGAGCAAGAGATTACACCTTTAATAATCTTCAGGTCTAGACTGAGTGAAATAAGTTGTTTTAGCAAGAGAAAAATATCATAAAGATAAATTCCGCAGTTAAAAGCAAACATTCCAGGGATGAAAATTTAGTATTCCAATACTAGATCCCCATTGAATCTTATGAGATTTGGCTCCACATTGTCACTGGTGATGATCAAGGACCAAGGGGCACTCCAGTTCTAACCAGGATTGGACCTTTGAATGGGTGAATGAGGAGAGGGGAAAGCAGGCTTGGGTCTATCAACCACACGACAATTGAATCCATTCAGAATCTTTAGTGTGACCCGCTGAGTTACTCCAACATTTTGTGACTATCTTCGGCGTAAACCAGCATCTTCAGTTCCTTCCTACACATAGAATCTTTAGACTACTGTCCCAACAATTTGTGTCCACAGAATGCAATGAGCATCTAGTAAAACAAACCTACTACTGGCTGCTACTGGTTCAGGCTATGGCTGGGACGTGCCTTGCTATTTGGACTACTAAATAATCAGAAATACCACATGTTATCCTTTAAAGTAGCAAGTATTATCTTTATAAAGTGGGGATTGTATCACCATTTCCCACATGGCCGATTCCAGAGTAATTCTTCTTTTTTTTTTCTCTGTGTGTACACTGTTCTGGTGTACTACAAAGGTGGAAAGTAAAGCCCAGAGAGATCGAGAAGGATTAAGGTCTTGTAGTACCAAAGGACCTATCTGTGGGAGGATGGGAGAACGGCAAATGGAAACAACATCTCTTTTTAGCACAGCTTAAACTTCTGATCAGAACCAGCTGGGACGTATTCTCCACTGTCCATGGAAAAGATTGCAAACCATTAATCCACCTGAATATTATGCGACAGGACAGGAGCAAAACAAAAATGTTTTAAATTGCTGCATGCCTGTGGACCAAACTCCCGTTGAGCAATTTGTATTGAATTGCCTCAAAACTCTTCATACACAAAGAGTTATTTTGGGGTGTATGTTATTGAGACCCAACAGTCATGCTATGTATACAAGGACCAACCAACAGTAATTGACAGGATGAATGAGCTGCTAATTGTTATTTTAGTTGTGCTGGCTGTCGGAGGAAACTTGACTAGAATGAGACTGGATTCTGATTACGCTCAAATATTCCATTGAAGTCTTTGAATATTTACCATCAGGCTATTAAATACTACAACCTCCATATATGCTCTGAACTACATAGACTTGGGGGCATTGGTTTCGTCTTTTTGACCTCTCTATAGATGCTGCTTATCCATTGAGTTACTTTTGTGTTCAATATTTAAGCATCTGCAATCTTTAAATCTCCAGAATGATTGATGGAGATGAAATACTCTTAAAATCCACAATATAATGGACTTCTCCACTCCTTTCTCACATATTTGTGTATGTTCTGGTTTCCTCCCTTAACCCAGTAATGTACTGGCTGGTCACTCTAAGATGCTCCCAGTGCAAGTGGGTGGAAGGACAATCAGGGTGGAGTAGATGGCCTTGCGAGAGAGAATAGGTTGTACACATGCGAGATTTGGAATAAGATTGATGAGGTTGCTGTAAGAGCCAGCCTCAACCTAATGGGTTGAATAGCTGTATCCATGTTGCATGGGAGGTATGAAAAATAAATCCATTAATGTTATCTTGTAATGTTACCTGCCATAAAATCTCATAATGTGAATTGATGCAAAGTACTACTTGATAGTAATGCTATGAAGTGCTTTGGGATAAATTATGTTGAAAGTTGTTAAAATAAATGTGTGAGAGGTTGGAGAAGCTTGTGAGTTCTTTCTGAATGGGTAAACTAGGATGGAACAAATGGCTTCCTCCATTCTTAATTACCTCAGGTATTATGGCCTATATTCATCCTCAGTAGAACAAAGCTTCACCCCAATGCCTCCAATTATTTTGATAATATATCAAACTCAGGGGAAGATCCACAGTACCATTGGCCTCCATTATTAAGCTCTATACCTCATAATGAAGTAATCAAATGAATCACCTAGGCCTAAAATATCTTAATTTTGATTAATTTGAAATGCCTTGAGATATTTTATTGCATTATAGATGTTACAGGTCATTGCAGTTGATATGTGTAAGTCCCAAACCTGCCCTTTGCAGCTCTGTAGAGTTTGTGAAACATTCCATAATCTGTTAAAGTTAAAACTGCTCACATCTTTGCACTACATGCCAACAGTAATAAGCACACAGCCAAAACAAACTCCAATGTAAAACAAATTTAGCTATAGCCATGCTCAAAAAGCACATTTTGTAACATTATAGATGGGGGAGGGCCTGAAAATCAATTTCATCAGTTTGGACTGTGCCAGATTCACACAGTGAACTAAGCATATTGTTAGGTTTTATCGTTTAAAAAAATCTAAACCTTCCTGTGGTTTTCCAGGGGACAACATGGGGAAAAGGTTTGAGCAGGCAGTGAAGAAAGATAATAGCTTGTTGGCCTTCATTGCGAGAGGATTTGAGTTTAGGAGCATGGAGGTCCTACTGCAGTTGTACAGGGCCCTGGTGAGACCATACCTGGAGTATTGAGTGCAATTTTGGTCTCCTAATTTGATGAAGGACATTATTGCTATTGAGGGAGTGCAGCGTAGGTTCACCAGGTTAATTCCCAGGATGATTGGACTGACATATGATGAAAGAATGGGTCAACTGGGCTTGTATTCACTGGAATTTAGAAGAGGGGGTCTTATAGAAACATATAACATTCTTAAAGGATTGGACAGACTAGATGCAGGAAAAATGTTCCCAATGTTGGGTAGTCCAGAACCAGGGGTCACTGTTTAAGAATAAGGGGTAGGCCATTTAGGACTGAGATGAGGAAAAATGTCATCATCCAGAGAGTTGTGAATCTGTGGAATTCTCTGCCACAGAAGGCAGTGGAGGACAATTCACTGGATGTTTTCAAGAGAGTTAGATTTAGCTCTTACGGCTAAAGGTATTAAGGGATAGGGGGAAAAAGTAGGAACGGGGTACTAATTTTAGACATTATCATATTGAAAGGCAGTGCTGGCTCGAAGGGCCGAATGGCCTACTTCTGCACCTAATTTCTATGTTTCTAAGGTCTATGGGCACTCACATGGGCCCCAGCTATGCCTGCCCCTTTGTAGGGTACGTCAAACAATCCCTGTTCCAGGTATACACTGGTCCTGCCCCCGGACTCTACCTCCGCTCTCTGACTCATGTAAACAAGGTTTGGTACAAAGCCTATCTATCCCCCATGTGTGTTGGTGTTCCCAGTTTCCTAGTTATAGATGCCAGGAAGTCCCAAGCAAGGTGCTAAACATTGTTCATATAATAAAACTCAACCAATATTGGCTACCCAACCAAAACATAAATAGTTAAAAATCTACCTTGAAAGACAACGCAAAATGGCCTGTTAGCTTTTTTTTAGCATCCCTTGAAATGAGTGCCCACCATTTGAGCAATGGGGAAACCAGTGCAACATAAATCTACCCACACAGATGACTGATTATCTCTTCGAAGCATCCAAGTCCCGGAAGATTTTTAATACGTTCACAGAACAGTGATGTTACTGGCACGGCAAACATTATCCATCGTCAATCCCTACAATGTAAATCTCGCTTGCAGTGAACACATTTCAGATTACAGTTTTGCCTTTGACTAATGGGGAATATTTTTCTTCATCAGGTAGTTCATTTTATTGGTCATGTTCTGTAAAATAATGCATGATAGCATACGTTAACAGCGGGGGCAGCATGAACAATGCCTTGTTTGTTTCTATCCTTTTGAGGTGGGGGTCCAGTCACTGAGAAATGAGTGCAGTTATGGACTTACTTAAACAAGAAAAACAAAGCAGAGTAAATGCTCCTAATTACAGGAAGCGCTGCTGTGAGCACTTCCTTGTGCCGAGAAAGTGACCCAAAACAAGAAAGACTTAGGGACCTTTCAAAGTCATCTTTCTAAATAAAAGTGCAATTAGCACAAAGTCTTTCGGTCTATTGCAAGAATGGCTGGAACAATGTTTGTCCACACACTGGGGTTTAATAGTGGCAGCCTAACCTTGGATGCTTAGTTGATTCCCCTTGGAATTTCCCCATTTAAAGAGCTGGAGAAATAACAATCGCTAATAACAGTTAACAGTCTTTCAGCCCACACACAGTTGGAACTGATGTCCTTTTTAAGTAAGAAGAGAGTTAAAGTGGGTTTGCTTATTGTTGCAAAATAGCAACACTGTGATGTACTTTGTCAACTCAGGTATTCCTAGCCCCTTTAATTATGTTTTAAAAATATTAAAATGCAGACCAGAAGCATGACAATTAGGTAAGCCAAAGCATTTCCACATCAGTGAGTCAAAGCTTTAAAGAGGCTGTTCGTTGTTAGGAACTACCCACATTGTGACTACTTTGAACTATATAGACTTTTCTGTGATATGTGCTCAGAATTATAATTAAAATCAAATTATTTTACACATATGTTTATAGATAAATCCTTTATATCATTTTCTGTGTCTTTTCATTTTAGAATTAATCCTAAACTTAGAAAAGTTTGCATGGCAGCATTAAGGAAAGTCAGGGATATCAACATCAATGCTGTAAACGTCAAGCTAGAAAATGCTCCCAATGAATGAGTCTGCAATGTTGGTTTAGGTACTGATGGGTTTACTGTATATGGTTTTGTATGGGAAAGATGTTCACCAAACAGCCCATTTAACTAACCATTGCTTCAAAAGCCAAGCGTTTCAATGCAACAGAGGTAGCACATTTTAAAATAAATTGCATCAGAACTCCAAACAGCACAGCAATAAACCTCATGAATACAACAAAAGCCTCATCCAACAAAGAACTTAACCTAAGGTCTACGTTACATTCATCTTAAAATGTAAAGTATATGCACTGTAATTCACAGTACTGGCTGAAATGCTCCATGCTCCATGCAAAATGGAGCCAAAGCAATGTGCAAAATGCTCTCAAGAAATGTGCAGTTAAGTATGGTACTGTCAAATAAATGGTTTAAGGCTGCATTATCCTGAAGCTGAAACAGAATTAAATGACCTGTGCTATGTCACTTTAACTAAAGGCTTTTATCTCCATAAACCAGATGTTGTTCTGACCTTTTTCTGAAATGTTTACGCAGTGGCTCCCTTGAGAGAAAAAGACACTTCCAAAAATGGTGCCTTGTTCTTGCTGCAGAGGTTACACACAGGCACAAATGTGCACTAGATAAAGTAGTTCAAATCAATTTGATTTCAGTCGGAAAGGTGGAGGGTGGAAGAGGAAGGTAAGGGGAAGGATACTGCAGCTTTAAATTATTTTTCTTTGACACTTCATTTACAAACAGTTGAAATGATGGTTCATTGTGCCTTCAGTGCAAGATAAGCATCAGGTTTATGTCACCACACGGCTAAAATGAGATGCAATAAGTAAACTTACCCTTCTCCCTGGTAGGCCCATGGATCCTTTGTTTCCCTAATAATCAATGTACAGTCAGAACTGCAAAGAAAGAGTTTTTTTTTTGCAATTTCACCCAAAAAGCTGCTCAGCCGCACACGAGAACATCCAGCAAAGACGTGTGCCCCGAAATCACAGAGCAAGCGTTTCAGAATGTAATGCTTGATCACAAAAGCATGAAGGTTTCCCATTAGATGCCACTATTGAGAGCTTCACACACCAAACTACCAGACTGCTAGGCCAGGAGTTAAACCTTAGGAAAAGAGCCCTTAATCACAAGTTAAAGCTGGCAATATAACGACTATGTGTTATCACCACACCATCAGTTAAAAAAGTCACCATCCATAGACATCCATAGCTATCTAGCGATAGCCAAGATAATGTTTTTTGGGGAGCATGTTTGCAAAACAGTTAAGTAGCTTGATGTAGATGATGTGGATTTTTAATTTCTGGGATATCAATCATTTCTGAAATGAAATTATTCATCCCAAATGAAGTTTTTTTTTTTCTGTTGCATTAAGGAGAAAATAGAGTACATGATTTAATTATTAGGATTCAGTGGGAGTGGATAGAAGTTAGCAAAAGGCAAGCTTCAGTGTGTAGCAGGAGATAGACACAGACTGTTAAAACAAAGCAGATAAGTGCAAACACAGAGTTAGGATTAGACAGGAGAGGGGTGCAGTTTAAGGCTATTTACCGGAAAACCTGATCTTCCTGTAGATCCCTGAAAAGGACAAAAATCAGTAGAAAAGGGAGAGAAATGAACATATTATATACACAGCACAACAAGCCAGAGAGACAAAGCTGACTTGATTCATTTTAACTTTTATAAGGTATGAAATTTAAAAGTGCATTGATTCAAAAGCTAGAGATCTATTCAATGGTTTGAAAGAATAACAACCAATGTAAATCCTGCAAGGACTAAGGAAACAGTTATGACAACACTGCAAAGATTTAGCAGAAATAGGTTAATATCTAAGGTCTAGTTCACCATAGAGAAGATAAGAGACAGACACTTATTTTTTTTTACCCAACCTGTTCTCTTGGGCACTACTAGCGTTTTGTGTACTTACAGCAGGCCCTGTGAACACAAGAAAAGAAGGGAAAAAGCAGATTATTTTTCAGTGGCGTTCACTACAGAATTAATATAAGTTTCATCAGTGATTTAATTCTCTGGACTAGTGACAAACTACAGAAACTGCATTACATTTCAGATGCATATTTGTGCAAAGGAAAGAGTTCTCTATGTAGAAATAAAATTAGATGATATCGTTTGTGTTTGTTTCTTAATACACAGCCAGAAATTAAAATCACATTTTCAGTTTGTTTTAAAGTTTTCGCCTCCATCTCCCACCAATTAGGAAAACTGAGCCAAACGACACCTGTCACAATTCAACTGAACACAATGTTATTTCCTTGAAATCAATGTGTACACTGCCCATTCATTGCTTACCACAGTAAAGTGAGTCCAAAATTGTGAATTACGACCTGACTAACTAACTGACAGTTCAACAAGTATATCAACCTTAAAGTAGTGAATTCTATGCAACTTAGAGTGCCCCTAATAATATTATCTTTATGCTTTAAAATGTATCCTGCAATTTCTATTTATATAAACTGTTATTGCCACAGTCCTCAGTAATGATTGTGGTTCCTGGGAATTGGAAACTGCTGCCATTAAACAGCTGGGCTCCTTGCCCAGGGATGCTGGGATCTTCCCCAGATATCCATGTGCCATTACCCTCCTTGCAATCCCAGCATCTCATTCCTTTTCTTGCAGGTATCCATCCCTGTTCTTCCACTCTCTGTGTTACCTCCCTGCATCAGCACCGACCCACATCTGGGCAAATGGGATAGAAGGGTAGAAGGGCAAAACAGTCGGCTTGGATGTGATGGGCCGAAGGGTCCATATCTGTGGTGTACAACTACACAGGCTCATTTCCAAGGGACACGGCAAAAGTGCCACTGTTGCTGTCTGTCCATCAGGTGGCAGTGTCTGTGAAACACACACTTGGGTTATAATGTGGGACATAAGGACTGTAAAAACATGCTCCTTCTTGGAGGTAAAGCACAATGAAAATGCCTTGAAAGCAATGACGACCCAAATTGCAACATCAAATATGAGAGAGATGATATTAAGACAGAGACAAGGAATTGGATGTTTTGGATGAAATTGGTCCCAACCTAGGGGAATGACTTGCATCCTTCTCACAAGGTTCTGTGAAAGCTCAGTTGGATACCCATTTCCACTGTTGGAACTTGACACATCCACCCTTCTCACCAGGTAAGCTGTGTCATTAACTCAAAAAATGCCCAATATGAGGATAGTTTTCGGTTGTAGAGATCCAAGCATATGGCTCAAAAACAATTTTTTTCAGGATCTTATATAATAAAAGCAGAGCAACTATGCAAACAATCTCGGCACTATAGTAAAAAAAAAATCCCAATGACCTCTGGACCTGCAACTGCTATAAAATATGTGTGTTTTGTGGAAAAGATATTTGTAGGGGGATCATAGACAACAATATAATTTGGACTACTAGCACCAATTTTCTTTAAATCTCTAGGAAGGAACTGCAGATGCTGGTTTAAACCAAAGATAGACTCAAAAAGTTGGAGTAACTCAGCGGGACAGGCAGCATCTCTGGAGAGAAGGAATGGGTGTTGTGTATTGGGTCGAGACACTTCTACAAGGGTCTCTAACTTTTGAACCAATGCACTTTAAAAAAATTTCAAGAAGGGTCTCAACTCGAAGCATCACCCATTCCTTCTCTCCAGAGATGTTGCCTGTCCCGCTGAGTTACTCCGGATTTTTGTTTCTATCTTCTCTTTAAATCTCTTAATAGTCATAGATCTTCCTATAAATGACATGCTACATCTGTTTTGATAAAAAATAAATAATTTTATAACTCACAACTGTCTCTGCCATCACTAAATCATTATTAAGTTATTTTGGAAGATAAAAATGTCTTGAGATGTCCTTTCCTGAAATTTATGCTTCCCAATTTTAGTGCAGTGTTCGCGATTAGAATTAGAAGAAACGTACAGAGAGGCAGCTGTCTGTCGCTGAATGTACAGCAGAGGAATGATCATTCCAGTGCAAGTGGATATTTTTTTAAAGTAAAAGTCATCATTTTAATAAATGGAGTTGAGAAACATTCCCACAGTGAGTATTCTTGTGTGGTGTCCATTATCCAAAGTGAACCTTGCAGTCCCGGGACTTGGCTGCTTTTGGAAGAGAGTTGATTTCGACATCATAATGCCCAGAATTTCACTGAACTGGGCCAGATTGTGAACAGGTTGGAAACATGGCTTCACAAGCTTTGCTATCAAGCCCTATTTTCCCCAAGTGAAATACGCTTGTAAAGAACATAAAGGGAGAAAGGCAAGCATGAACAAAATGGATGACAGTGCCAATATTTTGTGAAGGAATGAATAGTGATATTTATTCTTTGAGATTTAAAAAAATTATTCTTGTGTTATTCATTATTGCATGAAATATAATCTTACAAAGTTATACTACAATGTATTGAAGCATTTTAATGCATTTGCCATCATTTACTAATTATATTAAAAAAAAGCACAGAAAAGGCTGGACCACTGCTGAACTCACCGCTAAAAGGTCACAGAGTTTACTTATTAATTTATATCCGAAGAAAGGCTAACTTCGGGAATAGAATATTGGTGCATCACCAAGCCAAAAGACAAAGCTTGTGCCTTTACAATGAAATGCGGATTCACAATCTTATTATAGATGGACCATAGAAAGAGACTTGTGGAGGATGTTTGCTAGAATCTGATGTTTGATCATGTTGGTACAGTTGGGCACCATGAGGAGTGACTTGTGACTATAGACACAAAGTCCTGGAGTAACTCAGTGGGTCAGGCAGCAACTGGAGAAAAAGGATGGGTGACGTTTCAGGTCGGACCCCTTCTTCAGATAAACTAGTTTGCTCAAGGAGATGATAGTTTTTAAAAAACTCGGAAATCTATGGTTTCAGATTTCTAGAATGGCAGATCAGGCTGACCAGATTGTGCAGAGTTTGCACAATTTTACAGCAAATGAATTAGGCTTTGGTAGTTTTACGGCATGCAACAGGTAACAATCTATGGAAGCAATCTCATATTAACCTCCAAATTAAAGGAAATAACGACTGGAATAAATGATACACAAATGAACATACTTGATTTACAAATAAATTAAAAAAAATTACAAATCTTTCTTTACAAATGTTTATTTTATATTCAAAAAATATATTTTCTGAAGTACTGTATGCACATTAGAAAGTTTAGACCACAATTAATAATGCTCCAATATTCATCCACTCTCATTACCTTCTTGATTTAAAGCATGATTACATGTTAAATATCCCTTTATTACTCTATAATACATGTTCCTTCATGGGTCATGTGTATGAATAACATATCACAAACCAGCATCTTTTAGGGTGTAGCTGCAGATACACAGGAATAGGAATTCTTCCTTGTTTCCTCAAACTAAATGGGCAGTGCAACATTGCTACATGTTGTATCCGCCATTACACTGTTCTGTTAATTTCATTGGAAGCAATGTTTAGGAGAAGACTGTGCATTGTCCAGTACCCGGCTAGCAACACAAGAGTATGGTCTACTTGTGAGGACTGGTAAAAAATTAAATGTTAATAATCAAGGAGCCAATTCCATTCCTGAAGTTTCTATAACACAGGGAATTATGTTGTTCATTGTGGGGAAACATCTCGGAACTACTGTGGCACGTACCTGTAGTACCTCTGCGACCATGTCTTCCTTTTTCTCCTGGTGGCCCTAGAGAGAAACCAGGAATATTAGTATAGTTGTCAACAAATGGGGACCATGTATCTGAGTAGACCAGTGGCACAACCGACTTAAGATGACTGTAAAATTGGAAAGCGGAGTCAAAATGTAAACACTTGAGTTTTGATTGGGAATCTAGCAGCTTTAAAGCCCTTCTTGTTCATCATTTGGCATGGAGAGTTACACTTTAATAGTGATGTTTCTGAGAAGCTTAAATGTAAATATACAAATTCTACAGCTTGTATTAACAAGAGTTCTGGCTGTCTTACACATTTCTACATGCAATGAATAGTTCTTGATAACCTTCTGCCTCCCTGGATTATTGATTAATTGGCCCAATATCAAGATGCTGACCTAATCTCAGATGGATAATATTTCACAATTTATGCTGTAATAAATCATTGAAGCAGGACCAAGGAGTCAACATTCCTTAACGTTCTTCAATCATGAAAACGCACATCCATCTATGTTGCATGTAAAATGTTATATCCCCAAGCACGAAAAACAGTAACAAGGGGAATATCCACAGCATTTCACACAAAAGCTACATTTAAAACATGAAACAGAGCACTCAATATATTTTAATGTATATAGTATATACTTAAGTACGCAGACTGTCCTCCAAAATAAACTGAACCCACACTAGAAATTGTTACAAAAACCCTTGACTACAACGCATACTATTTCAGATCAGAATCTCTAATCATGGATTGCATATGCTGCATAAAACTTCAGCAGGACTAATTTTAAGGTGCTAAATAGATCCCTGTCTTGCAAAATAGAATATTTATTTGCTCTACACATATTTATTATTCCTGTAAAGTAAATCACCCGATCAAAGATGAAGTGGTGGTGTTAATGAAAGCTTCCTTTAAGCTAAATGTGAGCAATATTAATGAGGTCATTTGTTGTGATGGCCTAAGTGTAAATTACATGTTCAATGAACCGCATCTTGGCTACATAATGAACAGTTCAGTCACAGTTTGCAGGGTGTGTAACAGTTCACTCAGTCCGGACATAGGGTTGGAATGTAACAATTGATATATTGATTTATCCTATTTCTAATGAAGGTGATTTCAGACGACTAAAGGGGAAGCTGGAAATATTTTCACAACGCTCCTAGATATTCCATCATCATTAAATGAATCTGTCAAACTGAAAATATCGTGATTGAGGGAAATAAAAACTAAACCAACTTCACCATTAAGGACCAAAACTGGTACGAGCCTGTCAACACAAGGATTGTAGTTGCTGGTTTACAAGGAAAGGCACTAAGTGCTGGAGTAAAGCCCCTGTCCCACTTTCCTAAGTTACTCAAGAATTCTCCCAAGTTTTCCCCTTGATTCAAACTCGGAGATGCCAGCCGTGGGTACTCGGGGCTATTTTTTGACTCGTGGACATTTTTCAGCATGCTGAAAAAACGTCCCGACTTACCTGATGCCCCGAGTACATAATGCTGGCATTATGAGCCGCTACGAAATATCTACGGACTCGCTACGGACATTCTCCGAGTTTGAATCAAGGGGAAAACTCGGGAGAATTCGTGAGTAACTCAGGAAAGTGGGACTTAACTCAGAACATCAGGCAGCATCTCTGCTGATCATGGATAGGTGGCAAATTGGGACAATAAACGAATCTAATCTAATCTAATCTAATCTGTTCTGAATAGTACATGAATGATTTGTCCACTAGGTATAAATATCTGCAATACTAAATAGCAAATTAATAACAGGTAAGATTATCTCACACGTTTCATATCCTCTTGTTTCCAACAGAATATTTTCACACTGGAGCAGATTAATATTCTACTCAACAGTTGGGAAATGTTACACTTTGGTTTCAGGATAGTTAAGGATTCACTGACTGGTTATTTTGGCCAGTTCCCTCTGGGCACGTGATCCTCCCCATTAGATTCTACTCTGCGTCTACTCATCTGAAGCTTAATGCACAGAAGGCCACTGTGAAAATGCAGCTCAGTGTGGTGAAAACAATGCAAAATTCGTCTAGTGCAACAACAAAAAAATTCAAATGCTGGAGGAACTCAGCGGGCCAGGCAGCATCTGTAGAGGGAAATGGACAAACAATGTTTCGGGTCGGGAATCTTCTCCTTTGCAAAAAAAAAGATTACCGTACATTTTCACCAACAGCTAAATTCTACATTAGTGTAGGGGGACGGGGTGGAAGAAACTAAACACATACCATTAGATTGGCTATCCTGCCTAACTTATTTTCTTTTCATTGGCTTCCATTTTTACACCTAGTCCCCCATTAATGGGGGTTTGGGGGAGGAGGAGAGGGGAGGAGGAGAGGGGAGGGGGATATAAATTACCCAACATATCTGACCAGGAACAAAAATCACAGTCAGAAACTTAATTTACAGTAGAAACACAAAAAACAGATAGAAATGGACACCCACACATAGAGAATCCCAAACACTGACAACATGCTAAACTTTCTCAGCCTGGCCCCGACCACAAGTATTCAAAACCTTACACATGAAACAATCAACTCATCCAGAAACATATGATCCCAAACACATGTCCAAACCATGATACATAACCCAACCAAGCCCACTACACATAAAACAGCAAAGGCCGCCAGTCGATAATATTAGATGTCTATATCCAAAATATCAGTGGCTCATATGTTCTCCAGTCCTTCCTCTGTGCACTGATTACTTTAGTCTTTCATTCTCCACCACCAAATCATGTGGGTTTCAGATATAACTCTTTAAATGTTTCGCGACTGGAGTACTAAGAAAAATCTGAATTTGATGAAAGTTTGGATGAAGTGCATTAACTCGGTTTCTTCCTCCACAAATTCTGCCTGACTTGCCGAGTGTCTCCAATATTTTCCATTGTTTCAGGTTTCTGGCATGTGCAGTTTGTTTTTTTGCTTCAGGTAAGACTACATTTTGATTGAGAGAACAAAACAAGCCTGATCTCTGGCTTAAATCTACCAATGAGATACAGCATATTCAAGTCCTACAAGCACTGTTTAAAGAACTGGTCTCAATCAGTTTTGTGTCCAACCATTCCAACAACACTGGAATAATTCGCAACTAAAAGCAGTCCAGATGAAATAGGAATGTGGGCCAGAGACTGGAGAAGGTCCACTTTACAAAACGTTACCTGTCCATTTCCTCCTCAGATGCTGCCTGGCCCACTGAGTTCCTCCAGCACTTTGTGTTCTGCTCAAGAATGCAGATCAGTTGGTTCATGGTCATGTGTTAAACACCTTAGCTACATAAATCACCACTTTCTAACATCACTGCTGAAGAATTAGTAGCCTCGTTCAATAAGACAAGGTGGTCAAACACTTTGGTGGATTATAATTGCTCGGATAAATACCAAGACCTGTTGTTGCAATCAGAAGCAGTCATGGAAAATTCCAGAATACCCAGGATGTAAAATTGCAAGAAAAATACAGCTAAAACAAATAGCAGATGTGTAAATTTGTTCTGTTTTTAAAATATAAGAGAAAGACTTCCTTAACAAAACAGCAAGTACATTCCTAATAAAGAGATCAACGGGCTTTAACATATTGCAATGTAAACAGCATACATCTGATGCCATTAATATTCATACTAATAGATTGGTTAATGCTGAATAGTGAAACACAATAGAGTGCAGCAAAAATCAAAATGCTGAAGGAATGCAATGGTTCAGGCAGTATCTCCG
Source organism: Amblyraja radiata (assembly GCF_010909765.2). Taxonomy (NCBI): domain Eukaryota; kingdom Metazoa; phylum Chordata; class Chondrichthyes; order Rajiformes; family Rajidae; genus Amblyraja; species Amblyraja radiata. The sequence continues at coordinate 9,275,698 of NC_045992.1, read as the reverse complement.
GAGGGAACGTAGTTCAGACGGAAGCAGGGTCCCGACCCAAAATGTCTTCTGCCCATTCCCTCCAAAGATGCTGCCTGATCAATTGAGTTCCTCCAGCACTTTGTTTTTTATTAACGTTGAATCGTGTTTACCGTGAAATAGCAATGTTCGCAATAAATGTGAAGCTTGCAGCAGGATTTCAGAAATAAAGGACATAATATGTTTAACAATACGAGGACAGTTACAACAGATCAAAAACAAACTGCTGGTGAGACTCAGCAGGTCAAGCAATACCTGGAAGGTGAAAGAAATTGTCAAGTTTGGGTCGAGACCCTGAATCAGGTGAGGGAAGGTAACTGAGGGTGGGGGGGTGGGGGGGGTGGCGGTGAGAAGGGGGTTGAAGGTCATAGGTGTTCCGAGGAGAGACAGATGATAGGGGTAGGAGTGGAAACAGAAGAAGTGGAAGCAGACGAGGAAAACTGCAGATGGAGCCAGGAGGAAGGGTGGGTGAAGGAGAGATAGAATCCGAGGGTAATGAGCAGGGGAAGACAGCTGGAATCTGAAGAGTTAAAGCCCTGTCCCACTGTACAAGTTCATTCAAGAGCTCTCCAGAGTTTAATTTTTTTTTTAAACTCGTGGTAAGCACGTAGAATGTACGTAGCGGGTACGTCGGAGCTCGGGGACGTCTCTTAGCAGCTCGTAATGCTAACAGCAGGTACTCAGGAAACATGGTAAGCTCGGGAAGACTCGTGAAGATTTTTCAACATGGTGAAAAATGTCCACGAGAGCCCCGAGTACCTACAAGCGGCCATTACCGTATATCTCCGAGTTCGAATCAGGGCCAACTCAGGAGAACTCTTGAATGAACTCGTACAGTGGGACAGGGCTTCAAGGAAGATGATAAAGGGAACCAGATAAGGGAGAGTTGGGGCAGATGGGGATATGGAACCGGATGGGAGAGGGGATGGGTGGGTGACGTGTAGGTGGCAGGTAGATGGAGCCGGAGGTAGAGGGAGATGAAAATGGATACCGTGGGGCTGGGTATGGGGTATGAACAAGAGAACAAAAATAGGAGGACAGAGGGAGAGGGTTATGGGAAGACAGGGGGTAATGGTTCCCCGAAATTGGAAAAGTCAACGTTCATACTGTTTGGTTGTAGAAAGCCCACCTTGGCAGTGGAGAAAGCTGAGGATGGGAGGTTGAAGTGGGAATGTGAAGGCAAGTTGAAATGACATGCAACCTATATTTTCGGATGGCTAAAGGTCAAGGCATTTTATTCATTTTCACAACGTACATATTTTCCAAAATCAGCAAATGCATTTAGTGGCATTGATGGTACTCAATCATCAGATTGCAGGTTTTGCAATAATTACTGCTTAGCACCTGAACAAACAGGAAATAGAAGTCTTAAACTTTAATTCACCATTGCAATTTAATCAGTGAAAATTAAATCTGCAGTATAAAGATGTAGAGATGTCCGACTTGATCGTGGGGTCTGTCTTTGCGTTGAGATGCCTGATACATGAAATGACCTGAAGGGAACAATGCTGAATGCCTTTTCAAACCAATTGAAGCCAGCAATATATAAACATGTTATGGAAGCATATGGAAGATATGAGAAAAATCACCACATTCAACTACCTACAGAACTCTTGGACTGAGGAGAAGATTTCAATTTGATAGGATTTCAACACATTAGAAAAGCTGTATATTTTTTTTTACAAGAACTGTTTCCCAGCGAAGGCAGCACATGTCAGGAAACTGAGGAGAAGCCCAGAGCAGATCTGTAATATTATGAAGGGTTCCTTTAGGGTAAATGTGCAAAGAGCTTAAGAAAAGGAGCTGGAACAGGCCACTCAACCCCTCGAGTCTACTACACCATACAATAAGATTATGGCAGGTCTCATCAATGATCTTAAGTCCATTTATGGGCCTGATCTCCATTACTCTTTGTCTCCCTGCGTCCCCAGATCTCCATCTTAACCTTGAACTTACTTACTAACTAAGCTTCCATAGATCTCTGGGTTGACAATGACAATAATTCACGACGCTGAGAAGGGAAATTTCTTCTCATCTTGGTCCTAATGGGGATCTCCATCCAATACCTCCTACCCCTACTCTAGATTCCCCCATGAGGGAAAGCATTCTTATAGCATCTACTCTGGCAAGTCTCCTAAAAATCGTCTATGTTTCGCCAAGATCATCCATACCCCAGAAAGTATAAAACCACACTTTCATCTCAGGATGCAATCTTGTGAACTTTCATTACCCAATGCTCAAGGGAAGTATTTCCGTCCTTAAATATGGAGACCAAAACAATCCAGCTCTGTCCATATAGTGCTGGGCTGCAGCAGATGCTGAAGGTGTGCTCTCAGTATGGCCTTGATTATGACATTAAGTATAACGCTAAGAAAAGCCGCATAATGGTAATTAGAAGCGCTGAGGACAGGGAATCAACTTTTCCGACCTTTTATTTGTCAGACAGTCCTCTTGCTGTGTGTGAGGAAATTAAATACCTAGGTCATGTCATATCTGATGACTGGACGGATGACAAAGACCTCTACCGACAGCGCTGTAAAATTTATCTTCAAGACAACATGCTTATAAGGATGTTTTATATGTGCTCTGATTCTGTGAAGTGTTCCCTGTTCAGAACCTACATCACACCGTTATATACTGCTCAATTGTGGTCTAATTATAAGAAAAAGAGTATGCAGAGGCTTAAGGTTGCATACAATGATGCAATGAGGTTGCTACTTCGTGTCTCTAGGTGGCATAGTGCCAGTCAATTGTTTGTGTCCACTAGAGTGCCAACCTGTGAGGCACTCTTAAGACAGCTGATGTTTAGTTTTATGTGTCGCCTGGACAAGTCAGAGAACCACATAATTGAAGCCCTAGTCAGCCCTCTGAAAAGCTGCTATAGATTCACTTCTAGGCTAAGACGGCATTGGTGCAATAGCTTATATATATTTTAGGCTAATATGCAATTTTTTAATGTATCTTTGTAATTCTTTGTACTGGTTGATGTGTTATATGGACCTGTGTCTGAAATAAAGCTTTAATTAATACAGTATTTCAAGTGTGGCCTCTCCATGTGCGTAAACTGTTACAGCAAAACGTCTCGACTTTTGTACTTCATCGCCCTTGCAATGAAGGATAATATTCTGTCTGTCTGTCTATCTGCATGAACTTTTCCTATGTGAGGATTCTTTAAATTCCTGCATGCATTAATCTATTACCATTTAAGCAAAATTCTGCTTTTATATTCTTGTTACAAAAGTGGATTATACCATATCTGGAAGGGGATCCGATACCAGATAAAGGATGATGGAACCAGACAGAGTCCTAGTCATACAGCACGGAACCAGGCTCTTCTGCCCAACATGCCCATGCCATCCAAGATACCCCATCCACATGAGTCCCACCTGCCTGTGTTTGGACCATATCCTTCTAAACTTTTCGAATCCGTAGTTGGGGGAGGGAATAGCTAGGACGATGGACAAGTGGGAATGGAGGTGAACAAGGGAAGAGAGATCTGTGTGACTCAATTAACTTGCAGCTTTTGTTATGTCTGTTGACTTGATGTCTACATCCTTCTAGCAGCAACAGTTATAGTCTAGTAAATGAAACTTCTGGAGCATAGGGGCGGGAAAGAGAAGGATTGCTCTGACTGAGAGCTAGAAGTGACATGATTGACCAAAAGACATTCGGCGTCATTAGAAGCTAAACAAGAAGATTTGTGAAATGATATTACAGGCTTTTTGACTCCATAACGGGTAACACAGTAGAGCTATTGCCCAATCTCCAGTGCGGTCTGCATTGAGTTTGCACAGTCTTCCTGGGAATAAAATGGGATTAATGCAAGACTGTGTGCCGTGTTTGTGGACTCGTGTTTTCATGCTCCACGACTTTATGACCTCTGTTCTAACCTGCAATGAACCACAGAAGTACTAGAAGTGTAAATTTTAAATCCAATGACATAAATTTTCTTTCAAATACCTTGTAATGTTTCTGATTACTGTTTGAAGTTGGGTGTGAAGTTTACTTTGAAACAAATGTAATTACCGAACAGTTACCTGTTTTTTATTAACTCCAGAAGAAGCCAAAGTCAAGATAGCCACAAGAACCAACTGCAGAGAACTATACTTAAAATAAGTTTAAAACATCAATAAACTATCCCAAAATGTGAAATTTGACACAGGCGCAGAGGAAAGGGGAGAATTGTCCAGGGTGCACATAATTAGCTGATATTCTTCTGCATTCCTACTTGGAATTCCATGTATAATAAGTTAAAATAACTGAAACTAAATTCACGTTTCTTTAATCAACGTAAACCAGACGTGAACATGCAGCACCCACAATTCACTGTAAATCAACAGAAAGACAGTGGAAGTGAATAATTCGAGCAGTAGAGGTTGATTTTGTCACGCAGGAGGTCTGGAAAGATCAGGACCACCGTGATGTCCACGCCCCAGAGAGCAGCGTACAATGGAGGTTTCTGTGAGGTCATAGAAAGATCTCCTGGAATAAGGGAACCCGACAGGATGCCAGAAAATGGTTGAGTGACATCAAAAGGGCGGAAGGAAAACACTGCACTAGGATGCTTGCCTTATTCAGCTCCAGAGTGGGGGAGAACACCCACCTTGAGAACACCAGTACCTGCTGAGGTTAAGAGTGGCAAAACTGTTTTAAATGGAGCGTTTGTAAGAATCTGAAGCTTAGGACATTGATAAATCCACCTGGGGTTTGACTGAGTGAACCATCATCAATTCAAGTGGAACAATCCATTGAAGCATGCGGATTACAATGCTCAATACAAAGTGACTTACACTCTTAATTTTGACCTTCAGAATTGCTTGAATGATGTCATAGAGTGATACAGTGTGGAAACAGGCCCTTCGGCCCAACTTGCACACACCAGCCAACAAAGTTCCAGTACACTGGTCTCACTTTCCTGCGCTTGGTCCATATCTCTCCAAACCTGTCCTATCCATGTGTCTGTCTAATTGTTTCTTAAACGGTGGGATAGTTCCAGCCTCAACTACCACCTCTGGTAGCTTGTTTCACCACCCTTGTTCCACCACCCTTTGTGTGAAAAAGTTACCCTTCGGATTCCCATTAAATCTTTCCCCCTTCACCGATGTCCTCTGGTCCTCGATTCCTCTATTCTGGGCAAGAGACTCTGTGCATCTACCTGATTTATTCCTCTCATGATTTTGTACACCTTTATAAGATCACCTCTCAACCTCCTGCGCTCCATGGAATACAGACCCAGCCTACTCAACCTCTCCCTGTAGCTCACACCCTCTAGTCCTGGCAACATCCTCGTAAATCTTTACTGAACCCTTTCAAGCTTGACAATATCTTTCCTATAATATGGTGCCCAGAACTGAACACAATATTCTAAATGTGGTCTCACCAACGTCTTATACAACTGCAACATGATCTCCCAACTTCTATACTCAATACTCTGGCTCTTGAAGGCCAACGTGCCAAAAGCCTTTTTGACACCTTATCCACCTGCGACTCGACCTTCAAGGAACCATGCATCTGTACTCCTAGATCCCTCTGTCTTACAAGACTACCCAGAGGCCTGCCATTTACTGTGTAGGACCTGCCCTTGTTCGACGACCCAAGATGCAACACCTCACATTTCTCTGTATTAAATTCCATCAACCATTCCTCCGCCCACCTGGCCAATCGATCCAGGTCCTTCACTGCTATCTTTCACAAACATCTCCGCTATCTGCGAAACCACTCAATTTTGTATTATCAGCAAACTTGCTAATATTGCCCTGTATGTTCTCATCCAAATCAGTGATGGTGATGACAAACAGTTACGGGCCCAGCACCGAACACTGAGGTATACCACTAGTCACAGGCCTCCAGTCCGAGAAGCGACATTCCACCATCACCCTTCCATGGAGCCAATTTGCTATCCATTCAGCTATCTTTCCTTGGATCCCATGCGATCTAACCTTCCAGAGCAGCCAACCATGCAGAACCTTGTTGAATGCCTTACTGAAGTCCACGTACACAACATCTACAGCTCTGCCTTCATCAACCTTTTTGGTCACGTCTTCAAACAAAATCAATCAAATTTGTGAGACACAACCTCCCATGTACAAAACTATGGTGACTATCCCTAATCAGCCCTTGCCCATCCAAATGCCTGTATAACCCATCCCTCAGAATACTCTCCATAACTTTCCAACCACCGATGTTAAACTCGCCAGCCTATAGTGCCCAGCATTTTCCCTGCAGCCCTTCTTGAAAAGAGGCACAACATTTGCCATCCTCCAGTCTTCCGGCATCTCTCCTGTATTTAAGGACGACTCATAAATTTCAACCAGGGCTCCTGCAATTTCCTCTCTAGTTTCCCACAATGTCCTTGGATATATCTGATTAGGCCCTGGAGAATTATCGACCTATCTTCATACACGACAGTACATTCAGTTCTTCTTCGACGGTAACACTGACTGCTCTCAAGCCATTTGCATTGACTGCCCTAAGTTCCTCCATCCTACTGTCTTTGTCCTTGGTAAATACAGAAGAGAACTATTCATTGAGGACCTTGCCCATCTCCTGTGGCTCCACACAGAGGTGACCGCGTTGATTCCTGAGAGGTCCCACTCTCTCTCTAATTACCCTTTCACCCGTTATGTATTTATAAAATCTTTTGGGATTGTCCTTAGTGCTACGCACCAGAGCTATCTCCTGGCCCCTTTTTGCCCTTCTGATCTTATTTTTCAGTTTACTCCTTAGCTCTCGAAACTCCCCCAGGGATGCACTAGATCCCAGCTGCCTATACCTGTCTATATCACTCTGACCATGAAGACAACAGCATCAACACCACCAAACATATTGTTCAATGTTCACTCAAGACTAATGTCATTAACAATTGTTTCATGCTGGTGTTTTGGTGGAAATTAATACCATGCTCTACTCTTTCATCATTTGTCTGAACTTGACATTGTTTGGTTCACAGCTTCAATAAAATATCTCCAGAAGTCAAAATGACTTTGGATCCATACAAAATTATGAAACGCAAGGATCCTTAAGGGGACAATATGTTTTGTAAGTGGGAACATGAAGATCTATTTAAAATATGAACCGCTAACACTTCTCAATGTGAAGCATATGAAATACCTAAACACACCAACACAAAGCTTCAAAGCCTAGTTGGATGATTAAAAAAGACTGGGTGGTTAAAGTCTGAAGACACTTCTGAAAAACATGAGGAATCAGTTTTTTTTATTTTAGTTTCTTTCTTTATAAGTTAGTTGCATTTACATTAATGTCTTGCATACAAACTGATAGGGATAAATGTGGTAAATTTTGCAATGTTTGAAATGAAATGCATATTTGTGACCAAAATAATCCAACTCTAATTTGGACAATGAGAACAGCAATAAAGGGAACTGGTACAAAATACCTTGGGCATAGTTTGAGATCTCCATGCTGCTTAGATAACATATGGAATAGACTTACAGAGAATATAATTGACTTGAGGTGAAATAACACCTCCAAGAGGCTCTGGTGCTGAGAAGGACTGAAGATTACAGTGGTAATAATAGCAACGTCTGACTTTTTACAGGGAACAGAAGGAACCCAGTATTCCTGAAATTAGGATCAACAGGTTGTGCAGCAAGGGGCAGTATTCGATGAAGTCATGTCCATAACTGAAGAGTTGTACATGTCCTCTGGGGAATGGGTTTAATGAGGCGAATAACCTTCTCCAATATTCTTAATTCCTTGCACATTCCACTTCGGCAAATAAATTGTCCTCCAATTCCGCATGTCCTAACTGCCACACTACATTATTGTAAGAAAATCTGCAAAACGCCTTCAACACAGCAGTAGACGGTTCTGGAGGTTGAAGCAAAAATAAGCTGACTTTGGTTTTGCAGATGCTTTGAAGGTTGTAGTTCCGTCCAGGAAAACACCATGTATAACTTGTACTAACATTGAAATTCAGGGAGAAAATATTTCCTCACCACTAATGTAAGGTTCACCAGCCTATATTTCCCTGGATTATCCCAATTGCCTTTCTTAAACTAAAAAAAACAGACAGGTTATTCTCCGATCTTCTGAGGCTTTACCTGTGGCTAAAGACGATACAATGCCCGAGCAAACTCACGCTTGCCTTTCTCAATATGTTGAATAGATTCTATCAGAATCTCGGGATTTATCCACCTTAATGCTCGTCAAGAGATCCAATACCTCCTCCTTCATAATATCAACATGCTAAAGTATATCAGTGCATCCCTCTCTTGTTCCCACCATCATTCATGTCCTTCTCCTTGGTGAATAATAACACAGTTTGCATCACGTCCACTTCCTATGGCTCCAGACTTAAATCCCCTTCATTGTCCGTATGTGGAGATACCCTTTTCCTCATTATTCCCTCTTGTTTTTATATGTAGAATGCATTGGGATTTGTCTTAATTCTACTTGCCAAGGACATTTCATGGCCCTTTTGAGCTCTCCTGGTTTCTTATTTGTTCTTTCCAGCTTCATTTATACTCCTCAAATGCGTTGTCTGATTTCAGCTTCCTACGCTTTACATATGCTTCCTTGTTCTTTTTGACTAAACATTCAACATCTCCTGTCATCCAAGGTTCTTGAACCCTACCATTCCTATCTTTCATCATCATAGGAACATGCTGGTCCCGAATTCTAACCAGCTGGTCTTTAAAAGACTCCCACATGTTCGATATGGATTTACCCAATAACAGATGTTTCCAATCTATCTCCCCGGTTACCGTTCTAATACTGTTGTAATTACCTCTTCCCCATTTAGCACTTTCTCCCCCGCCAGTCTTATCTCATCCATAATTAAAACTCACTTATGATCACTGTTTCCAAAGTTTTCTCCCACTGAAACTCCGACCATCTGGCCAAGCGCATTTTCCAACCCAAGGTCAAGTTTGGCCCCTATCTACATACTGTTTCAAGAAGCCCTCTTAGATGCGTGTAACACATTTGGCCCATCTTAGCCATCGGCTGTGTTGAGTCCCACAGTCAATATTGAGAAAATGAAGACCTCCCATGACAACATCTTTGTTGTTTTTACATCTTTCCATAGTCTGTCTACACATATGTATCTCAGCTGGGTGGCCTATAATATAATCCCATCATAGTGATTGCATCTTTCCTTTTGCTGAGTTCCATCCATATCGCCTCACAAGATGGTCGCAAGATGAGCCCTTCTAAATATTCTTTCTGATCAATAATGCAACCTCCACACCTCTTTTACACTGCTCTATATCACCTCTTAAACGTTAAACTGTGGAACATTTGAGCTGTCAGCCTTGCCCTTTGCTCACCAGGTATCTGTAAAGTCCACAACATAGTAGATCCATGTACTAATCCAGGCTCTTAATTCAGCAACGTTACCCATAATATTCCTTGAATTAACATAAAAACACATCAGATTGTCAGTCCCACCATGCTCAATAAATAGCTAATATTTACTAGCCTGTTCTTAGCACTCACAAAATGCAACACTCCTCATGTATCTGGATAAAACTGCATCTCAGCCCATTTCAACAACACATCAATATCATTCTGTAGCCTCACACTGCCTTCCACACTGTCCACAACTCCACCACACCTTCCATGACTCGAAGAAGAGTCTCGACCCGAAATGTCACCCATTCCTTCTCTCCAGAGATGCTGTCTGGCCCACTGAGTTACTCCAGCATTTTGTGTCTATCTTCCTCAATACCACCTCAGATTCTGCCATTCATGATGTATGTCCTATCATCCGTTGCATTCACAAAATGCAACAGCTCACATGTATCTGGATTCAACTGCCTCTGCCATTTCTCAGCCCATTTCAACAACACATCAACATCACCTTGTAGCCTGTAGGTAGGTGGCTGCTGGCAGCCTACTTACCACTGAAGCCTGAAGCTTTGCTATGCAGCACCAGACACGACCTGCATGAGGAGAATCAGCTTGATCAGCGCTCTGCATCCGGCCTAGATAAGTCTAGGCAGGCGGGACCAAGGCGACAAGTCTAGGGAGCAGATTTCATCCTGCTCAATTATTCCCATTATGACTAACTTTATATTTCACATATCATTCCATAATCCAGGAAACTACAGGCCTATGGGGAAACTGCATTAACACTTTAAATGCATTTTTAGAGAAGCTAATTTTAAACCTTGCAAATTTAAATGCCTTGAAACGGATGTAATTCAACAGGTTATTTCAATTTGAGAAAAGGACATTAGTATTTGTCCATGATAAATGAAACAAAATGATAGCTTAATATTGAATTATATATTAATGTTCTTAAGTGCCCTCCTTTATTCTGAAAATTGCAGCTTCTTCTGATCTTTGCATCGACCAGGATATTTGGTCGCATGTTGTTCATTAGCGATTGCCTGCTTGTTTATTTAGAAAACGAATCTGCGTGTGAAGACAAATATACTTCGAAGAAGCGTGGAGAGTGAAATTTGTATAATGATGGTCATTAGGCAAAATTACAAGTGTGCATGTGAGGTTCAATAACTCTGCACTTACTGGGAAATGTGGTGGCAACCCTTCATCAAAAGCCGTACAGAAATAATCCATTATTTTGCAGTGTTCGCCCACGAGCAAGACCGCCAAACATGGACTGTCAGCCCAGCATCCTAGCCTTCAGATGTTCCCAGCCCAGGGATACATAAGTAAGCCTAGTTACCTTGAAGCAGACACTTTAAATTTAGAACAAGGTCATGAACCGTGCTGGATAGGGCAGACAAGAGGCAAGTGAGACGATGCAATATGAGAAGCATGCACAGTTAGCACCAAACCAAGTGGGAATGACGTGCAGCTCCAATAAAGAGTGTACAGGACAGAATGGTGCCACAGGAGACTATTATAAACGGAGCATTGCAGCAATAGTTACAGCACAATATCACTTCAGATTTATTACCTTGCTTTGAACTTTTCTGAGCCAACTGGGAACACCTTTTTCTCTGCATTATTCGCCAGTAGTGCTAGGAAATGGACGTTTTCTTTGTCACTGAGACATACCTTGTAAATCTAGTTATGGGACCACTTGGGTGCAATGTAATTTTTCACAGAGTTAAAACTTGTGCCTCTTTGCAGTCGTGTGGCAGTATATATACACACCTAACGGGAATCCCATTCTGAAGGGTCCTGACCCAAAACATCAGCTATCCATGTTCTCCAGAGATGCTGCCTAACCCGCTGAGTTACTCCAGCACTCTGTTCCCATGGTGGATAATGGCTGGTTCATCACAGGAAGTGACCTCCCCCCATCAACAAGAACTATAGGAGGCGCTGCCTCAAAAAGGTAGACAGCATCATCAAGGACCCACAACACCGATAAATCAATTCACTCCTGTCATCGGGATGAAGGTATAGGAGTCTGAAAACAGTAACCTCCAGGTTCAGGAACAGCTTCTTCCCAACAACCATCAGGCTATTGAACACTGCAACACCAACTAAACTTTGAGCTACAGACTGTCTTGGTTGCACTCGGGACTTTAAGCTTTTGTTTTGTTATAGTTTTTATAATTGTTGAACTCTTCCTTTTCTCTTTTGTTATGTTATCTATAGAGTGTTGTGTTTATGAATCTGTTGTGCTGCTGCAAGTAAGAATTTCAAGATTCTGTTTTTGGTGCATATGACAATTAAACACTCTTGACTCTTTTGATTCTTGATAAACCCATGTAAGTTCACCTCTCTATGTCCTTTGGTCCAGAGAATACTTCCCAGCCTATCCAACTTCACATAGCTCAAGTCCTCTAGTTCAGGCAATATTCCAGTATATTTTTTCTGCTTCCTCTCGATCACGGACACGTAATATTAAATGTCTGAGTAGCAAGTGTAAGTGCAGATGTATTCAGGTGTTAGGGAGCACTCATGGTGCTGAAATGTGTACTAACGTTGGCCTGAGATGTGCACATTCAAAGAGGTTGCACTGCAAACATTAATATGGAAGTCTCAGGTTTGAATATGCTGTCCAAATCACACAAATGTCCGATTAGAATTCAGGTTCCAAAGTTGCTTCTTAAGCAAAGTTTTAAAAGTGAATTTTAATTGAATTAAGCACATGGACCTCATCTCTGCATGGAACTCAGTGCTCCAAATAAATACTAATTGCCAATTTGGGCTTTAGCTCTTCACCATTGCAAATTAATTGGAATGTGAATATTTATTTTCAGGTGGAGGACAGTATCAATAATTAGGCAATTGGACCAACAAAGAGTTGAATGCATCCATGGTAATTTGTGATACTAGACAGATTTGTTAAGAATTAGTCAGAGACTAGGGCCAAGCAGATTAAAACTACTGATTGTTATTAAATTCCAACTGATTAATTGATTACAAGCGGGAAAAGCGGCATCATCACTATCTAATCTGTTCTATACATGACTCCATGTCTCCACTGTAAACTCTTGAAGCCTTTTCTGCAGCAACCCTGCCAAATATGGAAGGAAAATAAATGTGACCTTGTTGATGTCCCATGGCCAATATTCTGAGAAATAATTGCAATATAGTTTGTAATCATTTATGCCTTAAGCTGTGGCACAAATATTAAAATACTAAACAGCAGTTGGTTTTAACCAATTACTTTCAATGCAATTATTTGTGAAACTCAAGTTCTCTGCAGTTACGTAGAACAGTACAGTATAGGAACAGCCCTTCAGCCCACAATGTCTGTGCCGAACACAATGCCATGTTAAACTAATCTCCTCTATCTGCAAGTGATTCTTGCATATGCATGTAGTAGCTATCTAAAAGCCTCTTAAATGTCACTATCATATCTGCTTCCACCACCACCCCTGGCAGCATGTTCTAGGCACATACCACTCTGTTTAAAATCTTGCCCTGTATATTTTCTTTAAACTTTGGCACTCACTTTTAAGCTATGCCCTCTAGTATTTGACATTTCTGCCCTGGGAATAAAGTTCTAAATGGCTAAATAAAATATTGGATAATTTTATAAGCTCTCTGGATGCTGAGTGCAAGAGAGTGATCCAATAACAAAAATTGTATATCCTGTTTCACACAATTGTGAAGTGGGTTTGTTAATAAAAACAAAAGTACAAGGTATGTGGAAGTTTGTGCAGGCAGAATCAGGAAACGTTAAAAAAGGTCTGAAGAAGGGTTCTCGACCCGAAATGTCACCTATTCCTTCTCCCCAGGGATGCGGCCTGTCCCTCTGAGTTACTGAGTGGAGAGTTGGAAGAAGTGATCGGGTCAGGAAGAATATAGATTTTGGGAGTGGGAGGTGAGGTCAGTTAGTCACAAGCTGGGTTACATTTAATCTTTCATCTCACAGGAGGATATGTGGTGCCAGGGAAACATCCACTCTAGTGGTGACACAGAGTATCTGGGCAACCTGCCGACTGATGTACCAGGTTTCTGCTTCCATGGAGACACGGTCCACGACCATTCAAAGTCTTCATGCCAGATGGGTCCAGCCACCTGTTCCCTGGTAATAGCTAGTTACCATTTAATGCTCTCAAGAACCCCTCCACCACCAAGGAGAAGGCAGCTGTTCTGTAATGTTTATTTGTGTAAGCTAGGCTCTGCGGCCTATTTCGACATTTATGTGAGGGACCACAACAGCTTGACACCCTGGCGGAACTGTTTTCCAAAAACAGCAACTAATGCAGGCTAATTGCTGAATTTAAATCTAGGATGTTATGGAAGATAGGGAAAAGAGTACACGTTGAGTTAGATCACATGATTAATCACCTTATTGAACAGTGGAACAGACTCAGAGGAGTTAGATGATCTCCTGCGATGAGAGGGAAGACCAAGAACTCCAGTTAACCTTTCAACCATCCTGAAATTTTGACCGAGTTGATTGGAGGTTTGGGTACTCAAGGAATCAAAACAAAAAAACAATTGGGCAGGAATGTGTGAGGATCATCCATGATATTGAATAGTGGATCAAGACTAAGGAGACACCTGACCTACCCTGGTTCCATTTCATACAATCTTGTGCTTCAACAAAGAGACAACACGCCCAACAATAATGTGCTGTGCACTTCCTCTGTACTGTCCCGAACTGCCATCTTAAATGGTGGGCTACATTTTCTGTGCCAGAGCCAGAACTAATGCCAGAGCCCTCTGTCCTTTAGGACAGAGCAACTTCCATGTCATGGCCGACCCATCACAATGTCAGTGCAACTAGAGGAGTAAACATATTGCAAAATATCCAGAAGCAAATTTTGATTTTCTTGGAAAAAATTAATATAGCTGTAATTATGTCTTAGTTATGAAGCTGAAAAAAACTAAACAGCTCAAGAGTGAATCAAGAGTGTTTAATTGTCATATATGCTGAAAATGGAACAACTAAATTCTTATTTGTAGCAGCATAACAGGTCTGTAAACAGTAATCATTGATACCATAATAAACAAAAAAAAGTTCAATAAATTAATATTAAGGAAAAAAAGCCCAAGTTTCTTTGTGCATTTCAAGGCATTTCATAGCTCATAGAGTAGTTGGTGTTCGTAGTGTTCAAGAGCCTGATGATTGTTGGGAAGAAGCTGGAGATCTAATCCTAACAATAGCAAAAATTTACACAGTATCAGATTCAACTACTTTGCTCCAATCACTAATGTCTTTTTTTCAGTTTTAGTTTTCATTTGACAATGGGATTTTGGGATGATGGTTTAAATCTATTCTTGAGCCCCAAAGTAAAATAGATTTGGACAGGTACATGGATGAGAAAGGTTTGGAGTGATATGGGCCAAAAGCAGGCAGATGGAACTAACTGTTGATGGGGCATCTTGCTCGGCATGGGCAAGTAGGGCCGAAGTGCCTGTTTCCCTGTGGTATGACCAAATGACTCTATTAACAAACAGGATATCATTCGGTTTCTACAAAACTCTTGATTAACTATGCTCATCTATTCATCCCCAGCAACCCTTCAGACCTGTATCCCTGATCACTTCAAAAACAAAAATATCAAAAACTAAGAAGTAGTATAAAGTTTCTACCAAATCCTGATGGCAAGCATTTGTAAAGCAATCTCTGGCAAACACGAACTGATATCGAACATGCTTGTTCCAGACATGCTTTATACACTGGAGCTTCTTCAGTGTGTGAACTCTCACCTAATTTGTCTCAATTCATCTTGGCCTTGCTGGAAGTCTACAGTATTCCCGAAACAATCAGAATAACGTATGTTTGTTTTAACCTGGTGACAAAGCACACACTTTCCTTTCACAAGATGTGCAAGTTCACATTCCTTGTGTGAAAAGTACCCCTTGCCACCAGAGATATTTAAGCTTGTAGATCAGCCTAGTTCAAATGCATACTGCCTCCAGTGAAACATGCATTTGCTATGATCAGCTTAACAAAAATAACTTTTCAACATTGCTGTGACCCTCATTCTGTGGCTTTGTTGCAACACACGAGGCCAAGTGTCCCTAATGTGTTCTCACATCACATGAAAAGGAAACGTTTGACAGGCGTCAAAGTATCCAGGCACTCGACCAACGAACGGTGAAACGAGTCAAAGATCCCGTTGAGATCAATGCAGTTATGCTGAAAGTACAGAGTTAAGGTTTAAAAACAGCTCAAAACTTAAACTGAGTTGGTTCGTATCAAGTGTCATTTCAGTTTCCTTTTATTGACTAAGCTTCAACAGCTTTTTTTAAAGTTTCCTTTTCAGCCTGTCTTTAATCGATGTGTACAAGTAATAACAACTCAGAATGTTAAAATGAATTTTAAAATGAATAAAATGAATATCCCCCCCTTCCCCACTTGAAATAGGCCATGATTGCTTCTGGCCCCTGCAAATATGAAGAAACCATATGTGTTTAGCCAGACAGAGCGATATGCAACAACAGTCACTCATGGAAGATTACTGGGGAAGGTCTGAAGTCCTGTTCAAAATGCAATTGAAGTGGTTACAGTAAATTATGTTTGCGAGTGGAAGGGCAATCGTAATCGCACAAGATAAACTGTGGCCTAATGATACATAGCAAGATCCAATGTGAGACCTTTTATAACTTCCTGAACAGTCAGTTTACTGCTTTTTGCAAAAGATTACACTTCTGACAAAATAGGACTTCTGTACTGGGAAGAAGTATATTCTTAATTGTGATGACGAATCTCCCTCGATTCATTCAATTGTCCACCATAACTTCACAAGAGAGGCCAAGTGAGCCCAGGCTAAAGGCAATCTAGTGTCGGAAGGAACTGCAGATGCTGGTTCACGCTGAAGATAGACACAAAAAGCTGGAGTAACTCAACGTCAGGCAGTATCTCTGGAGAAAAGGGATAGGTGACGTTTCATGTCGGAACCCTCCACCCTTAGTAGTCCCTCACCCCTAACTCTCAGTCTGATGAAGGTTTCGACCTGAAATGTCACCTATTCCTTTTCTTTGGAGATGCTGCCTTACCCGCTGTATTACTCCAGCATTTTGTGTCTACCATAAAGCTCCTTTGGGTTGGATTCTTGCAAAACAACTGGATTTAAATTGTTTATTTTTAACACAATCACAAAACCACAATTATAGCTTTCTGAACTTAACATTTACACCTAATGTGCTGTTTTTCAAAGCAGAAAGATTTTCAAAGTACCATTGATATGTAAAATTAGAAATTGATACATGTAGGCAATATAACTAAAACTATTGCTGCTGGTGAAGAGATATTGCAGGTGCTGTCAGCTTGCAATCCAAGTTATTTTATTTATTGACTGGTTTTCACAGTCTTCCCTCACAGAACATAGAACACTTATAAACCACCCTAGTGCTTAACAAATCCCTGGGGGGGAGGGGGGAGACTACTGGGAACATTAGAATGCAAGGGTGTGTGAGAAAAAGCATTACCCTAATTTAAAATGGAACATACACAATTGGATGGAGTTACCCATAATGTGCTGAGGGATATCAATTGTTGAAGGCATCCTCTCAATGGCAGCTCAATGCTTTAAATATATTTTACTGCTCCCATGAAAGAGACCAAGGCCCAAGGGACAAGGAACTTGCAAACTGGAGAGCCCTGGATTTAGTGGATGAGACATGGAGGTTCTATGAGAGCTCATGTGTGTCAATGAGATAGAGGTGAGGGAAGTGATGGCAGGGACACAGGTTAGTTTAGTTTATTATTGTCACGTCTACTGAGGTACAGTGAAATGCTTTTATTAACGTGCTATCCAGTCCAAGACTATACATGAATGCAATCGAGTCATCTGGAGCGTACAGATAAAGGGTACAAGATTTAGTGAGAGATAAAGTCCGATTGAAGGGAATTCAAAAGGTCTACAATGAGATAGATGGGAGGTCCAGACCGTGGCTGAAGCTTGGCAGTAAATACCTCCAGCTGTTGCCATCTGTGAGAACTTGCACTAATTTAAGGTATATATAAGTCAGTCAGCATGGTAGCATAGCGATAGTTGCTGCCTTACAATGCCAGAGACCCGGGTTTGATCCTGACAACAGGTGCTGTCTGCATGGAGTTTGTACGTTCTTCCTGTGACCGCATGGTTTTCTCCGGGTGCTCTGGTTTCCTCCCACACTCCAAAGTCATACAGGTTTGTAGATTAATTTTCTTCTGTAAGTTGTAAATTGTGCCTAATACGTAGGATCTTCTTCTTTCGTGTGCGGGACAACGTTCTATTTGATCTTCAGTTTGTGCACGTCGAGTTGATTGCATTAGTCGAAACAGGGCGGACCACGTGAAGGTTGCAATCTTCCACCCCATACATAGGATGATGCTAGTATACGAGGCGATCGCCGGTCAAAGCGGACTGAATGGCCTGTTTAAATGCTGTATATCTAAAGTTTAAAGTAAAGTCTAAAATAATTTTCTTGTCCTCACAAAGTCTGTCAGAGTAAGCGGCTGAGCACTGAGGAAAAATGTAGCTGATCATTTAATTAATTGAATCAAGGATTCTTTACTAGCAGTATTGTAATCAGTGTTGGTGGTCCTGCAAGGGAGGATATGAGTAATTATATGTCTTCTGGGATCTCTCGGCCAATTACTGGAAACTACGTTGGTGTTAAGAGAATCATTTCATCTGCACTGGGGACTTTGGTTTAGCAGGCTCCTGAGGGAAAAAGTCTCTTTCAGGGAGTTCGTTTTTGCACCTGCAGTCACTGCCTCCCATCTCTGCTCTGCTAGAATAAAACAATGTGGTGTTTTGCTGGGATCACCCATTGTTGTTCTTTTTCGATCTCCCGTTCTTCAGCCTGGGTCTTCTGTTCCTCAGGCTCTGGTGTCTCCCGGTTGCTCCTCTGTCAGCAGTGGCTGCTGTCTTTGATTGGGTTGGCAACAAAGAAGTCCTTGCCAGATTGGTAGACTCTGCAGTACAACCCGAGGCTTGTGTAAGCAATGGAATCTCATCTTGAGAAGCCCAATGGCATTCTTCATAGTAGCAGCAGCAGCAGCAACACAGATTTGCTGTATCTATCCTCAACTTCTGTAGTTGCAGCCACCAGGATAGTGGTGAACAGCTCTTGCCCCTTGGTATCTAACCCGTTGGTGGGGGAGGGTCACAGAGAACCTCTGTCTGCCTGAGGCCAACCTCACTGTGGGTGCTTCCCAAAAATACTATGTGAAATAGTTTTTCTGCCCCACTTGCACATCAATCCCGATGTTCAATTATCTAATTTCTGGAACAATAAGCTTCAGCTGTATTAATATTGCTTCTGACAATTTTTAGGCTGCACTCTTAAAGAATAGGGGAAACAGATGGATTTTGTAGCTGGTTGGAAAGGGCTTTTTAGTTTAAATAAGATCAAGAGCCACCAAAATTATAAATGCCACAAATAGTTATAATCAACATTAATCTTCTTTTGGTTTGTCTATTTCTCTTTAATCAACGTATACAGTAGCTGCTGAGACTCAGTAGAAAAGAATAGAGTTTACATATGCTGGGTTTACACCACTGTCTCTATATTTTAATCCCTTCTCAGACATCCCTTCCCCAACCACTGAGGGCATGCAGGAATTGAAGCTCTGGCATTTTTGGAGTGGCATGCTGTACACACATATTGTATGCATGCACATACCTTTACCATTCTTATTAGCCATGGAGGGTCCCTGCTGGATCCTATTGAAGCACTGGCATGCTCACATTCAACATAATTCACCTGGCACCCCTCTCTGCTCCTCATGTGGTTTGCACTTTCAAGAGTCACGACAAAAGGGGATTATAAGTTAACGTCATAACAATCTTACCGTCAAAACTCAACAATCCTACATGCTGAAAACTTATTTTTAAATCTTCCAATGGAGAGTAGTAAAATTATGTGATTCCTCTATCTTCAGAGACTGGTGGTCTTTGGAAAATAAACGGGAGGAAAGGAATAACATCAGAATTATGTGGATTTTTGGTATACTGATAATAAACTCAGAAAGGAGTAATTTCAACAAAGGAGTGGTGTTACAGTAAATATTATCTTTCATATATCTTGAAATACATCATAACGCAGAGAACAAAAAGTACTCTGCCACTCCATATTAGGCCATCAACTGCATGTTGATGCCTACCTTTGGAAATAAAACTGTGTTCCTCACACAGGGTATAAGAAGATTGACGAGACTGGCTTCTATGTGTGGAAAAGAACTGCAGATGCTGGTTTAAGTCAAAGATAGACACAAAATGCCGGAGTAACTCAGCTGGACAGGCAGCATCTCTCGAGAGTAGGAATGGGAGACGTCTGAAGACGGGTCTCGACCTGAAACGTCACCCATTCCCACTCTCCAGAGATGCTGCCTGAGCCGCTGAGTTACTCCGGCATTTTGTGTCTGGCTTCTATGTGATCAGGGCCAAGAAGAAACTGGAGGGAGGAAAAACATGCCAGCATAAATTGGGAGTGGATTGAAGCTAAAAAAGGAAGAGAATGGATGGTGAAGGGTTGGTGATTGGTGAGGCCGAGGGAAGTGAGGGGAGAAAAGTTAGCCAGTGTGATTTGGAGAGAAAGATGGTCGACTTTAACTGTCGTGCCTACCTTCAGTTCCTTCCTACACAACTATAACTGGAGGCAGGGCAAGTGCCATACACTGTGCCATGGAGAAAAAGTAATGAGTAAAAATGAAGCATAGATGAGGGAAAGGGAATGTCATTTATGTCAGGCTCCAAAGCCACACTCAGCAAAATCAATAACCCCACTCTCACCATCGATGGCACCACTGTCTCCCCATCTCCCCAGGCCCGCAACCTTGGCGTGATCTTTGATTCCACCCTCTCCCTTGAGCCTCACATCCGCCATGTCATTAAAACCTCCTTCTTTCATCTCCGCAACATCGCCAAACTCAGACCCTCTCTCACACCGCCTGCTGCTGAAAGACTCATCCATGCCTTCATCTCCTCCCGACTGGACTATTGCAACTCACTTCTCCTTGGCATCAGCTCCTCCTACATCAACCGACTCCAACTGGTCCAGAACGCAGCCGCCCGACTCATCACCCACACCAAATCCTGGCATCACATCACTCCAGTCCTCAAAAAACTTCACTGGCTTCCCATCTCCCACCGGATCACCTACAAAATCCTGGTCCTCACCTACAAAGCCCTCCACCATCTGGCCCCCACATATCTCACTGACCTCCTCTCCCCCTACCAACCCTCACGGTCCCTCAGATCCACATCAGCCGGTCTCCTCTCCATCCACAAGTCCAACCTCCGCAGTTTTGGGGACAGAGCCTTCTCCAGGGCAGCTCCCAGGCTCTGGAACTCCCTCCCCCAACTGATCCGCAATTCCGTGTCCCTCCCCATCTTCCAGTCCCGCCTCAAGACCCATCTCTTCACCTCTGCCTATCCTTAGCCCCACGTCCCCGTCCCTTTTCATCTGTGCATTAATTGCCTCATGCTGTGTTTTGTATTGAATTCTGTCTTTACTTTGTGTACTAGTCATGTCTCTACTATTTATTTCATTCCCCTTACATGTTTTTCCTATACATGCTCAATTTTTGTAAGGTGTCCTTGAGACTCTTGAAAGGCGCCCATAAATAAAATGTATTATTATTATTATTATTTATGACTAGCAGCAAGAGATAGGAGTGCTCTGAAGTAAATGAGAGGCATATGTGTTTCACCATGACAGCATGAACTATTTACATACTGTCATGGTGAAACACATAGATTGATCGAAATTAAATTTCCCCTGCAAGGAATTAATAAAAGATTCAAAGCAGCTTTAAACACCATGCTTACATTACAGTTGCAGCATATCTACAGCTAATATTAATAGAATTCTGCTTGCAATGTATTCCTTCTCATGTAACAACAACAGTGTGCACACAGTGTGTAGGAAAGAACTGCAGATGCTGGTTTAAATCAAAGGTAGACACAAAATGCTGGAGTAACTCAATGGGACAGGCAGCATCTCTGGAGAGAAGGAATGGGCGACTTTTCGGGTCGAGACCCTTCTTCAGACATTCTTTGTATACAGTGTCTTTAATCTTGTAAAATGTCTGAAAGTGTTTTACGGAAGACTGATACACATAAAAGAGATGCACTTGGAGACCTCGATCACAAGGTTAGGATTTGAGAAGCATCTTAAAGGAGCAAAAAGTGGAGGAAGGATTGGAGAGGTTTAGGCAGAGAATTCCAGAGCTTAAGGCAATGGCAGCTGAAAGCAACGTTAATAGAATGATTAAATTAAGGAGGATCACCAGACCAGGTGGAGCACAAGTGTGCTGGAGGATTGTGGGGCTGGAGGAGATTACAGAGGGGAAGGGATTTATCAATGGTGGAATTTGAAGGCGTTAACGTTAGTGTTAGATGTTTACTGAACGAAGAACAAATGTAGGTCATTCAAGGGCGGCGAGATGGGAGATTGGGAGTTAAGAAAGGGCACCAAGGTTTTTCAGTCCAGCCCGTTTGTAGCCACTTTGGAATCATTGGTCAACATGGAAGGAATTTCATGTTGATAAACCAAATTTGTTAAATAGTTAACACTGCCATTTTCAATTTACATGAGAACGACCAGTAATAATGTGATCAATAGATAAGCTCCAGAATTCTCCTTAGATGATTCTCCTTAAATAATTCTCCAAAATCAACACCCATTAGTTAAATATAATGATTCAAAAACTTTGGATGTGGCAAAATATTCATTTTATTGCTAGTATAAAATATAAAATATAATTAAAAATCTCCTTATTTTTATTCAAAAACGAATTCTTCATGATATGTTCATTGCTCATCTTTTATTGTCACTTAGAAGGCAACCACTAAAATGATGGTTTATTGGGTGGCACGGTGGCATAATGATAGAGTACTGCCTTACAGCGTCAGAGACCCTGGTTCGATCCCTACTCGGGGTGCTTGTCTGTACAGAGTTTGTACGTTCTCCCCGTGACCTGCATGGGTTTTCTCCAAGATCTTCGGTTTCTTCCCACACTCCACAGATGCACAGGTTTGTAGGTTAATTGTCTTGGTGAAAAATGCAAAATTGTCCCTCGTGTGTTATAGGGTAGTGTTAGCCTGTGGGGATCGCTGGTTGATGCAGACTTGGTGGGCTGAAGGGCCTGTTTCCACACTGTATCTCTAAACTAAAACTAAATATTCCTAAGATTATGATCAGAAAATTGTGCAACAATTTAACCTTTTCAAACCATAAAAGGATTTTTAAATATTGGATTTCAGTTCCAAATAAAACATACTGGATAAGAAATTATTTTGTTACTGAATGATCAGATGATTTATGGAAGTCACAGTAAGATTGAAATCCTATAGTGCGGTTCACAGGACCACATTCGGGGTTTCACTGTGTGGTGCTGTGCTGCATCACTCTCAGTGAGGTATTCTCAGCTTACCCACAGTAAATTCCCACAGAAGACAACACCAGGGCTTGCAGGTATGACCCCTGAAGCCAGCCCTTAGTAGGGCAGAACACTATGCAAGCAACAGAGACTGGGGAGTGTTGCTGTTGAATTATTAGAAGCTGAGGTAATGAGAGGCAGAGACAGTGCTCCAGGGAACTTAGGGATCTGATAGACACAAAATTCTGGAGTAACTCAGCGGGACAGGCAGCATTTCTGGAGAGAAGGAATGGGTGACGTTTCGGGTTGAGACTCTTCTTCAGACTGATGTCAGGGCAGTGGGCGGGACAGAGATATAGAATGTAGTCGGAGACAGTGAACATTGACTTCTCTAACTTCAAATAGCTCTTGCTTTCCCTCTCTCTCCATCCCCTTCACCTTCCCAGTTCTCCCACCAGTCTTACTGTCTCTCCAGAGATACTGCCTGTCCTACTGAGTTATTCTGGCATATTGATTTAAACCAGCATCTGCAGTTCTTTTCTACACAAAGGGATCCAGTGCCACTGGCAACAATTAATGCCCACTGGAGGCCTGTCCTTTGTGCAGGAGGATCAGAGCCTCCAGCAAGATTCTCCTGGTAGGAAGGTATCGGGGAGATCTATGTCACGACCATGAACATAGACTCTGAATGCCTGCACTGCGAAGATCTGGAAATGTGGAGATCTCATCAGCTTAGGTTGTATTGGAAATGATTGGAAGCTACAAGTCTCAGTAAGACAAGAATGCAGTTGAAATGAAGGCGCTCTAAACTGCACAGTTTCGGAGGAATGGGGCGAGTATAACCCTTTTTTCCTTCAGACCAGCGAGGTTGATAATGTCATCCCAGATAAATAGTGCATTACCATTGACCTCATTTTGTGGGACTTGTTTATACTGGAGAGAGGGGTCCAAAAACAATAAAAGATGCTATCAGAAATTCAGTTAAGTTTCGCAATCGACGCTAATATATCCAGAAATGTACGTGAAAATGTTTTACTCCATTTCTCAACTGTACAGAACTGTGAATTGAGTAAATTCACAAGGAGCCTTCAGGCATTTCTCCAGTGAATACCTTGGTTAGGACTAGCTCTGATGCTGATCAGTGCTACATTGACAAATCTCCATCAGAGTATGGAGGGGTGCCAAGCTTGATCATGGCAGCATTGGACTAGAGAATGAAATTTAACATGATTTCTTGCATTTGAGCTGTGGTGATACTTGCACGACTTCAGATTTGCTTATACTGACGTAGAGGCTCAGGCCACTGCTAAATTATGGATGAGGGTCACACAAAAACGGTCACATGGGAATGCTGCTTCTGAAATTGTATCCTAACAAGCAGACAACTTTAGGATGAAGAAGGCTCTCGACCCGAAACGTCACCCATTCCTTCTCTCCAATGCTGCCTGTCCCGCTGAGTTACTCCAACATTTTGTGTCCATCTAACTTCAGGATGAAAGGGAAGGAAGATGATTGAATGACATAAAGTAAAGCTGTCAGCTAAGGGTCAGTCGAGAACATTCTTGCCTGAAGGTCAGAGGATTAAGAGCCCAAATCTCATTCTAGATATTAGGGCACAGAATTCTAGTCTAAATTCCAGTCCACTACAGTGGAATACTGCACTCAGGGTCCACATTTCAGATGACGCAATAAACTTCAGAGAATTCACAAAAAGTCCTGTGACATTATTTCAAAGGAACTCTGGTGAGTTCCCCTGAGTGCACCGGCCAATATTTATACCTCAGTCACCATCACTAAAACTATATGAGCATTATCATGTTGTTGCCATGTTTCCCACATTACAACAGTAAATCCACTTCAAAAGGATTTCACAGCCTGTTAAGAACCTGGGGTTGTCTTATGGTTAATAAAGTCACCATTTATAAGCATGCCTTTTTGCTTTACTGTTTAAGTTTTCCCTTTCTAAACGTTGACAGTTTCCTGAACATAAGGTCCTTGGGAAACAGAAAAAATAGGAATAGGCCAGTCAGTCTTAAATATGTTTCACCATTCAATTCAATCGGTCCCAAACCTGGGAACTGCGAGCTCCCGATGTTGTCGTCCACTGGGCCCGCGGCCGAAGCCTCCGAGGCCCCGAAGTCGGGCCGCCACCGCAGCATCGCCACAGCCCCGAAGTCGGTCATTTTGCCATGGTGAGTCCTGGCTCTGTCTCCGGAGCCTCGAGGTCGGCCCCAGTTGGAGGCCGCCAGCTCCACGATTAAGCCTCAGCGCAGACGGAGATGGAGACGGAGATACAACAAAGAAACGGTCGCATCCCCCCAAAGGAAGAGACTAAATCAAGTTTACCCCGCCCCCCACACATACACAACTAAAAATAAACTAAAACATACGCTCAACAAGACATAAGAAAAAAAAAGAAAGACAAAGACAGACGGACTGCAGGCGAGCCGCAGCTGCTGGGCCAGCACCGCCACTTCCCCTGGCAGCGTATCTGTCCAAATGCCTCCTAAAAGTTGTACTTCTACAGCTTCCCCTGGCAGCTTATACCAGATGGATAATATGGATGGCCCCTCAGGCCTGGTTCACCATTCAAAAAGTCTGATCCTAATTTGGACGCAGATCCACTCTTTTCCCTATTGACCGCAACTCTCAACTCCCTAGACTAAAAATCTGTTGTTCTTGGCCTTGAAAGCCCCTTTTGGAATTCACCTTCTTTGAATAGCCTCCAATGCAAGGATATTAAGTAAGGAAGCCAGAAATGCACGCAATTGAACTGTTTTGGTCTCTGATCCAAGTGCTGAACCAGTAATAATGACCATAAATTAAAATGGCTTTGTGGAAGGCAGCAGCAGAGCTAACACATAGTTCTCTTGTCTGATATTTCACTCAACCAGGACCATTCAGTTGGCTTGGTGCCAGTTACGCTGTGCTGGTGGGTTCCTTGCTGTTCTAAATATTCACTGTTCATATTTTACCAAAGTGAGATAATAATTCAAGAGGCCCTGCAGTTTTTATGTTGGGTTTCGTGCCATATATGAAGATAGTTGGTCTGCTAAATTCACCTGCTAAATTTTTGTAAGGTGTCCTTGAGACTCTTGAAAGGCACCCATAAATAAAATTTATTATTATTATTATAGTTGGAATTTGGAAGATTGCTTAAGAAAATAAAAAAAGTTACATTTTTGGACACAGGTTCCGTTCAGGTTTCACTGAAGGCAAACGCCCAATAAGAGGGTGAAGGCCCGGATAGAGTGGATGTGGAGAGGATGTTTTCACTAGTGGGAAAGTCTAGGACCAGAGGTCATAGCCTCAGAATAAAAAGATGTTCATTTAGGAAGATGAGGTAGGATCTCTTTAGTCAGAGAGTGGTGAATCTTTGGAATTCATTGCCTCAGAAGGCATTTCCACAGAATTCCGCCACTATCACTTGAAGAGTCTTGAGGCAAATTACACAAGGCCATTATTTTGCCCCTCTGATCTGTTAGTCACAATATACTCCGGTCATTTTATGGAGAGTGGTCAAGCAGCTGAAGAGACGAGAGGTGAAAGAGCTCAGTAACAATTAGTGGCTTTCCATCAAATCCAGATCAACAGTTGAAGTTTTCCCTGTACAAGATCCGCATAAATTAGTGCACCGCTTCACATCCAACCTTCTCCAGCCTCTAGAAAACAAATACCATTTACCTGGCAAAAAAAGGCAGGGGAAGATGAGGACAATTTCTATTTTTACTCAGTGAGTTACTATCAACTGGAATTTAGCCTCTGACGGAGATGCAGATTCAATTCACTTTCAAATCATTCACCAGTCATGATCTCTTTGAATGGCGAAACAGCCTCGAAGTGACGAAAGCCTTCTCCTGGTTCTCTGTTCGCCCTTTTATTAGCATCTCAATTTAACACCTTCTGTGATAATAATTTATTACAATAAAGTGCCATCGTATCGTATTATATCAGTTATTCTAAGATTTCCAAAGTGGATTTCTGCTAATGTAAAGGCAGAATTATTATTCAAGCGTTGACTCATTAAAGTCACACCACACGTTCATATTTATTTGTGCACAATAACCTCTTAACCTGATGAAACTGTTTCCCTTGACTTGAGGAGTTCTCGGCATAGCTTATCAAACTCTGGAGTCAGCTTGTTCAGCGCCTTCATCCTGTCATTATTTCTCATTCAATGAGTTGACATCTTGTTTAGTGCTGTTGCTGACAGTCTTGGGATGGTGCTGCAGTATCTTGGGATACTGCAAGATAGATGTCAGAAACTCAGGAAATGTCGACCTCTTACAATTGAGAATCTCAGGAATTCTCCACTTCGAAGGAATTGATGCACTCAGTAGTTGAGTATGTTCAAGAATGAGATTGGTGGTTTTGTGGGCACAGTGACATGTGCCACCAATGAATAGTTTCATCAGTTCCACAGTAGGTGCCAGTAAGACTAAAGAATTGCAGATCAGATTCTTAGTCAATGACACTTTCCTTTGTGGCACATGTGGCAAACTCTCATTCCAAAATTGGCTTGGTTAGACATCGGTGGAAATGCAGCAAGATTTGAAAGTTCTACATATCAGGGAAAGGGTAAATTTACCAGGTGTGAAGGTGGAGCTGTGGTAATAGACCTTGTCGATGTCGGATGTGGGAGATGGAGGCAGTGGGGGGGGGGGGGGGGGGGGGGGGGGGGGGAGGAGTGGTGAAGGGGAGCGACCTTTGCTCCTATTGTGCAATACAATTACTTAATTTCATTCCAATGCACCATATAATCTGTTATTTGGGTGGAATGCAATGAGCTTCTTATTAAAATGTTTCAATTAATACCTTAACCAATATTATGGAAAATCTCACACAAGTATTGCATTAAGATTTTGTATTGATTATGTATTATTAATTGTTATTATTAATAATGACCACTGATAAATTTTGTGCTGATGTTAAAAAAAATACAATTACTTCAAATACATACTTTAGCAGTTTGAAATCTTTGTATGTAACTATGAATCTAATTCTGATTAACATTTTTATTGCAAAAGCTTTCTTGATCTTAATAAAAATGTACAAAGAGGCCACAAGCATTTATCAAAAGCTATTGGAAAATGTCTATAGTAAAAACATTATTTATGAAATACATAGTACATTCAATTTATTGTAACTGACTCAGTTCTGACAGAAGAAATATATTAAACGTGCACTAAAAATAAATGTCCTGTCAATAACAGTATGTTGGAATAAATTGGCCAGGTTTTTGCAAACTGTCAACAAAGGCAAACAAAAGGAAATAGCCACAAGATGAAATAATTTCTGCGATCCGTGTTGACATACAATGCACTTCGGAGGCTGCTGGAAAGCACGTCTGACATACCCTGTTCCATATTTGCCAAAACAACAAACATTTTACAGTTGTTATCACATTACATTTTTTTTAATGTGAGATTGATCTTTCTTGTTTAGTTCAAGGTTTGCTTCTGCTTCTTTTCCTAATTTAGGACATACGGATAAGGTTATTGTTGGGATAAACCAGACACACACCAATGTCCAGAATTTATCTCAGTCCAACGTGACCTGAAGAGCAGATGTAAAGACCACACATGGAAAATCACCAGCTGTTGGCTCATTTGCACCACTCATAGTCCTAGAGCATGGAAACAGGCCCTTCAGCCCGACTCATCCGTGCCAGCCAAGATGCCCCAACTAAGCTGGTCCTAGTTTCCTGCATTTGGCTCTTATCCCTCTAAACATTTCCTTTCCATGTACCTGCCCAAATGTCTTTTAAATGCTGTTATTGTGCCTGCCTCAACTACTTTCTCTGGCAGCTTGTTCCATATACCCATCACCCTCTATGGGAAAAAGTTGCCCCTCAGGCTCCTGTTAAATATTTGCCCTCTCCCCTATGCCCATTTGTTCTTGATTTCCCTACGCTGAGAAAATAAAAGTCTGCGTATTCACATCTTATATTCCTCTCATGATTTTATACATCTCTATAAGATCACCTCTCAGCTTCCTGCACTCCAAGGCATAATCCTAGCCTGCCCACCTTCTTCCTATAGCTCAGGCCCTCATGTCCCGACAATATCCTCATAAATCTTTTCTACACACATTCCAGCTTAATGGTATCATTTCAACGCCAATTCAAATCCATGTTAGGCTTCCAGTAGTTTCATGCACTCTCTCTTTGTCTTGCTTTGGATGTAATGATTTGGACCCATGCCAATGGGCTCATTACTTTCAGCAACAGAGGAAAGATGCATAGCTACAGAGCATGACACTTAGACATCAAGTTCAGAGGAGCAAGTCTTTCATCTCCAACTCGAAAATATTTATTTTATGAACACTTGAAATTAAGTTTTGCTTCTTGAATGTGCAATTTTGTCTGATACTACAATGTGCGTAAGCTAAAGATTTGGATGTAACACCAAGAGGGAATGGCTTATCATCAAGGGCTCTGCAGTTGTGTTGACAGGAGTTATACGGCTGTATTTTAGTTTGAGACTCTGGCACTCCAGGACATGAACATATGGCTAAGTTGTGAAGAAAATCACTGAACGGTAGATTCCAAGGTCATTATTAGAGCATTACCCCGTCAAGGTAAATAATGCTCAACAAATTTCTTGCTGTTGCTGGAGGAGTATGGAATTACCCATGTGGAAGTTAATAGAAAATGACACTCTCCAATCCTGCCCTCATCCTCAGCAGGTTTTACTTCCCCTTCACTGGGCTCTGTGTTTATCCTGACACTACAAAGCAGAAAACACATTAGCCACAAGGTCATAAGGTCATAAGTGGTAGGCACAGTATTAGGCCATTCAGCCCATCAAGTCTACTCCGCCATTCAATCATGGCTGATCTATCACTCCCTCCTGACCCCATTCTCTTGCCTCCTCCCTATACATAGAAACATAGAAACATAGAAAATTGGTGCAGGAGTAGGCCATTCGACCCTTCGAGCCTGCACCGCCATTCGATATGATCTTGACTGATCATCCAACTCAGTATCCCATCCCTGCCTTCTCTTCATACCCCCTGATCCCTTTAGCCACAAGGGCCACATCTAACTCCCTCTTAAATATAGCCAATGAACTGGCCTCAACTACCTTCTGTGGCAGAGAATTCCACAGATTCACCACTCTCTGTGTAAAAAATGATTTTCTCATCTCGGTCCTAAAAGACTTCCCTCTTATCCTTAAACTGTGACCCCTAGTTCTGGACTTCCCCAACATTGGGAATAATCTTCCTGCATATAACCCCTGACACCCGTACTAATCAAGAATTTATCTATATCTGCCTTAAAAAAATGCACTCGACTTGGACCACAGCCTTCTGTGGCAAAGAATGCCACAGATTCACCACCCTCAAACTAAAGAAATTCCTCCTCATCTCCTTGCTAAAGGAATGTCCTTTAATTCTGAGGCTGTGACCTCTGGCCCTAGACTCTCCCACTAGTGGAAACATCCTCTCCACATCCACTCTATCCAAGCCTTTCACTATTTGTGTGATGCAAAAATTAAGGATAAATGTAGTCCGAATTTACAAAGCTTCGTAATTCTGCAATGGGAACCGCATAGATCAAAAGGTCACTATTTATTAACTATTTTCTCAGAGTATAAATGCATACTGCAGTATGTGAGAGCACAGGCTGCCTATTTAGTCTTATCCTCATATCAGCATAGTTTAATACAAATAACCTAATAATTCCAGATTTAGGTTTAATATTGTCACATGTAGAAGTGTTGAGTGCGAATTACAGTGAGAAGCATTGATTTGCATTTGCTAATACTAATTTCAACTTTGTCGTGAAGGTTGCCATTTAATGCTAATTATTGAACAAATTACAATTTTATATTCATTCCTTTCAGAATGCAGGGATTGCAGGCAATGTCAGTATTTATTGCCCATTTTTACTCGCCATCTGCAGATGGCACCTGTCTGTAGCGACATTTTGCAAGCAGCACAGCAGAAAAT
This sequence comes from Amblyraja radiata, assembly GCF_010909765.2. Lineage (NCBI taxonomy): Eukaryota > Metazoa > Chordata > Chondrichthyes > Rajiformes > Rajidae > Amblyraja > Amblyraja radiata. The sequence continues at coordinate 9,245,064 of NC_045992.1, read as the reverse complement.
AATCAAACATAGCTCACCTGTAGAAAAGAAACAGCACAAATCAGTGGATATACACACTGAACTTTTTTTTCTCGTTTATTATATTGTTTACAGTGTACTATGTTTACTTATTCTGCTGCGTTGCTGCAAGTAAGAATTTTATTGTTCTATCTGTGATATATGACAAAAAAAACACTCTTGACTCTTGAGATGTTGCTGAATTGTCTTCTCCTTCCTCAAAGTGCACGGCTCGAAATTAACAGTTGCCCGGGTGCCAATGGCCATCTAAAGTCCCGCCGGGCAACCTAAAAGCCGTGCCATTTCCCCCGGCTTGACAAGCACCCGGGACACCTGCCGTTCAACTCTGAGTGAGCCCCCCTCTCTATCTCTCTCTCTGTCACTCTCCGTCTCCATCCGTGTCCAGGCCGCCAGGTCTCCGCTCTCCGCTCTCCGGCCGCTCCTCATCCGCCGGCACATGCATTGCACATGCGCACAACCTCGGCCAGCACATCATCGGCCGCCCTGCACATGTGCACTGCCACGGCAACTGGTCGGCGCCGGGCACTTTCTCCCTCCCTTTGCATTGTGGGAGATCTGGCGGCCATTGCTGTCCGGTCCCCGCCTCGCTGCGACCGCTAAAAACCAACGCAGAATCACTCCCTGGAGCTGGTGTAACTCTTGCTTCTTGGTTTCCTTGTCCTCCAAAAATATTCCAAATGGAATTTAAACTGGAAGTGCTAGAGGGTCCACCACCAAACTCCAAATTCTGAACAATAATGGCCTATTGCACTTTATCTGTTTATTTATTGTGTATATATATGGTCTATGATATATAGACACACTGAACTGTTATCTCGTATTCTGTTGTGCTGCAGCAAGCAAGAATTTCATTGTCCTATCTGGGACACATGACAATAAAACTCTCTTGACTCTGGTCTTGGACAACCATATATTTGTTTGGAAGTGGAAAGAAATAATAAAAATTGCATTCATTGCAATGTATAAAAAGAGTTGAGATACTGTATAATAATTTTGCTGCATGTCATTGTGGTATGTATCATGTCTTGATTGGTGAATATGTTTAGTTTGTGACTTTATTTGAAGCAGAAATAATATGTGAATGCTTCATTGAGCATAATTCCGACTGGTAACTACGCACTTCATCCGAGCACATTATTGCACGCGTCATGCAAGCCGTCTTAATTGACCACCTAAACTGTTAGGTGGTCATTTAAGACCACCTAACAGCTGCCTAGGTTGCCCGGCTGGAAACAGAGAAAAACAGTTAAGTGAGAGCCCTAAAGTACAAAAGGTTACTGTGAGTTACCGCCAGCAAACTGTAACCACCATCTGCACGGTCATTCCAACACTGTTGGCGAGACGCACGCACAAGCAATCCACACCAAAGGTTGTATCATCCGAGCAGTGACTGATCACTTCTGCACACGGTGACTTTGCAGCATGGCCATGTGTACTTAAAACTAAACAGGCCTTTTGAATGGATCCACGAGAGGCTTCAATGCTGGGGCACCAACTCCCCTGTCATCATGCGACTGCTAAAAGACATGTTGCAGTAATTTACCTTTGCGGAGGAATGACAGTTGTGAGTTCACAGACCCCCTTTTTCCAGTGTGTGGTAACACATTTCAACTGGTCACAAGAGAGTGAAGCAATGAAGCCAGGGTGGGCAGCAGGGGTTGGGAGGCAGCAGGAATAAATCAATTCACTGTGGTGTTTGTGCAAGAGGTTTTTCCCTCACGTGAAACCAAGATATGGATTTTAACCACATGGAATAGATCCCATGAGTTCATTTCTTGAATAGAACGAGACTGCTTGGATTAGACTACTCCTGGATGCAGGTAAGCATTATCGAAAGTGAATGAAAACAGCAAGTCTAACGAAGTACAACATTGATCGAAAATACTATCAAAATCCAAAGACTTAAAATCCTTTCCCACTGACCCTTTTGAAACCCATCTCCAAGCCAAAATGTCCAACCTACTAATAACACTGGGCTATAATATTAGTTCACCATAGCTGCACTTTATGAGAATGCTCTCAAATATTTCCTATGTCCTTACAGGGCTGAAGGAGGTAATTTGGCCGGTCAACTCTATGCTGGCTCTCAAAGCAATCTTGTCAATTCCGCGCCCACTTATTTTCCCATAATCTGCTTTCTCACACAATACTCATCAACACCACACCACTCACCTCAATTTTCCTACCACCCATTAACACGAGAGACAATTTACAGTTGTCAATAATTCTACTAACCATCATGTCTTCATGATTTAGGATAGAATGGAGCTTCCAAAGAAACATTGGCATATTCACAAGGAGAATACACAAATCATACCCAGATGACCAGGTTCCACCTGGGTCTCTGTAACAGTGGGTCAACAATGCTCTCACGTCACTGAGCCACTGCAAAGGATTTCCTCATTTCAATGTTGTACGGCGGCCAGACTCAATTCATAATTCTGCATCTGTCCGCTCCCCAAAGAGACCCGAAATTTCAGATCACTGGAGATCACTGAAATAAATGCTCAGAAAATGTCAGCAGTGAGGAGAGCTAGCGTGGCTCTATCAATTACGGGCAGAGTTCTAATTTTCACATGTCATCACTGGCTGAGCAAACAGCTGTTAGCAAACGAAGGTAGACACAAAATGCTGGAGTAACTCAGCGGGACAGACAGCGTCTCTGGGGAGAAGGAATGGGTGATGTTTCGGGTCGAGACCCTTCTTAAGACTGAAGGGACTCGACCTAAAATGTCACCCATTCCTTCTCTCAAGAGATGCTGCCTGTCTCGCTGAGCTACTCCAGCATTTTGTGTCTACCTTCGATTTAAATCAGCATCTGCAGTTCTTTCCTACACAGCTGTTAGCAAACAACAGACAAATCTAAACATGGCAGACAGGAGCAAGAGGGGGTGGGATCTGCCAAGAGTAGTTAATCGGTGGAAAAGTTTGAAGGACGTAGCCTGCAGCTAACACTGCTGATGCTTCTTCAGGATCTTTCCCCAAATTACAACACAGCATCATTAGAGGGATACACAAAAATGCTGGAGAAACTCAGCGGGTGCAGCAGCATCTATGGAGCGAAGGAATTTCCTTCGCTCCATAGATGCTGTTGCACCCGCTGAGTTTCTCCAGCATTTTTGTGTACCTTCAATTTTCCAGCATCTGCAGTTCCTTCTTAAACATCATTAGAGAGGTAATGGATTTCAGTTCAGTTTAGTTTATTGTCACGTGTACCGAGGAACGGCGAAAAGCTTTTGTTGTGTGCTATCGGGTCAGCAGATGAAACATGATTACAATCGAGCCATTTACAGCGTATAGATACATGAAAAGGGAATAACGTTTAGTGCAAGGTAAAGCCAGCAAAGTCCAATCCAGGATAGTCCAAAGGATCACCAAAGTGGTAGATAGTAGTTCAGCACTACTCTCTGGCTGTGGTAGGATGATTCAGTTTCCTGGGGAAAAAAAACTGTCCTTGAATCTTGGCAGTATTTAGGGCAAGAATACAAATCACCTATAGTCCGAGTTAGCAAGAGGCCCTTTAATTAGCTACGTATTTCATAAATTTCATATGTTGTATGTATTTCATAAATGGGGTGATGCATTTTCCTAGATAACCTCTCCCTTGGCTAGTGCCTGGACCGAATTAATAATGTTAAATGAGTAGGATTAATGCGAGTGCTCCAAGAGCTGACATGAACTGGATGGGCCAAATGGCCTTCTGTGCAATAATGCAGTATAGGAACTATGGAATGAATTTCATTAAATGCAGACACGTATTCTAGATCAATGATTACCAGCATTTTGAAACATGCTGTTTCATGCTGTTTCCAGTTCATTCTCTAGTCTTTAGCAATAAATTTTCTTTTAATTTTGAGCATTTTTTGTTTAATCCAACAACATGTGTTTCTGTGAGTAAAACAATGGCAAGTTTCTGTAACTCCAGTGCTTAGTGAAGAGCAGGATCTATTCTGTCAGCTAAAAAATAAAGTGCTGGAAGAGCCCAGTGGGTCAGACAGCATCTGTGGAGAAAAATCACCAGACAACATTTTGGGTCAGGACCCTCCTTCAGACGAACCAAGACGTTGTTTGTCCATTTCCCTCCGCAGCTCTGCCTGACCTGCTGACTTTTTCCAGATTGTTTTTTACTCAAGATTCCAGCATCTGCGGTCCACATTCTGCCAACTATCAGCCTGGCTTTCTGATGCAGTTCTGGGAGGCTGCACAGTTGGAAGTGGTGTCTTTTGGATGCAAAGTTAAACTCGGGTCCCATCTCTCCACTAAGACGAATAGCAAAGATTCCATGGAATTATTTTAACGAAGAGCAGGAGTTCTCCTGTGCCCATTATCCATTAACCGACACAACTATTAAAAAATCATCTGTTACCAATAGCAAATGACTGAGAGCCACAGATTCCATCTGCAAGGTAGGTGATATCTAGTTATCCTGACTTCTCACTTAGACAAGAGTTTCCTGAGTTCCCTTCTGAGAGACTTAAAGCTCCATTAAACACTTGTCATTCGTGAAGGGTGCAGTGAAATCATCAACTCCTGCAAAAGTGGAATTGGAGAACAAGCTCAGATAATAAATATTACAGATCTTGATTTCAGTCCAAGCAACTTCACTGAACTAACACTGGATCTGGAAAACATTTAGCCAAGATTCCTCTTGTGCTTTAAGTAGTTTTAGAAAAACACTTTTGTTTTGAAGTAAACCTTGTCGCTGTGAATCAGTCACCGAGCTGAATGTACATACACAAAGGCTGAAAGGTGGGTAACAGTCAACACATGTTATTTGCCCCTTGTAGCCAACAAGGAAGAACAACAGCAAAATCTCCAAACTGCATGGGAATAACCTCAATAATCAACTTGTTGTAATATTGTTTAAGGAATAAACAGTCGGGTTCATTGCCCTACTCACAAGCATGGCGAGTATACAGGTACTATAAAAAACCTCACTTGCACCAGCATTGCACCAGAACGAAATTTTGTTCGAACCAGGTCTGTTTGAATGACAATAAATGACATTCTATTCTATTCTATTCTATTCATTGCTGACGCTCAGTCAGATTTTCTCAAATTTTTTATCTCCAAATTTCTTAGGTGGGTCTTGAACCTGGAACCTTTTGTCTCCCTGTTAGATGACAAGATGCTATCCACTGAACCACTGACAGCAAGTCTCAAGCAATGCAATAATCGTCCCAAACCTCCTCACCAAGCAGCTCCTCTTTAAAACCTACCCCTTTGGTCTTGTCTTGTTCTAATATTTCATGCTTCCTGACATTACCTCAGGATTAACCACCAAGTCGCTGTAGCCTCTGAAGTGTCTTGGAATCCTTAGAGGTCACAGTAGGTGGTCCACGTATGTGCATTCTTTCTTTGTTTGGCTTGGGATTATTCTTGGCTTCTGTAAACCTTTGGGACATTTTAATATATTTGAACACACAATATAAATGCTAGTTATACGATGGAGAGGTGTGAATATTGCACAATATTAGATATCGTGTACTGCAACGAATCCCGGCTCTCTTGAACGAAAGCCACAGTTGTTCACACTTGATGAAATACACGAACCCCTCCCCTTACTGCAAATGCCTCATCATTTCAAGGGATGCTCAGTTCATGGAGTTGGGGTAGCCAATTTTTTTCCAGTGACCAACAATTCTGCAGCTGAGGCAGATGGAAGTTAGCATGACTTAATTAATGATTAGTCTTTTGTTAACCTTTCAACTGTATTACCTAAATATTATCAAACTGTCAGGTAATATCCGACTCCTTTTCAACTAATATCCATTAAAAGCCAACAGACTTTCTCAAAAATCTTGACTAACCTCCTCCCAATCCACACCTTCATTCCTTCAGTACTCCATTTCATTTTCGCCATTTCTGTGGTTCTGTTGCATTTGAATCCATCTTTCACATCAGTTCTTCTGAGATGTCCTCTTTTGTCCTAAACCTTAATTTTTTCTCTGCCAAGGCTAACAAGGCTCCTGATTGTGCCTTTCCCCGCTCGCTCCTGGTCTTTCATCGACAAGAATAAGGTTTCCCTTTGTCCTCTCCTTCCATTCAACTGTTCGGGTGGGCGGCGCGACTCACGTCGCAGCGGCCTCTGCAGTCCGTCTGTCGTTTTTTAATTTTTTGTCTCGTTTGTATGTAGTTTTTATTTATTTTTTAAACAGGGTATGTGTGTGGGGGGCGGGGGGTGGGGAAACTTTTTAAAATCTTTCCCCTGCACGGAGAACCCGACCTTTTCTCTGTCGGGTCTCTGTTGTCGTTGGGGCCGAGCACCGTGGAGCGGCCTCCAACCGGTCACGGAGCCTGCGGACTTACCCACCATCGTGGAGCTGGCCGAGTTCGGAGCGGGAGGAGCGGTGGTGGTGCGCTGCTGCGGCCCGACCCAGAAGATTCGGAGGCTCCAACCGCAGGCCCGGTGGACGGTGACACCGGGAGCCCGCGAGTCCCTGCTGGGAGACCGCTTTTCGGGGCTTCCGCAACGGCGACTTCTCCCGCCCGAGTTGCGGGGTTGAGGATGACCTGAAGCGGGTCCTTACATCGTCCGGCGTGGCTTTAAATGGCCACGGGAATTGTTAGCGCACGCCGGGGGCTCCAACATCAAGACCCGGAGCGCGGCCTTGCATCACCCGGCGCGGCTTTATAATTGCCGCGGGACTTATTTACCATCGCCCGCCGGGGGCTTTGACTCTGACATCGGGAGGAGAACGAGAAGTGCAGGGGAGAGATAAGACTTTGCCTTCCATCACAGTGAGGAGATTCACTGTGATGGATGTTCGTGTAAATTGTGTTGTGTCTTGGTTCTTCTTCTTGTTTGTATGACTGCAGAAACCAAATTTTCGTTTGAACCTCTGGGTTCAAATGACAACAAATAAATTGTATTGTATTGTCATGTTCAATACACCATCCTCTGTAATTACAGCGTAATTCCACCACCAGACACATCTACCGTCTTTTCAACCTACGCCTACTCCACTCCAGAACCAAGTTCACACTGGCTTCAGACATCGAGTTGCAGGTAACATTTACCTGTGCCAATATTTGGATGTAGAGCTTCAACACATTGTTTGCTGGGGACCACTAAAGGTCAAACTTCACCTTAGGAGCCAATGCTTAGTTAAGCTAGACATCAGTGGTGAAATTCAACATTGCCTTCAGAGGTCGAATGAGGAAGAATTTTTTAACATTGGGACCTCAAACCTGGTACAAAAGCTTTGATCTACATCAGTGATCCTTGCCCTCCTGCATGCCTTTGAGGCAACCTACAGCATCACCTCTGTGCCGGACTTCACAAAATCTTCCAAACCCACAGCAAAATAACCAAATCAATGACTAGAGTCCTCTTCCCAGCCTGCATTCCCAACACTGAGGCCCAAAATACACTCAGCAAGCCCCATCATTCACATACCCAATTACAGACTCCTGAAACCCGCATTGCACTCAAGTTCTGCTTCAGCCGCAGGATTATCAGGTGGACAGGGGAAACAGTTTATGCATGTGTAATATCTCCATGCATTCATGGGCAACTCTGGCCCATGATGTTTAAAAATGGAGAAGGAGCATTCTGGCTAGATTGAGAATTCTGAGTCTATTTAGTAGGACAACACAGAATCCTGGCATAAATAAGGATATCAATGCAACAGGCATGTCCTGTCGCTCTTGTGACTGAGGCTACAGCTCCCACATCAACCTCACAATCGTCACTTGAAAGCAGACAAAACTGAAATGAAAACAAGTCCTTCTTGACTTTTAGGGATTTCCTAAGATATAGAGATATGGAATACTGCTCTCAAGATTGGGGTATATGCACTTGGATCAGTTTAATGGCACAATAAATTGGTTGTATTCATAAAAAGGTAAAACATTTTTTTAAACTTTTTCTTAAAATTATTGACTTGGGTAGAAACAGTCTTGGTCCTCACAAACGTCAATGATTAGTTTGTTAACAATACCTGGAAAAATTAAACAGCGAAAATGTGCAGAGGTAACTTTTACTATGCATCATGTCATCTAAAAATAAAAGGCACAAACCAATGAAAAAAATATCTGTTAGTGAAAAGCCATTCATTCACAACTCAGTGTGAATGTTCTTATTGTGTTAAAACAGCAATGTTAAATGTTTTCCGTCCAATCCTGCAATCTCACATGTATTCACCACCAAATGGCTGCAATCTTGTCTGAAACGTTTGTTCTTGTTTCCACTGTATTTTTCTGCAAATAATAGTTGACACAAATCTCTGCATGTATTTACTAAACGCAGTAGAAACAAAGTGCAGTGAAAGAAAAATCCAGTTGACAGAGAATGTATTTCCTTTGGTGACGATTTAATCTTGTACCTTGGTGATCTCCCATTTCAGAAAAGTGACCCTTCCTATTGTTTGGCTGTCACTTCCCAGTTCCACACACAACCACGTACTTCCACTGGAAGTGACAAGTACACAAAAGAAACGTTATGGTCTTCCAGTGTGTATACTACCAACCAGATAGCTTATCCATTACAGAAAGGGGTAACAAAATAAACTCTGCCATTGGTCATTTTGTCTGCCATCACTTCCTGCTCCTGTCACTTCAGACCATTCACAATTATGTCAGCAGCCTGTAAACCAAGCAGAAATCTAGCGCAGTGCGCATCACTGAGTGAGCTGCATAAATTCAATGGTTTTTCTTATTCACGTGTAAAATCCAGTTGGAATTGGTGGGGACGGGGAGGGGGCGAAGAGAGAGAAATGGAGATTGGGTTTGATGAACAGTGAGGGTTTGTGAATGGTGGAGTTAGGGTGGGGGGAGTGCAAGGTCCCCAAATTAATGGGGAAATCAATGATTTCAATAGAAGGGAATGAGAGCTGTTTGCTGAGGTATCCGAATCAAGGTAAGGCTAGGTCTGAAGGTAAGGTCTGAAGAAGGGTCTCGACTCAAAACATCACCTATTCCTTTTCTCCATTGATGCAGCCTGATCCACTGAGTTACTCCAGCTTTTTGTGTCTATCATCGTTTTAAACCAGCATCTGCTGTCCCTTTCTACACTCGCTGAGGAAGTGTTGGGTTGTGAATCAAAGAAGGTTTGCAGTCAGTGGTCAGGTAAGGAGTTGTAAGATCAGGACCTGGGTATTCAGATATTCAGGGGTTAGGTGAGGGTTGTGAGATCAAATAGTTGGGAAGAGATGGGGGTGAGGTTATGATGTGGCGAGGATCGGCTTGCAGACATCAGGTGAATTACTACCAGTCAGTTGTCCAGCATGGGCCGGGACTTGCTCAGGATGACCCTTTTAAAATCTTACTGCTGTATTTGGTTGATCTGACAATGTGCAGAGAACGGCAAACATCGGCCTGTAGACTAATTTCACAAAATCAGAATGCAGAGGGTAGTGCCCATCCAAACTAGTAAAAGCAATTTATGATCGCAGGGTTCCCATTGAAATTCAGGAATGGGGCAATTCCATTCATGCTTCCCAATTGCAGAGAAAGCATGCTAGACTATCTATTTTCCAAGCATCAGAGACTCGCAAGGATGCAACACAACTCATGCATGGGAACTCTTCCCTTGCCCATTATTAACATGTGAAGAGAAAGTTAGTTCTTCTGATCGATAAAGGCAGTTATCTTCGGCTGTTCAGGCTCTAGACATGGTGTTTGTAGCATTTGTAATATTCTAGACTGCCACGGAGAAATATTATCTTCATAGACTAATCCTACATCAGTTTTTGGATCGGATGTTGATGCGGTAACAGGCACATTGGCCCAGAATGTCCGTGCCAAACATGATACCAAATTAAACTAATCCCTTCTATCTGTGGATGGTCCATAGCCCACCATTCCATGCACATTCACGTGCCTATTCAAAAACCTCTTAAATGTTACTATCGTAACTGCCTCAACCACCACCCCTAACAGCGTATTCCAGGTACCCACCATTCTGTGTAAAATAAAACACACATCTCCTGTGAAATTTTCCCCTCCCAACTTAAACCGATGCCCTCTAAAATATGACATTTCCACCCTGGGAAAAGTATTCCGACAGTTTCCCTAACTATGCTTCTCATAATTTGATAAACTTCCATCAGGTTCCCACTCAACCACCGAAGCTCCAGAGGAAACAATCCAAGTTTGGCCAAACTCTCTTTGTAGCTAATGCTCTTTAATCCAGGCAGTCTCCTGGTAAACCTCTTCTACGCCCTCGCCAAAGCCTTCACATCCTTCCTGTAATGGGGCAGCCAGAACTGAACACAATACGGATTGTTCTGCAAATAAATTCATACTGAGAGATTCTGACATCGTACAAAATTATGTGCCGAAGTAGTCGCACTCGCTTTTCTTGGCTCCAGTTGATTTATTAGAGAACATTTGCAAAGAAATTCCACAGAAGCACAGCATTGGTGTTTACAATCCCTCTAGTCCAGACCTTAAATTTATTGGTGCCCTTATCTCCTCCCCGGCTCAGTAACAGAGACAAACTGACTGTCAAACTTAGTAGTATATAGAAGCAGAACTTGGAACCTCTCCAGGATCCTACTTTTAATAGTGGCCAAGTATTTAAATAATATGGGATACCAGTGTGGTTACTTCACCACATTGCTATCTCTGATTAGCTTGGAAGACAATATGAGGCTGCACTCCACATGTTCCATGAACAAGTCGAATCGTACTTCACCCATCTCTCGGGCTTTGTTTCAATTCAACCACATTCCCAGTTCATGCAAGTTGGCTTGAAGCCACCTGCGAACATCTATTTAAGAGATTTCCTTTACTGGATAAAGTTGGACAGGGGGCATTTGAAAGGCGATCCTGTTGGAGATATACAAGTTCAGTACAAATTAAAAAGACAAATGCAGAATATTAATTTGAATTAAGTTGCAAGACTAGAATATAATGAGACGGCCTCAGGCTGGTAAACAAGTCAAGTTAATTTTCACACGTGCCTGTTAAGTCATGTCATTTATGTAAGAGTGTAGTCAATGTGAAATGTTGATTAAATCTTTTCACGTCCAGAGTTAACTATAAGAAATAATGAAACATTGTGGTAATCACACAAATTTGGAAAGAACAATCCTTGCTCTCCAGCTTCTCGATTTTTTGGGAAAAAATGTTTGGTTCTGCTCATTTTCATCGTAAATTCCCATCCGTATTTACAATCGAAACTGACTGAATGTGTCAAGCATGTAATGACAGCCTCTCCCCTGTGGAAGTGCTGCACTAGCTCGACTGCCAGGGTGCTGTAATTACTGCAGGAATTTAGAAGATAAACTTTCACCTAAAAAGAACTCCGAGGCTGTGGAATTCACTGCCAGAGCTCGGGGATTGTTACACAGAAACATCAATACTGAAGATTAGGTTGGATGTGTTAATGAAGCAAAAAGAGATAAATGAATCTGAATGGGGTTGGTGCATGTGAACTCTATTTACAATTGTGAGAGTAAAAGCCCTATTGAGTCGAGTAAGTTATTTCCCCAGTTTAATATGAATGTGCAGCTTTACAACAGAGGCTGTGCTCCTTTCAAGAGTCCCGTTTCAAATATTGCCGTGTCTGGACAACACTTCCTGTGTGCCACAGAGATTGCCAGTATGTGTAAACTATTCAACGGCAGGACTGGGACAACTTGCCTGGTCTTCTTTGGCACAGAGTCATATCCAAGTGTGCTCTCAACCTGTCACAGTATTCCTCAAGATTTCTCCATTTCGTGGTGATGTTAAATCAACTTATACAGTAAGTTAAGAATAAAACCTCATTACTGCGTGATAGTAACAATGCTTCTGTTACCAGCGATGCAATCATGTATTTTCCAGATGTTTATGCAATCAACATTTCGAATGCCGGCAATTTTAAGATGGTTTTCAAACCCAGTTTCCCTTCAGCTTTAAACTCCAGCGTCTGTGGATTTCTGTGGACCAGGAATTCTAACTGTTTTATGCCGGTGTCAAATTCCTTTCTCTAATTTACGTTGGATGTCCCCTGCTTCTCATCAGATTGACTGTGGGAATATCACAGCCAGATTTACATCTTCCAAAAGCAACGAAGCAGTCAATATTTAAAAATGCGTACATTTAAATTGCCCATTTAAGGAACCAGTTGGTACTGCATCATTTAGTAAATTAAAAAAAGTGTTTAACATGACCCTGGCCCAGAAGTCTTTCGGCTTGTCGTTACTTTGAGAATGCCTTTTAAGTGGAACTTACAAGTTTGTGGATCATTCTGGATCCCTTCACATTTTCTTCACTCTCTCCTTTTGCTTGCTCATGCTCACTCTTTCTTTCATTCTGTTACAATGACTCAAACTTACATATTTCCACACTTTCGCTCAAAACCTGATCGTTTTTGCTGGGAAGAAAGAGCTCCATTTTTATTCGTGTGTAGGAGGGAACTGCGGATGCTTGTATAAACCGAAGGTAGACACAAACATCTGGGAATAGGTGATGTTTTGGGTCTGAAGAAGAGTCTCGACCCAATACTTCAGCTATTCCTTTTTTCCAGAGATTATGTCTGACCCACTGAGTTACTCCAGCTCTTTGTGTCTATCTTCCTTTTTTTAGTACTAGTTTGTCAAAGGGTAGGCTTATTCTGCTTCCTGTTTTTCAGACAGGGAATGTTAATCTAGCATTGTGGAATGGTTGGATAGATTCCTTAGTAGAAATAAACCTTGTCTATTCCTCAGCGTGGATGAATACAGGATGAGTGGGAAGACAACGGTACTCCTAATCACTGCCTGACATAGAAAGTGGCCACTTGCTCAGCCTAACACTTATGTTTTGTAGAAACTTCCCTTTGTCCTTTTCACTTACATTTCCTTCTGTTCCTTTCTTCACTATCTTCTTAAATGCATCTACATTAATCACCTCAAAAATCTCTCATAGTGGCCAGTCTCTCCATTGCCACCAATCTCTGAATAACACTTCTTCCAAACTCTGCTAGATTTCCCAGAGACTATCGGTTATCTTATATTTCCTCCTATAATTCTCCAACATTAAAAAAAACACCAATAAACATACATTCTTAGTTTGGCAAGAATCTTGGCATTCTTGATCTAGTTATTAAGAGAAATGGCTCGGCTAATGAGTAAGTCAATAACATTTGCCTGAAAATCTTAACTGACTTCACACGTTTATAACTGCTGGGCAGAGATGCAAACACCTGCTGACACACCACCTTCCCAGTTGCAAAGTACATGAACCATTGTTAGCAGCTTAAAGCCATTTGAATTGCACCAATTCACATGAGAATCAAAGAAAGCCTCACACATCAAACACTCAGTTTGCTGGTGACCAGTGTGAACATCGGTTGAAACATTAGGAACCCAAATTAAAACTTAAAATGATACCTGTACTCAATTTGTTATGTTGCAATTTCTTCTAACCCACCTCATGGCCGCAGAGTATTTTATTATCCTTCAATATTATAAGAAGGTACAACATAAGCCTCTGTTTCTTGTTTCTGGAGAGTGAAAATGAATAACACTGTAGACACAAGAGACTACAGAATCTTGAGTAAAAAACAAAGTGCAGGATGAACTTAATAGACAATAGGTGCAGGAGTAGGCCATTTGGCCCTTCGAGCCAGCACCGCCATTCAATGTGATCATGGCTGATCATCCCCAATCAGTACCCCATTTCTGCCTCCTCCCCACATCCCCTTACTCCGCTATCTTTAAGAACCCTATCTAGCTCTCTCTTAAAAGTATCCAGAGAACTGGCCTCCACCGCCCTCTGAGGCAGAGAATTCCACAGTCTCACAACTCTCAGTATGAAAAAGGGTTAGGTGCAGCCTAACTCAGTGGGTTAGGTAGCATCTGTGGATGGAAATGGACAGATGACGTTTCGGGCCGGGACCTTCCTTCAGACTGGAAATTGGTCGCAACCCGTAACATTGCCTTTATCTCCACCCACAGATACTACCTGACCCACTGACTTCCTCCAGCAGTTTGTTATTTGCTCATGATGTACATTGTATATCATTCATTCACTTCCTTTCCAATCACTCTGTCCTTACCAGTTCCACCCAAAATTGATGCATCAATTTATTAGCTCTGAATGGCAACAAAACTCTGAATTTACAGACTATTTTTGGAAACATATCCAAAAGGGATACACAGGACTGCTGCCCTGCAACATTTGGCACAGGAAGGAAATAGGGCAGAATATTGAAAATCTGATCAGAGAAGTAGATCGAAAAGAGGAGAGCGAAGAAGGACTGAGGATTGTAGGGATAACATCAGAGCTTGCATGGTGCTACCGATGCTGGCAAGAGCAAGAGGCCCATTGGAGAAGTACAAATTATAGGGTCGGGGATGAAAACTGAGGGAGAGAGGATTGATATCATACTGGGATTCAAAATCAATAGACAATAGACAATAGGTACAGGAGTAAGCCATTCGACCTTTCGAGCCAGCACCGCCATGGCTGATCATCCACAATCAGTACCCCGTTCCTGCCTTCTCGCCATATCCCCTGTCTCCACTATCTTTCTCTTGAAAGCATCCAGAGAATTGGCCTCCACTGCCTTCTGAGGCAGAGAATTCCCCAAATTCACAACTCTCTGGGTGAAAAAGTTTTTCCTCTTCGCCATTCTAAATGGCCCACCCCTAATTCTTAAACTGTGGCCCCTGGTTCTGGATTCCCCCAACACCGCGAACATGCTTCCTGCCTCTAGCGCCATCATCTTACATGTTTCAATAAGATCCCCTCCCGTCCTTCAAAATTCCAGAGTGTACAAGCCCAGCCGCTCCATTCTATCAACATATGACAGTCCAGCCATCCTGGGAATTAACCCTGTGAACCTACGCTGCACTCCCTCAATAGCAAGAATGTCCTTCCTTAAATTTGGAGATCAAAACTGCACACAATACTCCAGGTGTGGTCTCACTAGGGCCCTGTACAACTGCTCCTATGCTCTATTCCGCTTGTTATGAATGCCAACATAACAAGTTGGCCTTCACAACAACGCCAACAGAACAAGTTGACACGAATTTCCATTTGAGGTCTTTTCAGGGTACAAATGTGTGACTGTTAGGCATCAGGCAACACAGAGCGCTGGCTGATCTAAAACAATTTTTTAAAATCTCAATCATTCCAATCAATTATCTGCCTTATTGCAGTTATCATGGCAAATAAATAACCAATTGCCTTTGAAGCTACAGGCACAGCATGAGTGTTTATACAAGTTTGTAGTTGTCCTGAAAACGACAGGAATTAACAAAATGAATTGTTCTTACTGGGGTGTTCTGGCTATTCAATGGAGAACATAGACGAGTCCAGCACAGGAACACGCCCTTAGCCCCAATAACTGTGCCAAACATGATGCCAACATAAACTAATCTCATCTGCCTGCACATGCTCCATATCACTCCATTCCCTGCATATCCATGCACAGTGATCCCTTGATTTACGGACCACTTCCTAACGGATTTTGGTTATAGCGGTCAGACCTATCAAACTTCACCACCAGGCCAGAATGCCGAACCCTCAGTCGCTTACGCCTGCTGCCGCCACCTGTATTGGATCCGTGGAGCTCTGCAGCTGAGGACAGGGAGGGCTTTGCTTTAATGTTTCAGCTGAAAAAAGGCACCTCCGTCAGTCCAGTTCTTGCGCAGCCTACATTTAATTGTTGGGTCTCTCCACATGAAATGCCATATATTACAATATGATACGATATGATAGAACTTTATTTATCCCAGGAGGGAAATTGATCTGCCAACAGTCATAATATACACTCTGCTATAGCAGCCAATCGTCAATAGCGTACACCCATTTCCCCCACTCGGTTCATTATAATGAGAGTTTACTGAACCGATCTATCATGACTGCCTCCACACCACACCCGATGGTGCATTCCAGGCACCTATGTAAATAAATCCTTGCACTGCACATCTCCTTTAACCTTTGCCGCTCTTAACTTTTTGAGCGTGTGTGTGTGTGTGTGTGTGTGTGTGTGTGTGTGTGTGTGCGCGCTCACGCACACACTTGTGAGCTTTTCTTCTCTCGTTTATCATATTGTTTACAGAGTACTATGTTTACATATTCTGTTGTGCTGCAACATGTAAGAATTTCATTGTTCTATGACACATATGACTCTTGACTTAAAACTATGCCTTCTAGTCTTTGACATTTCCACCCTGGGAAAAAGGTTCTGGATGTCTATCCTATCTATGCCTTACATAATCTTATATCCTCCTATCAGGTCTCCCCTTAACCCCTGGCATTCGAGAGAAAACAATGCAGTTTAACCAAAAGATAAGGCACAAAATGCTGGAGTAACTCAGCGGGACAAGCAGCATCTCTGGAGAGAAGGAATGGGCGACGATTTGGGTCGAAACTCTCCTTTAGACTGAGAGATAGTGGAGAGGAAAATTTGAGATATGCAAGGGTACAAAGACCATGTAAGGTGTGAAAAGGACAGATCAAAGCAGACAATGATCAAGGAAATGTCCAATGGTTTATTGTCGGCTGAGGGGAAGGTGATACCAAGGCATATAAACAGTAAAATTAAACAAGCAGTGTGTCCAAACTATCATTGTAGCTAATAACTCCAAACCAGGCAACATTCAAGATATTTTAAGAGTTTCAATAATAATTGGTCTTTTATTAAAATCATTTTCTATGAATACTGCAGCTGAGGGGAAACTGATTGTCCGACTGGAAGTCATGCTGCGAAACCTCCAGAAAGCTAATGTGCAGACTTGCTTACCAGATCGATAGGCCAATGGGGAAGTAGAGCACCAGGTGTGGTGAATAATAAAGGCACCACCAGAGCTCCACTCTGCCTGAGACTGAACAGAATTTGCTTTCAATAGGAATTAATAGGAATAGTTTGGCATTAGAATAAAGACAACTCAGCACATTCAATCCCACAAAAAAATCTGGACATCAGATGTGAAATGCTTCACGATTTAAGAGCAATAGTATTTAAAACAGATTGAATTTTAATTGGAAAAAGGCTCTGAGGGACATTAAAATCTTGAGGAAAATTAGCTTGCAAGTAAAGCTGGGGATTAAAGTTAAATTAATATAACAGTATTACCACAAGAAGTTTGAATTTTAACACTGAGTTTACAAATGGATACACTTGATATGGATATCAAAACCTCTGTTGACAACACTAAGGTGGTTGGCTATTAAGATCGTCAAACTCAATGGTAGACTATATCTCGATTTGGATGAAATGTTTTCAAATTGGTTTGATCTATGCTTTAAGGGCATGTCCCACTTACACGACTTTTTCAGCGACTGCCGGCAACCGTCATAGGTCGTTACAGGTCGCCGAAAATTTTCAACATGTTGAAAATCCAGCGGCGACTAGAACAAGGTACAACTCTTTGAGCGACTACTCATGACCATACAAGCTTCACCCCGCGACATGTCGCCATGGTGTCGCCTGTATGGTCGTGAGCAGTCTCCTAGTCACCCAAGTGTCGTAACGTCTTTCTGGTCGCCCCTGAATTTTCAACATGTCGGAAAAAGTCGCACAAGTGGGACAGGCCCTTTAGGCTGATTTAAAATGTTATGCCTTTCAGTTTTCCACGGTTAAGGATATGGACGGCGGAAAGATTTCAGGGAATCAAAAAGGAAAAGTATTTTCAGCAAAACATCGAAGCTTTGCCTTGCTCTTGGAATTATGTTAGACGATTCCCTTAAATCTCTGGTCAAAGGAAGATCGGATTGTTGACAGTGGCCCGCAGGCCTTGGCAATCGTGCAGGAGGTTGAGGAAATGTGATCAGGCTCTCTCTAGGTGTAATTAGTCATTGTCCACACTGTGAGGCGAGAACATTACTTTTCACTTACCCGCCAATGTCCAAGTATTTTTTACCATCTGCTGCAAGCAGCACAGACATCTCTATTATCTGGGGCGAGTGGAACAGAACACTATCAGTAGACATTCTTGCTCTGATCTTGTGATAGAGCGTTCTTTCCTCGCAAACAGCTGAAGATGGTTGGGATCAGAATGCTGATTTGTACAGGAATGATCTGGGACTGAACTAACCTACTTATTTTTGTCAGTTATAAACCCTACCAGTGGTGAGTTTTCCCATTGAATTGAATTAGTCTTCCTTGGTGTCACACGCTGTCAAATCCTGCCCGAATATTGAATTTCCAGTTATGGGAGAGTCTAGGACCAGAGGGCACGGCCTCAGAATAATAGGACATACCTTTAGAATGGAGGTGAAGAGGAATTTCTTCATGCAGAGAATGGTAAATCTGTTGAATTCATTGCCACAGACTGGTATGGAGACCAAGTGATATGGTATTTTTAAAGTGAAGATTGATAGGTTCTTGATTAGTAAGGTGTTATAGGGAGAAGCCAGGTGAATGGGGTTGAGAGGGAAAAATGGTTTGCCCATGATCAAATGGCAGAGCAGACTCGATGGGCCAAAGGGCCCCTTTCCATGCTGTATCTCTAAAGTTCAAAACTTATTTTCATAAGGAGAAATTGTGGCAATTAGTACATAGTCAAGTCAAGTCAAGTTTATTCGTCACATACACATACGAGATGTGCAGTGAAATGAAAAGTGGCAATGCTCGCGGACTTTGTGCAAAAATACAAACAAACAAACAACCAAACAAACAAACTACAAACACACCTGGTGCTACATAAGGGAAAGATAAGCATATTAGGAAGAAAAGAGTAGATCAAGCTAATAAGAATAGACTGAGCTGTGAGAATGGAGCATGAACCAGTACAAGGATCTAGTTTGTAAAGGATCCACTAGTAACGTGGGGCAGTTACATGGTTTTGCTTCATGTGTAATTCTCTTTCAAACATCCCCAGCTTTCCAACTCCATAATACACTATTATCATGTATGAGATATTTTTGACTATGTCCAGAAACTGGCCCTTACAGGGAATCAGTGCCACCTTTGCACCACAAAACACTGAACATTATGCTTTTATGACCTTCTTGCCCCATATCAGAGCAATACAGAGTGCAGATGACCAAATAAACTCTCAGCTAGTTCTTGCCTTCGATGCTGTCGATGTAGATAAGATTACCTTTCACTACAAATACTTGAGAACACAGCAGCACTTGGAAAAGATCCTTGTGTACACAACCCGATTCTGCCTCACCGGCCCAAACAATATTCACCCTGGGGCCAGTGTTTGGACAAGTTGATTAAAACAGTAATAAAAGGAACACATGCAAGAGAAACACATGAATAAGTTCACACAATTAAGGGCATAAAGTGGCAATTACACATAACCAATGTAAACAGTAAACAGTGGAGGAAACTCCAACCATAGAATTTAATGACATGAATCATTATTGGAACAGGGCATGGAAATAAAGTGATCAGCGTATCATACAATGTATTATGACCTGAGATCGTTTATAATGAACAATTATATAAGTTTTAAACTCCCTTGCAAATAGAGTACAAATTATTTTAATTCAGGCATTTAGCATTTCTGAAAACAAACCAATTTTAAAAATATCCATTTCTCCTAAGTGACTGACACAATTTGTATTTGGTGAGAGATTTAAAAATACTCAAATTGGTAATTAGCTTGATCAGTTTTAAGGCAAGGAAGCAAATGTGGGATTAATGTTATTAATTAATTAATAGACAAAATTGGTTTAAGTCTATTTAATCACTGGTCAAAATCAGCATGCTATGAAAAGCTTAAAAAAAAGTTATATTCCTTTTACAAACAAAATTCCCACTGACACAAATCCACAGGTGGGAGCCACCTCCTTTTAAGTGCCCAAGCACCGGGGGAGGGGAGAGCAAACTCAGCCCCCATCAGTTTCTTCACACGGACACGTGAGAGGGCTCACGGCACAGCTGGGTGTTTACAGTAAGCATTGAGAGTCAGTGGTAGTGAAATAATTCAGTTCAATTAACTCAGGTGAAATACTGTCGGAAAGATACCTTGCTGATGATCTGCGCGATTCGGCAATTACAACTCAACAGCAATAGGCAGATATGGCAATATCTACCTATGCCAATACCCTAACAGGCAATAGGTAGACCTCAGGTACACAAAATTGCTGGAGAAACTCAGCGGGTGCAGCAGCATCTATGGAGCGAAGGAAATAGGCGACGTTTCGGGCCGAAACCCTTCTTCAGACCTCTCTCTATCTCACTTACACGCACGTAAACGCACACTATATTATTTTTTCTTCTTCAGAAAGGGTGGCACGGTGGCGCAGCGGTAGAGTTGCTCCCTTACAGCGCTTATAGTGCCAGAGATCCGGGTTCGATCCCGACAATGGGTACTGTCTGTACGGAGCTTGTACGTTCTCCCCGTGACCTGCATGAGTTTTCTCTGAGATCTTCGGTTTCCTCCCACACTCCAAAGTTAATTGGCTTGGATAAATGTAAATTGTCCATAGTGTGTGTCAGGTAATGTTAAAGTGTGGGGGTCGATGGTCGATGGTCGGTGCGGACTCAGTGGGCTGACGGGCCTGTTTCTGCGCTGTATCTCTAAATGAAACAAAAACTAAAGAAATACCACAGCAGGGATAATTCATCATCATCTAGTTTTGTGGTTGCGGAGATCATCAATAAGGCCAATGTGCGAGATTTTTCCACAGAGGGGGCAGGAATTGGTTGATGCAGTGGGTGGGTGGGTGTTTTGTGAACTGGTGCGTTCTCTCGGTCGCTTAAGCAGGGGCTCAAATCTTTGCATATCCTTTCAGTGTATTGGAAGGAACATGTGAAGACACAACATTTTTTTTCAGGGTCTTGAAACGCCTGGTGTATGTAATTCAGTTCTTAGAAGAAGGGCAGAGATCACAAGAAAATGAATTTTATATGATGTCAAAGGTCTTGATCTTCCCATGCATTTCCTCATCCACTATCAACCAAATACACAAATGCACACACAACAAGAAAAACAATGACACACATCCTCATAGTGACAACTTCCCAAAAGATGCGTAGATCCTTATACATATCTGAAGATAGACACAAATAGCTGGAGTAATTCAGCGTCGGACAGCATCTCTGGAGAAAGGAATAGGTGACGTATCATCTTCCGAAATGTCACCTATTCCTTTTCTCCAGAGGTGTTGTCTGACCCACTGAGTTACTCCAGCTTTTTGTGTCTATCTTCGGTTTAAACCAGTATTTGCATTTCCTTCATACACTCTTTATAGATTCCTGTACAGTTCAAAACACAGAAACATTGAGTCTCTCCAGAGGCACACGCACAAACACAGTCCCAAGCACACACTAACACATGAAATGACTAATTCAACAGAATTACATATTGCAATTTAGTGTACAGAAAATAAATGTAAAGAACAAAGACAGGCGAGCTTTGGAATTTAGCAAAACGTTGATCTGAACAGCTATTCAAATCTCTGACTTTGAAACTCTTTAGTTTTCACACTTCTAGTTACAATTGGAATGACAGATCACCACATTTGGCAGAGAGGAGACCATGGAAAATAGGATGGTAATAAATGAAAATAAAAGCTTCCTTTTTATATCACCTTGAAGATACTTTCCAAAATATCCCAAAGAGGTTCACCGCCAATGTAGTATGTTTGATGCATGTCCACAGTGGGAATGTTGAAATGCAAGTGTCATTTTAACACAGTAAGCATTTTCAAACAGCATTGTGCTAATGAGCATCTAACAAGATTCAGTTTTAGTGAAGATAGACACAAAATGCTGGAGTAACTCAGTGGGACCGGCAGAATCCCTGGAGAGGGAATGGGTGAAGTTTCGAGTGTGAAGAAGGGTCTCGATCGGAAACGTCACCCAATCCTTCTCTCCAGAGATACTCTCTCTGATACAAAATTCTTAAGAGGTTGGACAGGCTAGATGCAGGAAGATTATTCCCGATGTTGGGATGTTGGGGAAGTCCAGAACAAGGGGTCACAGTTTAAGGATAAGAGGGAAGTCTTTTAGGACCGAGATGAGAAAATCATTTTTTACACAGAGAGTGGTGAATCTGTGGAATTCTCTGCCACAGAAGGTAGTTGAGGCCAGTTCGTTGGCTATATTTAAGAGGGAGTTAGATGTGGCCCTTGTGGCTAAAGGGATCAGGGGGTATGGAGAGAAGGCAGGTATGGGATACTGAGTTGGATGATCAGCCATGATCATATTGAATGGCGGTGCAGGCTCGAAGGGCCGAATGGCCTACTCCTGCACCTATTTTCTATGTTTCTATGTTTCTAAATGCCTCAAAGCAGCACAAATCACTTTTGGTTGCCCAGGGAGTGGACAACACAGGTCATGGATTTTTGGGTCTATTTTCAGTGTAAACCAGCATCTGCAGTTCTCTCCTACACATATTAATTTCAGTGATGTTGATTAAAGGGCACCAGGCATTGATCATCAACTCTACCTTAAAATATCACCAAAGCATCTTATCAGAGCCAAGATAAAGGAGCACAGTTGAATACCTCATCTAAATCGGGTCATTTGGCAGTGCATTCACCCACAGTAGTGCACTAGATTGTCAACCTCATTTTTATACTCAGCTCTCCAGATTGAGTGAAGGATGCAGAGGCTTTGAGATACAGTGGCACAATTAATACTCATGTTAAAGAAGGAACTGCAGATGCTGGAAAATCGAAGGTACACAAAAATGCTGGAGAAACGCAGCGGGTGCAGCAGCATCTATGGAGCGAAGGAAATAGGCAACGTTTCGGGCCGAAACCCTTTTTGGGCTTCGGCTCGAAACGTTGCCTATTTCCTTCGCTCCATAGATGCTGCTGCACCCGCTGAGTTTCTCCAGCATTTCTGTGTACCTAATACTCATGTTAACATTGAATTCAATGCAGCAGACAAAACCTGAAACCAAAATGCAACTCATCCGGTCCGAGTGTGCAGAAGAGGGGACATTTTCAAAAGGACAGTTGTTACAAACTAATGGTGAAAGTAAATACTTAGAAATATTTACAAATGATGCATTAACCATTCCCCTTCAAAATCCTCTGATTATCAGTGCTAATCAAAACAAACTCGAAGCCATGTCTAATTTAAGGTAAATAGACACAAAATGCTGGAGTAAATCAGCGGGACAGGCAGCATCTCTGGAGAGAAGGAATGGGTGATGTTTCGGGACGAGACCCTTCTTCAGACTCCACAACGTCTAATTTAGACTGGCAACTAAGGAATGAATCAATGCCAAATTCTGTCAGAGGTCAGTCACTATCCAATCTCATTTTGGGAGCTTTTCTCTTCTGAGAAATGCATTTGTTTGAAATCCATTGCAACTGACACATTGCTGTGAGAATATGTAGTGACGACAACAGGGCCTTTGCCATCTCGACACTAAACAAAGCAGGACTGGTGTTTCTCAGTGAGGTGTTATCTTGTCACTGTATAAATCGCCATCCGACCACTCTGGCCAGCAGACATCAGCAGGCTGGGTGTGCCTGTAAACATGGCCAAATTCAGAAATGAATGCTACCACTAAAACAAGCGAAATCATTTTTTTCTCTTCTTGGAACAAAGCACATTTTGCCAGCTTGCTGGTAAGGCAACCCTGTCAAGCAATATTTTGTTAAAAAAAAAAACTATGCAGGTATGACTCTGCTTTACCTACCTCAAAGCAGTAAGCTGTGCAAAATTACAGGGTTGATACAATAAGTACAGACAAAGTTAAATAACCAGTAACGAGAAACAGCTGCTGGATGAAAATTCCCCTGCCTGTTCTTAAGTAAAAATAATGAGCGACCTACATAGGGAATTTAACCAAACACAAACAATCAATCCTTATGCCTTCAGAATCTTTCCTTGCATGCTCCTCATACCAACTTTAAAGGATAATAATAATAATAATAAATTTTATTTTCGGGCGCCTTTCAAATCTCAAGGTCACCTTACAAAGATTAAACAGAAGAGAAAAAAAACATATTCGGAGAAAAATAAATAATGACATCATCAATACACAAATTAAAGATAGAAATCGCTCCAAAGACACAAAATAAAAAAAATAAAAAAAACACAATGTGAAGAGAGAGCAGCGGCAGCTAAAGCGCGCCAGCGTCCACTCTCCCTTCACGACAGCCATCTTGGATACAGACTAACAAAGTACCTTACACACAGAAAAATCAATCGGCACAAAAGTCCAGTCCCCAACCCCAGTTCTCCCAAAAGTCAGGCCTATTAAGGCCACCGCTGTTGCCTCAACGGAGGCCCGATCTTCTGAAGATCTTCCAAAACTCTCACATATATTCCATCGGCTTACACATGTCCAGTTTTAGGTCTGAAGAAGGGTCTCGACCCGAAATGTCACCCGTTCCTTCTATCCAGAGATGCTGCTTGCCCCGCTGAGTTACTCCAGTTTTAGCAGTTGTTAAACAATGCCAACAACCATTTTGAACGCCCAGGCAGCTGATTAACCAAACTCAAAATCATCCAGAATCAACATGCAATTCACACACTGACCTTTCGGGTCAAGACTCTTCTTCAGACTGAGTCTGACTGAGACTGTCAGACTAAAGAAGGGCCTCGGCCCGAAACTTCACTCATTCCTTCTATCCAGAGATGCTGCCTGTCCCGCTGACTTACTCCAGCATTTTGTGTCAAACACCTCGCTGAACTTATTAAAATCCCCCGACCCAAAAAACCCTCCAATGTTTAGAATTTAGCCTGACATTGTTATGCAAAGATAAACACACAGAGGGAAAGGTTCTCTCATAGATACTTGCAGCAAAATGAACACATTCTTTGCACAGATGCCATTTTGCTATAAATAGTAAACTGAGAAAATCTCTCCCCATAGCGTGCAACCACTCCTCACTCTTTCTGTGCCACGATGTGTGGTTGGCTTTATGTGCGTACATGGAATGGGGACAAAAGGGAGCAGGGATGCTGGTAAATTGGGATGATTTGCAAGAATAAAAGCTTGAGCAGGATTTGGGGATACTGTGCTGACAAGTGTGCATCATTAAAATGGTTGGTTGTGTTAAAATAATTTCCATCACTAATCCAAGCATCGGATTTTATAGCTGTGCACATTCATCATTTGTTAAGAAATGCCAGATCACACAATGCCTTCTGACAAATCCTTTAATGGGAACGTTGTAAACAAAGCATCAATAACCCTTAGCGCCCTCGAGCATTCGTTTTCTCTTGTCTCGGTGACCGTTGACCATGTGCCTGGAATTGCAGGCTTCATGTGAACCAGTGTCAGTTACACACACCCACATCTGCACACATCAACATACGGCCAAGTATGGTTTTGGTCGGCACTTTGGAAAAGGAAGAATATAAAATGGAGCCTGGCGGTACTTTGACTCTTACACACACGTCACCAGGCAGCAGCATTGTTTACACCACCATGTAACAACAGACACTGAACTGCATCACATTTTCAGCTGATGAGTGACACAAAAAGCACAATGGGTCAGGCAGCATCTCTGGAGAAAAGGGATAGGTGACATTGCTGGTCATGACCCTTCTTCACACTGATAGTCATTGGAAAGGGAGACAAGGGATATAGACAGTGATATAGAGAGATATAGTTCAAATGAATGAAAGATATGCAAAAAGTAACGAAGATCAAGGAAAGGTGGAGCCCACAATGGCCCATTGTTGGCTGTGGGCTAGGTGATAATGAGTTACACAGACAGTAAAACTTAACAGGACAAAAGTGAAACTAATGCAATGAATAGGGTGGGGGAGGGGATGGAGAGAGAGGGGTGCAAAGGTTACTTGAAGTTAGAGAAATCAATATTCATAACGCTGGGTTGTAAGCTGCCCAAACAAAACATGAGGTGCTATTCCATCAATTTGCGTTTGGCCTCACTCTGACAATTGAGGAAGTCCATGACAGAAGGGTCAGTTTGGGAATGGGAGTTAAAGTATCTTTGGGTTAAACCAATATCAGCCAAAAATGTTAAACCAACATCTTCCGACACATTTTCGGCTGAGTTGATTCCAGCAAAGAAAGGCAATGATGAGAAGGGGATTGAGGCATGTTACTTGTGGGTGAATATCTCAGATCCACTCAGGTATCAGCAATATGAACAGCTGAGATTCTAAATAAATAGTCCCACTTTGATTATCATTGGCTATTTGTTAAAGTGTTGTCCTTATGTTATCAGCAATTCCCTTTCAAGAATGTATCACGCTCACAACTGAATTGATGGAGCGATATTCAACAAACAACCTGCAATATATATATCAATCGTTCAGAGGAGGATTAAACTTGGACCCTGTCTGCTCCCTCAAGTGGATGTAAAACATCTCCCAGCAATATATTTTTTAAATGAGCAAGGAAATTTTGCCCAATAGTTATCTTTCAAACAACACCCTAGAAGAGACCAAAGATCCTATAGCGGAGCAAGATGGACCACTCCTGCTAAATGCAATGGGCTGACGTGTAGTACGCAACGGAACGGAACGTGGGCCTTTTTTTCATCCATTTCCGTAACTGGACCCGACCCGACCGGCAGTGTAATCAACGTTGCGGGTGAACAGTTTGTGTTAATAAATTAAAATTCTGAAAATGAGGAGAAGATTTTTCCCAAATAACTTTTATTTTTACGAGGATGTTTCCGTAACCGGCTTCCGTCTCTGCACTATTATCCTATGGGATCTTTGGTGCGGAGACGGAAGCCGGTTACGGAAATGGGACCTATAATTACCCATGAATCTGCACATGACCGTAATATGTATTTTTCGTTGAGTGGACCATCTTGCTCGCTATATGATCTTTGGAAGAGACTATCTGGTCATTATTACTTTACTATGCATGGGAGCTTGCTGTACAAAACTACCTGCCGTGTTTCACAAATTTGTAATCCTTTTACTCTTCACAAAGTATGCCAATGGTTGTAAAACACATGTCCTGGTAGGCATATGTGGGATGCTATAGAAATGCAAGACTTTTATTCCTGTGTTCACAATAGAAGGAAACCCTGCTGATTCTACTAAACACTAGACTTCCCAGACGCAATGAAAGTCAAAATTGTATAGTACTAAAGATAGACACAAAATGCTGGAGTAACTCAACGGAACAGGCTACATCTCTGGATAGTACTTTCAGATTAGACCGAGATTTGTGGATCAAACTATTGAAAGTACTCTTGTAAAGAATCTAACCTCATTTACATGTTAAAAAATCTGGCTAACAGTTTTCTATAGCAATTCGAAAACCTGGTTATCGAACTACTTGTGGTGGGACCCATCAGCATTAAACAAAATGGGCCAGATGATTGAACAGCTACTGAATTGGCTAACTGCATAATGTCAGTGCAGATGGCTTCCTCCGCTGTTCACTCCAGGCAGCCTCCCAGGAGAAGCCAGCTTCCAGCTGACCGATGCACCTGCACACGGCAGGACCTCCCTGAATGGAAGTGAGCCGCACCATCCCCTGGCAATTGGGCACCACCTGCTCGGTGCATCGGCTGCTGCTTTGGGCTTTGGCACCCTGTCCTCGTTCTAAGGATATCTCCAATGACGGAGGCTCTCATTCAATTTCTTGATCGGCTTCATACGGAATCCTTTTGTCAGGTTTTCAAGATGGACCCAGTTGGCCAGTCTGCTCAGTACCTGTCCCACCACAGCTGTCTTTGCACCCCCCCCCCCACCCTTCCACACACTGAAGTCTGCTTGATCTAACTTCTCCACGTTCATTTGTATGCAAGCTCTGTTTCCGAGACTCTTGTGTACTGCCTGGAAACATAGAAAATGGGTGCAGGAGTAGGCCATTCGGCCCTCGAGCCAGCACCGTCATTCAATATGATCATCCAAAATCAGTGCCCCGTTCCTGCTTTCTCCCCATATCCCTTGATTCCATGCCTAGGTGAGGTCTGATGTATGATTTTACAAACTTGAATGCAAAACAAAGCATTTCACTGTACCTAGGTACTTGTGACAATAAAGTCTCATTGAATCCTGCAATGTCCTTACAACATACCCTGAACCTTAAATCTCTAACCTTTTCCAAGTCAC
Organism: Amblyraja radiata; assembly: GCF_010909765.2. Taxonomy (NCBI): domain Eukaryota; kingdom Metazoa; phylum Chordata; class Chondrichthyes; order Rajiformes; family Rajidae; genus Amblyraja; species Amblyraja radiata. The sequence continues at coordinate 9,217,211 of NC_045992.1, read as the reverse complement.
CTTGCCGTGTAGGCGATGTTGGGGTCTGGGATAAAGTCCATAGTCTGGAACAAAGAATAGGAGTTTGGCTACAGAGGTGGGCTTGGGGTGAGGAAGGTGAGGAAAAGTGGTAAAGAAGGTTGAGACCCTCCTACTCTTCTTTCTCCTTTCTCTTTTCATCTCCCTCCCCCATCCCCCTCCTCCCACCTCACCAGAATGGAACCAGCTCAACACACGAGCCCACGACTGGATGGAGAGAGGAATCACTCCGACTGAATGCCTCGCCAGCGGGCACGACCTCCCATGGCCAACCTGGAAGACCCTCAACAGATTACGAGTGGAGCAGGGGATGTGCAAAGTACTTATGAAAGCATGGAACTACCAGGCAGAAGACACATGCAGCTGTGGAGCAGTACAGACAATGTCCCACCTACTGGAGTGTGACGACGCCCCCCAGTGCAGCTCCCAGGACCTGGCTGAACCGACCCGACCAGCTGTGACCTGTGCCAGATACTGGCAGAACGACATCTGAGATTGCAACGGACTCGAAGAAGAAGACCTACTTGCAGCCTATCCTACACACAACAGCAATGTAGGCTCTGGTTAACCATGTTCCTGCTTTCTTCCTTTTTACGGCTGGAGAACTGGTGCTCATCCTCAGGCACCTTCCCTTGGACAGGCCTAGGAGAGGTGATGTAACTCAGGCCTACGTGGCCCAGGGAGGCCATGAGTAGAGGCAGTAAATGGCAGTGCCCTTGGGAGTGTTGTTGACAAGGGAGTCTTAGGGATACAAGTGTGGAGTTCCTGGAAAGTGACGACACAGGGAGATACGGGGAAGAAGCAAGCATGCGGTATGCTTGCCATCCTTGGCCATCGCACTGAGCATAGGGGTTTGTACAAGACATTGGTGAAATCACACTTGTGGAGTATTGTGCACATTTCTGGTAGTCAGGCTATCAGAAGGATCTAATTAATCTAGAGAGGATGAAAAAAAAAGTCAGAATAATATGGCCGGAACTGGAGGCCTTGAATTAAAAACAGAGATTGAAACGAATGGGATTATTTTCTCTGGAGCGATGAAGACTGAAGGGTGACCTTACAGAAGTTTACACAATCATAAGGGGAATGGATAAAGTAGATGATCACAGTCATTGTTCCAGAGTAGAGGAGCTTAAACTAGAGGGCACAGCTATAAAGTGAGAGAGGAAAGACAATGGAGATCTGGGGGGCCAGTTTTTTCACAGAGTGGGTAGTGGGCATATGGAACAAGTGACAGAGGAAGAGGTAGACGTAGGTACAATGACAACGTTTAAAAGACAGATACATGGTCGACATGAACTAAGTGACCAGAAGGGCCTATTTTATGGACCTGCTAATAAGACTCTGTGACTCAGGCCTGGGAAAGTCTGTGTATGGAGACGCAGGTATATTAACTTATTTTTGTTCCAGGCTTAAAACCTTTGCTTCACTTAAGTTGGCTACAAGAAACAATGTCCTTAAATATATAACTTTGCTCCAGAGCTTCGGTACACGGTGCCTCCTGCCAAACTGCCTAGATACGACGGTCACCATCATGCTGCTTGGACAGCACTTGGACAGAACACCCCAGGTATTTTCGGCAGGACACCAACCTCAGTGGAGAGCTCAGCATTACAACCATTTTTTTAAAACCCCACAAGAGAGCTGGGGATGTGTTTTTAATCAAACATAGGACAACAATACATTATCATAGAACCTTTATTTGAGGACTGTGATCCCTACTTAAGGGGAATCCTAAAGGAGACAACCAAATCCCCCTGCGGGATAGTTCTCCAAACAAGTCTTAATACGTCTTAATATTTATAATCACCTTCAGTTGTTAAAAAATGATGATAATACGTTATGATAGATGTCACATTTCAGAAGATAAAGAGTTGGATTAACCTTGTACTCTCACCTGCAATTCTTTAAAGCTTTTTATCTGGTTCCCATCAGCATAAGAAGAATTCAGCTGCAGTGTTTAAAGGTTTAAAGGTAGGGTTCTCCCGACAACCACACTTTAAAACGAACCAGAGCTTTGGAGCAAGCACGCCATTTATCTCAACTCCTTTCATGGTCGCAGTTTTGTTTTGCAAACACCATCTGAAGCTGGCCAACATCCCTTTCCCTCTCTCCCTGCCCTTATGATCCTTGTATTTTTTTCCTTCCCAACACTGTAAACTTACAAACCAAAGCGAAAACAAACTCAAGAAGCGTGCCTGTGAAAGAAATAAACATTGTGAGCAAGGTCTTCCACATGAAGTGAATGTGGCACAAAGGCATTTGCAAGAAAATGCCTTTTAAATTCCCAGCTATATATTTACGGATACAGAGCGATTTGTAATACATTTAAACGGCAATGGCACTGAAAAATCTTGGCTACTAACAGGCTGTAAACTAAACATTAACAAGTGTGGGCTGCTCGCACAGTTTTGGATATGCGTCAGAGAAAATGATCCTTATCAAGTGGAATGAGCCAGGCCTTTAGTTATGAAGCTGCGATGCCTTTAGCATATGTTGTGGTCTACAAATCCCCAGCTTCATTCCAGACTGCGTCCCCAACATGCAAAGCACATCCTCAGTAAGGCAATCGACTGGCACCTGCCACGAAAACTAATCGCAAAGGAAGGACAGAAGCCAACTCTTTTCCTGTCATCAGAGATGTCAAGGTTAACAGTGGTTGGCTAAAAGGCATTCCACGCTCTCTTCCCCTCCCTTCCACCCAGTCTCCCACATGCACATGTCATAAGCCAGCCGGGCCATTTGCTATGTCAAATATGTAATGCAGAGAGGCTGGCAGGCTCCAGTTACAGGGAATGAGTGCCAGTTCCCATCGGCCCGGCTCCAGGTAAACTGACAAGGTGTATTTCCTATCCTCAAACATCATCGGTTACCACTACTCACAGCTGCTCATTTCTTTTTAAAGGGGATTGCTACTCACTACCGACACAGAAACAAAAGGAACAGTGTTGCAGCTTAAAACTGTGCATTGGCTCAGCTGGTAGAGCCGTCGCCCCAGAGCGCTAAAGACCCAGGTTCAATGGAGACTCAAGGTGTTATTTGTGTGGAGTTTGAATGCTTTCCCTGTGACCACATGGCATATTCAGTTTAGTTTATTGTCACACGTCCTGAGGTACAGTGAAAAGCTTTTGTTGCATGCTAACCAGTCAGCGGAAGGACAATACATGATTACAATCGAGCCATTCGCAGTGTACAGATGCATGATAAGGGAATAACGTTTAGTGCAAGATAAAGCCAGTAAAGTCCGATCAAAGAGTGCTTCAGTTTCTGCCCGCATCTCAAAGATGTGCAGGTCAGTAGGTTAATCGGTCATTGTAAATTGCCACTGGTGAGGGGTACAAACTGGGAAAGCTGGATGAATAATATGGGATTAATGCGCTTGGATGTTTCATAGTCGGTATGGACGCAGTGAGCCAGAAGGCTAATTTTGTGCTATTTGACTCCATGAATATTTGTTGAAGTCCAATGTGTAATCAGTATTGTGAAGTTGATTTTTCTCACGACTTGCACGGGTTGCATTATGAACAGCCAGACATAAATATACAAATGAATCATTACATGAATCATGGTGTTCAAGAACTAATTCACAATGAAGCACATATGTTATTTACATTAAAGATCTTTGCAATTTTAGGATGAATTCATAGATGGCACGTGTGTGTAGCATTGTTGGAGGTGTTGCTTTTCAGATGAGACCATAAACCAAATCTCGACCCGCTTTCCAAGTAGGAGGGAAATATTTCCTATTAATGGAAGATCTGGTGAGTTCTGTCTGATAGCCTGACCAATACATATAATATATTACCTGCATCTCAACCATCATCCCAAAGACAAAATATATCTGCTCATTGCCATTGCGTTTCTCCACATTAAAACAACGACTCCTAAAGTGTTTACTTGGCAGTGTAACATTCTAAATAAGGTGCTACAGAAATGCTGGGTTATTTTCCGTTTAGAACAGTTGACTTTTTTGTGAATGCGTTTTTATGTCAGGAAATGATGGAAAGGTTATATTTGGATGGCATGTCGTTAGAACAGTGGGTGCAGACATTTGTTTCTGGCAATCAAAAACCCTGTGGCTGCTCAATACATCGACCATTCTAAACATCTTGTAAGCCACAGGTGGGAATAGGTTAAAACACAAATTTAAACAGTTGCCTGATCAGGTTCATCTATTTCTGAACCTGTGCAAGTCACAAATAAGGAGTCCAGCTTGTTCCCATCCATTGCTATATTTGGAAATCCAATGGAGGCAAATTTACATTCACCAAAGAATACGTCCCAGTGTTGAACACTGAAAGTGGCATTTGAACATCCAATTAATCTTGACTCGCTGCATTCTGCACGCCCGGCTGGGAAAGATAAGCTGACATTTCTGTTCTGATACTCCCTGTATCTCTTGCATTTCAATTGATATGGGATCACTGTTGAATGGCTTGCTATTGTTGCACAAGCCAATGTTTGCACTAAATCTCAGAGCAAAAGATCTGGCACGACCATTTTCATTTCACTCTAGTATCGAGTTTAAAAAAAAAGGCCTTTTCTTTGTGCTTGTGGTACAAGAATGTCTAAGAATACCACACACTGTCTATCACTGGAATGTGTAACACAGTAATACATTTCAATCCTTATATTAATCAAATGTTTCAAAAACGCACAAACAATGTAGTGTTAAATACTGACAACATATTTCCAATGAGGATAAAAATGTGAGAATTTAGATTGTTTTATGCTCACTGTTTATTACAAATTTCAGAATACTGGAGTTTACAATAGGAGCAGAAAGTTCCCAAAGGGCATGAACACATTGATTATGTGGGTGACACTATCGCTGATGGAGTTCAATGCATGAGGCTGATCAGAGAAGGGAATGCATAATATTAAGTAGTAAGGAGCAAATTCCATGTAAGTTTCTCCCATGCTGAATTCCACATAAGTCAATTTAATTGACAAAACAGCATTGAATCACGGACTACAACTTTAGGACTTCCATGTTCATCAGGAAATTCCCAAGTTGTGGAGTTTCCCTGCAAAGTCCATTCCATTGAAACCTTAATTCTTGCTTGTTTGCACAGGCACACGCAAAAATGGCTCTGTTTAAGCAATCGCATTTATAAAGAATTGCGAACAGTATGCCCACAAATAATGTTGTCCTGCCCTTTCTATTATTCATTTCAAAATCAATGCACTCAGAGTGGAAATTAAAGCAGAATATTTTCAATGTTCAATTTTCAATGTTCAATAAGATGGACACAAAATGCTGGAGTAACTCAGCGGGACAGGCAGCATCAGTCTGAAGAAGGGTCTTGACCTGAAACATTACCCAATCCTTCTATCCGGGGATGCTGCCTGTCCCGCTGAGTTACTCCAGCATTTTGTGTCTATCTGCTGAATAGTCTCAGTGTTTTTCCAGTAGAGGAACGAATGGTCTCTAACAGGGGCGCTAGTTATCATGGACTTCCAGGTTGCTTATGCTCCATTGAGCTCCCCGCAACTCCTACTGAATGAGAATTGATAGTATGGTTGTGCGGAGCTTCATTCCTTTGATATTTGATCCTTTTGCAGCTCCTTAGTTGCTATTACTGTTTAGGGACCAGGTTGGTGGAAATGACAGAGGGGATTAGGCAGTGGTTGATGCATCTGTCAGCAACTCCTGCTATGGGGTGTACGATGCAGACCTCTAGATAAACCCTTGCTCTGATGATTACATTGTCTAACAGGTGCCCGTGTCAGTAAAATGGAGTCAAAGAACTGCAGATGCTGAAATCTTGAAGAAAAGACAAAGTGCTGGAGTGGGTCGGGCAGCATCTGTAGAGGGAATGGATAGATGGTGTTTTGGGCCAGGATATTGCCTGAACTGCTGAGTTACTCTAGCACTTTGTGTTTTGCCTGTGTCCATAGATAGACTGTACATTCAGCATGAAATGGTGTCTCTTTAACACACAACTGCAAAATCTATCCTCATGCAAGCTAGCCAACCATGCGTCAATCCAAGCCACTCCCTCCATCACAACGTATATTGCAAATAGAGAGATCAGACCTTTATACAATATTCTGGATGTCGCTACAGTGGAACTTAGTATAATTAGAGCAAGATGTCCTTATTCTTGTACTCTTATCTTCTACCACATAGGATTCATCTTTTTAATTGCTTGTGCCTGCTGGTCGATGAACTGTACAATATGACATTCAGATCCTTTTGAGCATAAATATCGTGCGGTCTCTTACCATTTAAAAAATGTTCTTGCTTTTTAATGTTTTGTTACTAAAGTGGTTATCCTCATATTTTTCTACAATAGTCACTCTGCATTTCCACATATGCTTCCAAAATCTCTCTGCATCTCCATCCTACTTTCTATTATGAACATTCTTAGATATATTATTCTTGATACATTCACCTAAGTCGCTCCAACAGATTATGAACAGCAGAATCCCGTTGTCACAAGAAAATGGGAGCAGGATGAGACCACCATTGATATATTGTGATATATGATATGCTCCATGGAGCCTCCACCTCCCCACCTCATCACAGCCCGAAAATTACCCATTTATCCCGACTCTATTTCTCTAAGAGTGGGCCAAAATGTTACAAAGGATTGAGACGCCAAACCATTGAGATACTAAACTAGTTCATTTGATGGGGATACAAATGCCCTGAATAGGCTGTGTGTAGAAAGGAACTGCAGATGCAGGTTCATGTTGAAGATATACACAAAGTGATGGAGTAACTCAGCAGGTCAGGCAGCATCTCTGGAGAAAAAGGATGTGTGACGTTTCAGGTCAGAACCCTTCTTTTGACTCGTATTCCGATCCAGAATAGGCCATTCCTCTTATTGTTTACCTGCCCTAAGGGAGGAGTGAAAACATATGCACACCCGTACACACAAACAACGGGTGGTAGAGTTCACGTTTTACAGCACAAGGTTAGCATGGACAAAAAGCAAATTAAGATCCTGCACCAGCACTGATCTGGCATAATGGAAACTGGATATCAATCCCAAATTAACTCCAAAGAAAAACAAGTGAATCTTCTTCCTCCTGCAGTTTCATTTCACTCTGTTTAGTTTCTAGCCAGGTTTTGTCCTCAAATTCACGATGTACAGTGACCTGGATTTTCTAGTACTTAGCAAACAAATGGTGTTCCCCGTTCATTACCTTTGCAGATGTCTGCAATGTTCCTGTGGGATTTTATACCACAACTTGCAGCCTGGAGTTCTGCAGAAGCGCAGAACTGGAGAGCCAAAACTAGGTGACATTCCCTTGTGGATCTGAGAACCATGTTAACAGATCAAGCAATGACGCATCTCCATCATTAATCGAATCAAATAAACTTTACTGAGAGACGCAACCAAGTAAACCAGCAAACGCGAGTTGTAATTTTACACGGAATGTAAAATCCTGGACGGAATCAAAAATAAAGAGGGAGGAGGAGGAAGGCGAGGTAGTAAGCCTTGTAGATAAACTTAAGACTTTTGCCTTCCATCACAGTGAGGAGTATTCAACTCACTGTGGTGGATGTTAATTTGTGTGTGTTTTTGCCATTTTTTACTATATGTAGGACTGCAAGGCAACAACATTTCGTTCAGACCGCAAGGTCTGAATGACAATAAAGGCTACTTTACTTTACTTTACTTTACTTTAGATGTAGATTAATCCCTTCTGTGCGGGTCAGGTCAACCTGGGCACCAAGTGCCATCTGCGGCTAACTTTATGACTTTCGTGCAGCCGAGTCTGTGGGTTCAAGTCTCACTCCAAAATCTGCACATTAATTCTGTCTGTCTGACTGCCCCAGTGGTAGGTTTAACAGGTCCGATCACACCATTATGAAGAGGAGCAGAACAGTTAACCATAGTGACAAGGCCAATATTTTTATACCCAACTCGTACATTAAAAAAACATGTAATCATTATCACAGCTGTTTATGGGAGCTAACGGCATGTAAATTAGCATTCCCACATTGCAACAGTTACTGCGTATCAGAGGTAGAATGGAGACACAGATGCTGCCTGATCCTCTGAGCTCTTCCAGCACTTAGTTTTATGCTCAACATATCAGAAGTACTTCACTGGTCATCCATCTTCTCCTTCTACCTGTCTGTTCCCACTTTAACCTGCCATGTTCATTGATGAATGTTCATTGATGAAAGTTCACGAGCTCATAAGTAATAGGAGCAGAATTAGGCCATTCGGTCCATCAAGTCTACGCCATTCAATCATGGCTGATCTATCTCACCCTCCTAACCCCATTCTGAGGCTATGGCCTCTAATTCTAGACTCTCCCACTAGTGGAAACATCCTCTCCACATCTATTCTATCCAAGCCTTTCACTATTCTGTACGCTTCAATGAGGTTCCCTCATTCTTCTAAACTCCTGCGAGTACAGGCCCAGTAACATCAAACGCTCATCATAATGTTAACCTACTTGTTGTTCCCTAGTATACTCTTTAATGACAATGTATACCAACATTCATAGTATTATGCCTAATAATAGTTACAAAAATAATACAGTATTTGCATTGCAAAATAATAGTTGCATAAATTAAAACATGATTAATTATTTAAAAAGCAGGTTGGGACAATTGAAGATTTTGATTTACACAACATGTTTGAATGGCTACATATTTATAGCTTCTGCTCTGCTGAAATATATCTGTTATATTGCACTCCACCCTTCCCTCCTACAATAATGTAACAACAGTCCTCAGGATGTTCAAATACATCATTAATGCTCTATTTGTCAAACAGATTTAACATATTACATATGATTGTAAACAACAAAATAGCTGATACTTGTTTCTTTTAAACCTCCTCCAGCTACATCTGAAAAAAAATTGCAGAGCAATAAGTCTTTCCTGGCAAACCTCGCACCTTAACAGGTGTTAAAGAGTTTTGCTTAAAGCAATGATTTTCATTTTGTCTTCTGCTTGAATATTGGCTTATTCCCCAGATCTGTTCCAAATATGATACAGTCTCAGATCAACAGTACACTCGTGAGATTGCAAATGTGGATACATTCCCAAAATACTCCAAGGACCTGAGATATGTTCCAATACCCTTTAAGAATACCCTTGCTATGAACTTCCAAAAGGATTAAATTGCTTATCACCAATGCAGATATACTGTTCATCGACCAGGAAAGATCATAACACTCGAGGGCTTGACTTTTTTAGGATATTGGTTCAAGATGAACAGTAATTAGATGACCTTAGGTGCAGATTTGGCGCTCCAATGCCAAAGGGTATCATGTGTGGCCAAAAGGCACAACATTGGATAGGCCAATCAGTCCTTAGTGATGCATTTAATGAACGATCCAAATCAAATTGTTCAATGTCCAGAAATTTGATCTTGCAACTATCCATTCATTAGTATTCATTCCAAGAACGACAAGCAGAACTTTTCCTGTCATTTTATATAACTGCCAACATGCACATAATGAAGCAAATTTTGACATTTTATTCAGCGAAGTATCAAGGTCAAACATTCGAGGAGAAGGTGTCAGAAGCAAACAGTCTGTCACATTATTATCTGTTTGCAAAATAAACACACAAAGTGCTGGACTGACTCAATGGGTCAGGCAGCCTCTCGACAGGTGACATTTTGGGTCCCGACCCTTCCTCAGATTGAAATACATTGATGTGAACAAAAGGTGAGGTATAAAAGCTGCAGGACAACTTGGGAAAAAAATCATTGTCATACAGCATGGAAAAAGGCCCTCTGGGCAACCATCAAGTACCCAATTACACTAATCCCACTTAGTCTCATATCAGTCCCTCAGATTCTACAACTCACATACACTGGAGACAATTTATTACCAAGTAAGCTACCAACTTGCACAACTTTAGTATGTGACGGGAACTGGCAACACAGTGAGAACCTACGAACTCCACACAATCAGCAAGAAGATTAGGATTGAACGGGTTGTTGGAGCCGTGAGGCACCACTGTGCCACCTAAAGAAGGAATTAGAATGTCCAAAGCTGTTTCACCAAAGCTGTGGGTAACTACTTCGTAATCTCTCAGAAATTTCCCAAAAATGCAATTAAATTGCTTGTTTATGGGTATCACATGCTTCAACCTAAAATGCTTTAGCAATTGAAAACTAGATTTTAATGTCTTGTGAAATTGGGCTGTAGAGCATCCCTGATCTCAAGAGTAGCCATTTTTTATTGAAGATAGACTCAAAAATATTGCAATAACTCAGCGGGATAGACAGTATCTCTGGAGAGAAGGGCTCCAGAGATGCTACCTGTTCCACTGAGTTGCTCCAACATGTTGTGTCTATCTTCAGTGTAAACCAGCTGCTGCAGTTCCTTCTGACACACTCCTGGCTATTTTCAATTCTCAGCCTTCTTCAGCCAAAAAAGGCACAATGGATTGAGATGTGGGGAAATGTATTCAGTCAGTAGGTTGTAAATGTTTGGAGTTCTAACTGAGAGGATCTTAGATATTGTTTATATTCAAGCCCGGGATCTGTACATTTTTGTAGAGACTAAGGGGGAGAACTATTTCTCCTACCATTACAAGATGTATATTGCAAGTCTAGTAGTATCGGCAACACATTTTCTCACTTCCATAACCTTCAAGTTAAGTCTTATCATTTCAACTGCTGCGGACAACATTTCTAACCCATTGTGAATCGATTCAGCAGATGAAGCACTTGCTAACTGTTATTGATGCTTTCTGAGGAAGACTTGGCTTTGGCAATGACCAAGAGGTATTCTTGCAAACCAGTCAATCCCTAGTGTTAATATTCAGTGTGGGAGGATTTAGCTTTTGTACTCTATTTATTGGAATACAACAACACAGAAACATTTCCCAAGGCACTGCAACGTCAAGAGGAAAACAGATGCTGGGCCAAAGAAGTAGATAAAGGAGGATAAGGTAAAAATTATAAAATTGATCTTTATCAATAAATTTATGATTCTGTAATGTGCAGTGCATGGAGGAGTTCTTTGCAAGCGAGTGAAAGGATACACCGTGTTTAATTGGGAGCCTATTCTGCCAAAAAAAGAAAATGCCGGTCCCATTTCCAGCAGAATCTGAGATTAGTTTAGTTTTGTGCGGAGATAGAGCTTGGAAACAGGCCCATCGGCCCATGAAGCCTACGCCGAGCAACGTTCACCCGTACACTTGGGACAACTTACACAAACCAATTAACCTACAAATCTGCATGTCTTTGGAATGTGATAGGAATCTGGAGCATCTGGAGAAAACCCACGGTTGCTTGGAGAATGTACAAAAAAGTCCCCTTTTTCCTTTCCCCCCACAGCTCATGGCATTTCTTTCTCTATTGCTTGGTAATTCATTCTCCCCATCACCATCCCACTTTACCAAGCCATCAAATGATACAGGATTAATCTCATAATAAATAATCTTCTCGAGAAGTGCTTCGTAATAAGAGGGAATTTAACATTCAGTTTCACACACACCATTTGAAAGTGATGTTTCCAAATAATTGCATTCGTCTGAAGGACAAATTGAGGAAAATAAATAGGAAACTTAGATTAAAAACAATGGCAGACATCAGGAGTAATATTTCATAATTCTCAATCAATAGTAATTGGTAAATGAGCTTAAATGAGTAATTGGTAAATGAGCATAAAAATGGAGCCAAGGTCAATAAAGATAAATTGCTAGAAGCATTTAAGGGGAGACCTGATAAAAGCATTTAAAACTGAGCGGCATAGATAGGGTAGACAGTCAGAACGTTTCTCTTAGGGTGGAAAGGTCAAAAACTAGCTTTAAGATGAAGGTTAAAAAAAATGTGTGTGACAGTTTTTTAAAAAAAAACAAGGATGGCGGCTGCCTGGAACACATTGCCAAGAGGCAGATAGAATATTGACTTTTAAGAAGCTTTTAGATAGGCACATGGATATGTAGGGAATTAAGCAATATGGATCATGTCCAGGCACACGAGATTCGATTATTTTTGCATCATGTACGGAAATAAACATAATTGGCCAAAGGGCCTGATAACAGTGCTGTTAAATTTATGTTCTATGATCTAAGCGCTCATTAACTCAGACGGCAGAGACTGTATTTCAGATCAAGTGTCCTTAATCAGAAATGGAAAGGTGGGAAATGAATGTTTGACTTTGCAGAGATGGGGATAGAGAGAATGTTGAAGAGAACAGAAGGAATATCATATGTGGTGAGACCAAAGCTGGCAAGACAATAATTAATGGAAAAATTAACAGCTCGGGAGAGACAAAAAATTAAAATAAAGGTGCAGCCACATCTGTGGAAAGAGAAGTGAAAAATAAAGGGAAGTTATCTAAGATCCAGGGTCTGCAACATGACCAGAAGGAAAACGAGGTGCAACAAAGGTATGCCGTTATTTCCAGCATCTGGAGGTTTTGCGGCAAGTTACAGATTATATTAGATCGAAAGAAAATTATAAAGTTGCAGTGAATAGAAATAAGTCTGCGGATTGGCATGAGATTAGAAACCAACAAAGGATGACTGCAGCACTGAGAAACGAGAGAGAAAATACATTGTGTGCTTAAATGAGCAAAAAACACCAGTTTCTTCCAGCACATGTGGAGGAGGAGTGCCGGCAGTGAATGTGTGCTCCTAAGTAGCGGAGACAGCCGAATTACATAAATACTTTAACTGTTTTCACAGCAGAAAACATTAAATAATTCTTTAAATAATAGGACACAAAGAGAAAAATTACACCAAAAATCATAAGGCTTACAAATGCACTGGACTCAGTAGCTACATCCTAGGGCTCTGAAAGAAGTGGCTGAAAAAAACAGGGAATACATTGAGTGGCATATTCGGGGATATTCTAGATTCTGTAAAGGATTCAGTAAATTGGAAACAAACATAACGCTGCTATTCTAGAAGGGACAGAGATACGACATAGAGAACTGTACTTGAATTAGCTTGTATCAGCTGTCACAAGAATGCTTGAAGATATTATTAAGGGTGGATTAAAAATCACTTACCAAATGTTACAAATGTATTACATTTGCTTAAGGATGCAATTAGCATGGTGGATAGCAAGGGACCAATGGATATAGTCTATTAGGAATTTAAAGAACTTTTACAATTATTGACATGAAAGAATACAACCCATGGTAAGGGTTTGCAGGGCATTCTGATACTATTTGTGGGCAAAAGATTATAATGGATAGAACATTGGCCAACAGGGGAAAAAACAAAGGGTATGAGGTAATAAATACATAGTTTTCAGTGAAGTGCCCAGGGATTAGTTCTGCAAACTCAGATATTTGACAAATGACAAATAAAGGTATTCAATATTTCCAATTTGTAATAATGATTCACATGAGGGAACAGAATATGATGGTGCGTTGTCACAAAGATTGGTGGGAAAGTAAGCTATGAGGAAGGCCCAAAATAGGGACATAGAGTGGTGAACAAAAGGATGCAGATGATAAAGAAGAATGTTATATCATACACTTTGATAGTAAGAACAGAAAAACGATCTTGTGGTTCAAAATGGTGAAAATCTAGCGGCGGCCAGAAAAAAGGTACATCTCTTTGGGCAAATAATCACGACCAAACAGGCGTCACTACGCGACATGTCTATATTGTCATGAGTAGTCGCCCAAAGACTTGTACCTTTTTCTGGCCGCCGCTAGATTTTCACCATTTTGAACATTTTCGGCGACCTGTTGCGACTACGACAGGTGCCGGTAAGCCGCCGAAAAAAAATTGCGTAAGTGAGACAGGCCTTTTAGGAATTCAGTACCCTGGAGAGTTGTGGATACTGATTCATTAAGCATAGTCATGGCCGAGACAGATAGATCATTGGACCGCAGGGATTCGAGCGTAATGAGGATAAGGAAATAAAGTAGTGTGAAAACCAATGATTAGATCATTCCGCAAAGAATGGAGATACCTAGCAATGCAGTTGTGGGCTTCCCTTCCTTCTATATCATATGCCATGTTTTCTTGCCCCTTCGTTCCAAATATGTCATTTAATTGGGTCCTACTTGCCACTTCTAAATTTCTGTAGTTGCTCAATTGTCTTCAAGGGGGTGTTCACCTATTCCAGTGGAGACAATCTGCCCCGGTCCTCTCAGTCCTATGAGCTGCCCTATTCCTCTGCATTCTCTGTCAGTGCATTATGCATTCTCACATACCTTTTCCCTGGCCAGGAATGCACCAAAGGAAGCTTCCGTGCTTGTGAAAAGACTCATTCTTCCCCAGCTCCATTATTTCTGAAACCGAAAGTTTATTTACAAATGCCACTAACCTCTGCTCCTCACCCTAAATCCCTGTCAATCACAGAAGGAATACTGGCATCAACTTCAGAAGTCAGATAGTTCCCGAGCTCTAAAACACTCCTTTCAGAAGAATATATATTTCAGTTTCTGCACCCACGTGCTATGATTTGTTTTACATGTCAAACAAATTAGTGCGTAGTTACTGGCACACTATAGGGTTTAAAATGGCTAAGTTCAGAAGCAGTTCATGTGTTTTCTTGGTGTTTAAATCCAAGGGTATTTGTCACGGCAACACTCTAGGGAGGGGGGGGGGGGAGATTTTAAATCACCAATGTTAAGAACATACCGCAGATCATTTGTTACGTGCATTCTGCACCAACAATCAAGCTAAGCTGGAAATAAATATCAATTTGATTAGTATAATGGTCAGTGTGTTTTTGAAAATCTTTTCTGTAAATGTGATTAAATTAAGCTTCCAAACGCTCCGAAATGATTAACAGCAAGAAGTGGGCTGTGAATGCTCAAAGTTGCCAATTTATTTGTATTATATAACCGCTGTGTCACCAATAAACTAATAAAAACTAATTAGTAAATAAACCTTCCAAATCAAAAATATGGATATTAGCAAAAAAATCCCTTCAATTAAGAAGCTCATAAATGACTAAAAAGTCCCCTTTTTAACATTGCGTGTTGGATTTCTGCTCCGGAATAGCTTTTGAAACTTGGCCATTTCAAATTGCTCTTGATGCACCTTTTTGAACCTCTGCAGCCTTTGAGGGGAAAGTGTGCACAGCAGTAGAATTGATGGCGTCTTGCTAAGGTACTGCAGACTCCGGTTAGATGTGATCCTGGGACTGGAGTCACATATAGGCCTGACTGGTACAAGATAGTTAGTCTAAGATACAAAAGTTATTCTGGGGCAGAAATCCAATGCACAGTGTTAGAAGGGACAATGTTCAGCAATAATGTGATTCTTAATTAAAAGGAAATTCTTACAAATACTCTTACAAACGCATGATGTGGAATAGATTCCCCTTGGCATTAAGCTCAAATATTGATAGTTCTGTAATTATATTTCATTATTAATCACTGAAACAACCTGGCATTCTCCAGCACATGTTATTGTGACTGAGATCGATGCTTGGAACAGCAACCTCTCTATCCTAATAAAGGTGCAGTGGCATGAAGATTTTCTCGTTATCTGTCCTCATCTAAACAGGCCACGCTAAAGTATGCTGCAATGGGTCGTATCCACCGGCAAAAGGTCATGGCTTGCCCTTAAAATAGTGCCTTTAAGGCGGTGCATGACATTTGGATTGGGGTTTGAGAAGGCTGAAGATGTACTTCCGTTCGATTCTTCTATCCATATAGAGTCTCCCAGTCCTTGTGAAACATTGATACTGGAGCAGCACCTCCACAGATAATGGCCCTCCACCACTTGATTTGTTATCACGTGTTTAATGTGCTGGACATAAAGTACACACAAGGAACAAGTAGCTGATAGAAACGTATCCAATTCGATGATATCTCTCCTGTCTTTCACTATCACTTCGGCCATCTGTCTATCACTGATTTGGCACACGCTAGTTTGAAAGTGTACTTATCGCCCTGGGAAAATGGAGAAGTCAGCTGCAACCTTTTAGTTCTCACACTATTCTTTTTCTCCTTGTGATATTGCATGCCCAAATAAAGTTCCTAAGGCCACTAATTTGCATGAAAGTCCAGACGGTAAACACTTCATGCAGTTTGATTAATGGGAACAGTTCATCCAAACTAGATTATCTGGAATGCATGCACTCTTTCCTAATCAATGAATTGAAATGCTAACCAACTAGTCAACAGAGCCAATCTGCTTTACCTAAACTGGTCTGTAAATTGGGATTAATTGACAGAGTCCGGAGCGGGAATCGAACCGGGAATGCATTATGTGGAATAGATTCCCCTTGGCATTAAGCTCTGATAGACCCATAAGAGTTACCACAACTTCCCACCAAACTTTATCCAATGATATCTATTGAAAACAGCCCTCGGTATCAATCGCCAAAACAGATGGAACTTCATAAGGTGGAGTACCACAAATTACAACAAAGCCTACAGAAATGATACCACATCAAAATACAGGAAACACTCAAGGTTTGCACAATAAATGATGAGCATTGTTTTTGCAAAAGAAAGAAGATCAACCATTTTTCATTTTTATTGTACATGAAGAAATACTTAGCCAGCTCTACACATTGTACAATACTGACCTATACTGTAATGATAATTTGGCATCTTACGACTCCAAAATAAAAATAAAATAAGAACAAAAGGGCAGGGGAGAGGTGACCTAATATATTTTGAGTCCGCGTTTTTGGGTTAAATATACTGTTAACAGATGTCCGAAGATACAATCTTGTAATGTTTCAGTGTGGACAGCCACCAATGACCTAATCTTCCCCCATCTTGATCTGATCGTTTATTCAGCTGCTAACACTCTTCCCTTCACTTTATATTCAACTGCCTTCATCTCATTTGTTGCAAGCATCCAAGTAAAACTCTTCGGTGCCAAGATAGTGGGTTCAGATGTTGCTGCTGATATAGAAATCACCAGCAGACAGAGACTTGGGGGGGATGGATGCAGAGAGAAAGATAAGAATGGTATGGAGAGACCCAAGAAAAACAGAAGAACTTCAGAAACAGCAGTTCATTGAGATGCCGATTGCATTTAAGTTATTTTTTACATTTCAATGATAATGAATGTTTATGCTGTGCTACCACTGTCCAAATTTAATCAGGTCCCAATTCTTAAGAATCAAAACTTAACCTCTAAACATTTCAATGGATTGCTCATTTTGTACGAAAAGGATTTCATTGATACAATTGCTTTGAAAAAAATCTCAAGATGCCTCACTGTCAATTCAAATATTTTGAAATGTGGTCTGTAGTACATTTATCCAAGCAATTGCAAGTGATTTTTACACTAGCAATAAGATATGTGATCAATCAAATGGTTTTGTGATGTCACTGCGGGAGTAAATATTAATAAAGAACTACATTAAATCATCTGTTCAGAAATTAACCAGGTTATGTTTCCTTGCTGTTAACTAAATAAAATCACTTCATCAGTCAAATAATGTCTAACTTGAAGATAGTATGTTTTAAAATTCTAAACAAGCAAAAGTTGGTTCTGGGTTAGAATAATTCACAATCAGACTTTCCCAAGCACATCTGCTCTCATGAAAATAGTATCTTGAATCATATTGATTTGTCCACAAAATGTCCTACTGGATAATTACATTCATGTACAATGACTGACAGAATATTGGCTTAACAACTTACACAGAGGACAGCATTTCCCTCAATATTGCACAGCTGAGTAAGACTGAATGACATGTTCAAGCCACTGGAACAACACTTGGACAAAACTCCGAGATAAGACATCATTGAGGTCCATGACAGATAATTCAGCATACTAACTTGTTTCTGCGATACATCCTCTGCAAATAGTTCTTCAACCTTCTTTGGGCAACCAATCATTTTGAAATAATACAAATAAATAAGGTTATCATTTCCCCAACCTATTTGACACATACATAAGGAGACATTTTACACAGTTACCTGGAATTATAGAAAAATGGCAATGCTCAGACTCGCCACGAGCGTCTAATTCCATCCCAATCTATCAATGTAAAATTCTATTCATTCTCTTTATACATTGTACTTCCAATTCTCACAAGATTTTCATTTCAGCCATGTGTATGCAGGAATGGTGCAGAGCCAGCAAAGGCATGGTATCCTTGTTAAAACAACTCAAGAACTGATGCACGGTGAGAGTTATGAATGTGTGCTTACTGGGATTTGTACATGTTGACTGTGAAACAGGGGCTCACAAGTGTGCCCATCCATCAGTGGTCAGATCTTTCCCTTGCTGCTAATCCCAATCATTCCAAGATAACATGCTCCACATTCTCAAAAAAAAACCTTACATACAATTGCTTAATTGCCATCGAGTCCAGGTCACAAAGGATTTATTTCTGCATTAGTTTGACGGAAACCTCCATCCAAATCAGCCACTTTCTCCATGCATTTGAAATGAATATTGAGGGCTTCACATAATGTGTATGATATGATAAAATTGGATAGCGCATCTGGTGTCTTAAGAGCATACAAGGACTCTTGACCCAAATTCTCAGGAGTGTTACCAGAAATTTTTAACAGTCAACATTGTTGAAAACTGTTGTACAAAACTTTCCGATGTGATAGTGTTTGATTCAGAACAGTTTCAATTAAATCTCAAGCAGATGCCAACTTTTTAGATCCATCTGCAGTGATACGTGATTTCTAAAATATCCCCAAGCTAATCTTATTGTTTTTATTTTAAAATATTTGATAGAGATAGGATTAATCCTACGATAAATTTGGAACCGAGTATTTTTGAAGAATGTTCAAGTTAAGTAACCTGCCATACTGAGTAAATTATCATCATTCAGTACAATATTTAAATATGTTTATTCCACATATAGACATTTATTATTACTATCGGTGAAAAGCAATTGACTTTATGGCTGAATTTTTGCAGTGATTATGGTTTATTTTTAAACCATAGCCAAAGATTATTTTGCTGTGCAAATAATCAACACCATTTTCCCTATTCACACTAAAATATTATGTTTTGGGGCTTGCAGGTCAATCTAGCAATAAACATTAGTGAGAAAAAACAGGAAGCATCCAGAGACATGTGCAATGAGCTATTATTGGGGATGAAGTAACAGTTGGATCTCATGTTGTAAAGTCTTCATTCTACTGTACAATGAGGAAATGAGAAATAATCAGAAGCGTTCAGCTTCTAGTTTGGCAGCAATAACATAGGTATTGAATGAAGGTGTACAACAATCACCAGCATTAGATGACATACCGACCATTAAGTAACCCACTGTTGAGGCAAGAATGCAGACAAGAACTCTTTGAAATTAGAAATGCTGATACTGGTTTGTTATCTTGGCCATTACAGAAGACGATCCTGTTGATGAGGTTTGCGATACTGGTGTTATAGTAATATGATCTCTCCAATGTTTGTTGTTTTAAATGCAAACTTTGGTCTAGTACAGATGACAGGGGAATGATATAAGTAGGAAGTTGAAAACAGTTTAATTGAATTGTCATATCATAACATAACATGCAAACTCGCAACCTTCAATGAAAGCAGTATTTCTGCTCGATGGATAGAGGGTAGATTCAAGTGCTGAATGGCTGATTTTTTTACAGGAATTATGTTACTGTATCAGGTATTGTTTTATTGGACATGAACGATAATATGATAAACACAAAAAGCTGGAGTGACTCAGTGGGTCAGGCAGCATCTCTGGAGAAAAGGAATAGGTGACTCTTTGGGTCAAGATCCTCTTCAGACGGAGGGTCAAGGGAAAGGGAAATGAGAGATTTTGTAGGTACATAGAACAAATGAATGAGATATGCAAAAAACAACGATGAACAAGGAAAGGTGGAGCCCACAATGGTCCATTGTTGGCTGTGGGGTAGGCGATAACTCCAACAATTATATGGTTACTAGTTCTGGTAGAAGGGTGTCGACCCGAAACATTGCCTATTTCCTTTGCTCATAGATGCTGCCTCACCCGCGGAGTTTCTCCAGCATTTTTGTCTACCCTGGTAATAGCAAACGTCAGTTGTGAAATGCCACCGTTAAGTGTCAGGCACAGATGAGGTCTGATTTGTTGCATATACAATGTGCCTAACAGAAAAAGGCCACTGACAAGTCATGTAATAAACTAAACACCTATAAAATAAGTGTGTTCCTGTTGACAGGATGATTATTTAAAGCCATTACTCTGCCAGATCCATTCCAGGATTATATATTTTACCAAGGGCCGAAAGTTAAATGTCTATATTTTGAAGGAACTTAAAGTGGTACAAGTTTTTATATATTGTTGTTAAAAGGTGAAATTTATGACTATGAATTTAGCATACAAGTTGGCAGTACAGGGCATGAGGGTATTGAAAAGATTTCTTCCTATTAAGGTCAACCAAAATTTGAAAAAAGTGTAAATATTTAGCCAACTCCAAATCAACCCTAACTACCTCATCAGGAATAGACATGCGACAGTCTCCAGATACCTACTGCAGTCCGTAAATCTTTGGACTAGCCAGTTTTATACCTTTACATGTTCTCGCGTCTGTGAAGCCTACTTTTTCTGTGGCTATAGATTTAGACTGGAACTGTTTCTGTTATGGTGGATACACACAGCAACCACATCTTGAGACACGAGCCTTCTTTTAATCAGTGGCTGTTGTCATGCGGTCTAGATTTTAAATAGTGTCCCCCCCCCCAATATCAATGGTACTTTCTCAGACAAGAACTAAATGCATTGGGGGAGGTGGTGGTAGAGGGAGAGGAATTAAAATAAGACCTAGATGTGCATCTAATGCAATGTAGAAACTGTATATTAAAAAAAATGCTGAGGTCCTATCAGCTAAGTTAACATGTATTTTTCAGGCAAAAGGTTGGTTGATGTAAAATTTAATTTTCCATGCAGGAAAACACAAATCTCAAGTGATACAAGGCCAAGATGTCAACATTGTTTTTAGCTTCCATAATTATATTTCTTTAAAGTAAAGCACCACTGAAGAGATAGAGAGAAATAAATGGGAGATATGGAAAATCTGTAATAAAAGCACTGAAAAAGCTGCAAATAGTCAACAAACATGACAGCACTGAAGCAGACTGAATAGGAAAGGACAGCGATCAAGTGAATGAAAGGAGACAACAGGGGCCAGAAGAATAATGGACATCACATTTGTCTAATTAAGTGTCCTGACCCGAAATGCCACCTATTCCTTTTCTCCAGAGATGCTGCTTGACCCGCTGAGTTACTCCAGTATTTTGTGTCTAACTTCGGTATAAACCAACACCTGCAGCTACTTCCTACACATTTTGTCCGCTCTGCTGTGAAAGCTCCTCAAGGTATGCCTACTTTGAAGAGGTTCCCCTCCTCTCCCCGACAGGAGTTCTGCAACACCCTCTCTCACTGCCAGACTGAAAAAGGTTTCTGACCCGAAACATCATGTATTCCTTTTCTCCAGAGATGCTTCTTGAACTGCTAAGTTACTCCAGCATTTTGTGTCGATCTTCGACATCACATTTGACCTTGTTCCATTCTTCGTTTGATTTAATTACACAAAACCTTTCAGCCACCTTCTCTGCACCAAAAGGGACATCCTGTGATGCAAGAACCTGTCATTTCTTGTCTTCACAGACTGCTGCACCAAACTTAAAAAATAATGTGTGTTTTTTAATATCAGTACAAGAGTTTCGAATAATATTTTGAATTCTGATCATATTGGTAACTATTCTTATTTAAAAAAAGATTAATAACTTTAAATGTTTCATCAAACCAAACATTGCTCCATCAGAAAATGTTTCAGTTTCTATTTATTTGTGACCCCTTATCATCAAAAATTCTATTTAATTAGTAATTTTACGGTACAGTAACAAGTCAGTGTTTTTTTTTTCATTTTAAAATCTCCTCTTTCCTGCATAACTTTCAATTCACAAAGGGCTAGAGGAAATCAATGGGTGAGGCTGCATCTGTGGAACTAATGGACAGATGACATTTTGGGTAGGGACCCTTCTTCAAACGGAAAAAGGTGTCCTGACCTGAAAAGTTGCCTGGACATTTCCTTCACAGGTGCTGCTTGACCTGCTGTGTTCTTCCAGCACATAGTGCTTTGCTTACGATTCCAGCACCAGTTCCTGATGTCTGTCTTAAATTAATTCCTTGCTCTTTTGTACTAACCAACATTCCATCTATGCTGATCACTTAAACTACTCCATAGGGACAGAGTCAGGTAGCACAGAAACAGGCCTTCCTGGCAAACAAATCCATGCCAACCAGCAAACACCCATTTGCACTTGGCCTACCGGATCCCATTATGTTCCTTCCCACATTTTCATTAAATCTCCCCAGATTCTACACCTACCTACACACTAGGGGCACCTCACAATGGCTAATTAACCTAAAAACCTGCATGTCTTTTAGCTGCGAGAGGAAACCAGTGCGGGGTGAACATGCAAACTCCACACAGACAGTACTGGTGGTCAGCATTCATCCTACAGCCTAAAGTTGTAGGACAACTTGTTCTATTTGATCTTATTTGATTGTGCACGCCAGGTTGATTGCATTCGTCGATACAGGGCGGACCACGTGAAGGTTGCAGTCTCCCACCCCGTGGTCAGCATTGAACCCACTTTATTCCAACAGTGAAGCAACAGCTCTACTGGCTTTACTACTAATGGAAACAAAAGTCAAACTGAGTATTGTTTTTTCTGGTTGGATTCATTACAGATTTTATTCGTGAGCCCAACATCTTCAAGGGCTGACAGTAATTGGTTTAATTCTGCTTCTATGTCTGATGGTCATATCTTTAACTTGACACCCGTGCTGCACATAAAGCAACCCACATGTTTGAAGGAAGGAACTACAGATGTTGATTTACACTGAAGA
The DNA here is from genome assembly GCF_010909765.2 of Amblyraja radiata. NCBI lineage: Eukaryota > Metazoa > Chordata > Chondrichthyes > Rajiformes > Rajidae > Amblyraja > Amblyraja radiata. The sequence continues at coordinate 9,194,499 of NC_045992.1, read as the reverse complement.
TAGTCACAAAATGCTGGAGTAATTCAGCTGGTCAGGCAGCAAGCATCCCAGGAGAAAAGGAATAGATGACATTTCGGGTCGAGACCTTTCTTCCGTCTGAAGTCACCTATTCCTTTTCTCCAGGGTACTTGCCTGACTCGCTGCATTGCTCCAGCATTGTGTGTCCATCTCCAAATGTTCTTTGAGAAGGACGAAAGATGTCTTTCAAACTCTGCATGGGTGGTCCGCAAATGTACCTTCCCACTCAATCTCTTAGCCCAGGTCTCTGGAACCTGCGCTCGCTCGAATCCACACAGCGAGACTCTTGGACCTGCGAGGAAACATGTGCTTCCATCCTCTTTTAAGATGTCAGCAGTTTCCGTGGTCAACATTTTCCTTCCAGAGTATGAACGGCAACGGGTGTTGAATCTTGAAGACATTTACCTGCAGCGCTGGGTGCACGTTAAGAGGAAATTATTGCAACTCTTTTACAAGAGAGTTTGTGACAACGCGACCCTGCGTGCTACCTACAATTTGCATTGTATCAGGTCCCCCAATACAACAGACTCAAAGTAACGAGAAACGTCGCTCCATATTATAGGGAAGTTACGTTCAGAAGATATCCTGTAACATCAGCGGGAATTTCTGAGCGTTGCAGTCGAGTTGGTGTAAAACCCGATAATTATTGTGAAGCGAGAGACAGCAACACGGGTAGAATTGTAGCATGCTGCCGCAAGGACTAGAATAGCATTTCCAACGGTACCAGCCAGCAACGCTTTAATCTATTCCGCAACTCCAGTCTTAAATCCAAGTCTGGACACACGATACCACATCAAATGTTAACCCTCTCGGCACTGGCGCAACTTTGCGAAATACCCGCGGGTTTTCCCCCGTGCCTTTCTCGGACCCTATATTTGCGTTTGAACATACCTACTCAACCATTTCCATTGGCCATAGCTTATAACCAGAGTAGCAGAAAGGACAAGGAAATGGGAAGAACAGAAAGCGGAGAATGCAGAGCGGGGGAAAGTTTGTGAACATTTTGTTGATAGTTAAAGAAGGGCGCCCTACCCAAACTAAAATCCCTCGCCCACCACACAATTTCATTACACACTGGAAACTTCGAGACTGTGCATGCATCCAATTGTACACAAGTCACTGAACCGATACTTCAAGCCCTCGGGCAAGCTGCCAGCTCCGATTGGAGGGTGAATGAACAGTTACTCCGCTGCTTGTCTGAAAGTGGGTGTGGACTGGACTGAGAGAGTAGTGCTTACCTGGAGGACATGTGCAGCCGCTAGGGACCCCGCGGGCCGCTCTCACCTTGGGCAAATGCGCCTTCAGTTTCTGAGGAATTAAAACGAGAATGGCATCACAGGCAAATACTACTTGCGCTTCCATGCACACTTATTCCAAATGAGAAATACCTTCCCCCCACCACCATAATTAACCAAAAATAGCAATTCCATACGGCTCTTCATAAAACACTTTTTTTTTTTTTAAGTTCTTAAATTATAATTATTATGGCGTGAATAAGTTAATGTTGCAAGTCGCAGCCACTGGTACTTTTGGGTGGGGAATCTTCCGGCAGGAAGATTGGGTGCTGTTTCCTTGAAGTGCCTGCAGAGTGGTAGTCGTTTTTTTTGCAAACATATTAGCAACAAATAGTTGGGCATGTGTTGTGGAAAAAATAAACTTGCTGGAAAGCAGTGTGTTTGTCTAACCTTCGCTGCAGGATCTGACTGGGAGAGAGTGCCTTTATTCGCCAGCTATAATTAAATATACAATTGGAACAACACTGAAAACGCAAGATAATATAACACACGATCATTTTGTTGGAATCGCTACGCTTCAGTAGGCAGCTTCATCTAAGGCAGCCGCGCACCAACCTCTGTCAGTAGTTGATCCACTCTGTTAAAAATAGCCGGTTCCATTTGGTCCATTGAGAACCAAGCCGAGTAAACCTGCCTCTCTTCCTCCAAATGCGAGACGCGGGTCTGGAGCTCCGAGGTCCTGTAATGTACCAGAATGCACACCCCCAGAGATACAACTGACAAGAGGCAGCAAAAGACTCGAGGGAGGTCTGGACAGTGTCGCAAGCGTTTGGAGATCTGAGATGCATTACAGGTCCTTCGGAAAGCCGGTCGCACTGTCTCTTCTGTCCTCTTCGGAAACCCTTCCATACTCGTTCAACTTCACTCAACCCTTATCGAGCCCAGACCCGCTGTAACAATCCCGGGCACATGGAAGCTGCGCCAAGAGAATTGGCCGTCCAGTTATTTCCAGAGAGAGAAAGAGTTTTTTTGTTGTTGTTTTAAAATAGAAAATCTATCTGGATTTCCCCGTCGGTCGCAATGTTCACTTGGACTCTCACTGGAAAAAGAAGTAAGAACGTGAAGGTTTAAGTCCTCTGCTTTGGTTCCCAACCCTCTGGAACAGACACGCTGGCCGTAGTTAGAGTATCCGCGGATATGTTAGGGTCTGCTGAGCGCTCGGACCATCCCCAGTCTTAACGGGAACATAACACAGCCGCTGGCTGCCTTGGTTTATCAATGCTATTTCCAGCCATACGCCTGCTTAACATAATTTATTTATTTATTCAACGTGACAGGGCGGGTTTAGGGTCGGAACCTCCACTTTGATCGTGAGTGACGCGTAGTTTCCCTCCCCCAAACACATCCGATTATTTTTAACTGCTGCCGAGGATTTTGTTGTAAGGCACCAGCCACGAGCAAAAACAGCCTAGGACGCTTCCGCTGCCCAGGAGTACAAGAGCAAAGAGCTCTGGCGCTGTGAGCAGTGGTCAGACGCACTGGGGGCGGTCACGGAAGTCCAGCAGCCCTTGGCCGCTTGTAAAGTGCCAAATCTCGGCCGCCGCTCCCCGGTGGTGCCCGCTGCCCGCTGCCGCTTCTGCACTCTCCCGAGTCCGCCTGTTACCCAAACACCGCGGGCTTTGTCACTTGCCAAGCTTTGTCGCGCCCCTACTCTCTTCTCCAGCTTTCTCCTCCTACCTCACACCCCCAACTATAATCAGACCGGTGGAAATCAACGTTTATGGCGAGGGACTGAAGCGCAGTCATCAGATGCATCGCAGCACAAGCCTATGCTGGCAGCCGGTGTAAACAGAAATGCGAGTCTGTTTTTTTTTTTCAAAGACGAGCTCTAGAACAGATCTGGGGGGAGGGAAGATGCACAGGCTGGAACCTCTCTCCAGAAGGAAAACGACCAGGGGGTGGGGTAACCTGGTCGAGGTCTTTCACATCTTGATGTAACCAGATTGTTCAATAGATAGATAGATATAATTTAATTGCCACACAACCAAGGTCGGTGGTATTTGGGTTGCCAGCAGCGGTACAATAATAAAGAACACAACCACAATAAAAATTTTACACAAACATCCACCACAGCATTCATCACTGTGGTGGAAGGCACAGAGCTTGGCCAGTCCTTTATTGTCACGTGTCCCCCAAGGTACAATGAAATTTGATAATTTGAAATAGGGGTACATGTGTGATGTACATCTAATAGTGAGGGGTACTTTAAGGATGGAGTTGTCACTGCAACTTTAAATACTGTATCATATGATTTTGGTAGTATCGCACTATTGTGCTTGCAATTCAACGAGGGTAGCTTACAACAGTCAACAGTACCACGCTTGATGGTCCCTCTGAAAATGAGTGGAAGCGTGCAATGATACGCAGCCCTGGGCCCGTGCAGAATAAGCTACAATACACCACAAGGTGTATAAAAGATCCCGAATCATACCAGTGAAGGCATCAGATTATCCCAGCTTTAATGTGGAAGTCAGAAACAAACTGGAGGTCAGATGCCATGGCAGGAGACCAGTTACTGTGCCAGTGAAGTTCAAATGCACTTAACATTCAGCCCCTCATTGCTTCAAATGCTTGTTTGGGATGAGCAATTAGAGTGATACAGTGTGGAAACAGGCCCTTCAGCCCAACATGCCCACATCAGCCAACATGTCCCATCTACACTAGTCCCACCTGCCTGCGTTTGGTCCATATCCCTCCAAACATGTCCTATCCATGGTAGTTGCACCTTTTTCTGTGACCATGCCAATTATATGCGTGGTGTCAGGAAAAAGTCAAAATCTGGAGAAAAATCTAATGTAAAACCACAATCTCTGCACTGATATAGTTCTGCTCTCTTGAATACTGCAATTTCGTATAGGTATAGCACAGTATAGTAAATTAGAGTAGTTTCATCAGAGTTCTTGGCACATCTATCCAGACCATAGTTCTTCAGTTGATTTATTTTCCCGTCTCCAACTGCATCCCTCTGCACATGGTCATATTATCTTTACTTTGTGGTTCCATCAACTTTGTTAAACGTTTCTGTGGGACATTGTTGAATGTTTTGTCAAAATTAATCTACATTGTGCTTTTCCTGCGCAGTTCCTTTACTTGTCATCCCTGTGAGATTTCCAAACAATTCTGTAAAGTTGTTGGAGCTCAGCTCACCTTACAGAAATCCATGGTACCTGGCCCTAATTAACTTAGGTTTGTTCAAGTCCAATATGATCCTCAAGTATTGGCTCTCAAGATGTTTATCAACAAGTGAAGCAAAGGTTTATAATTTCCTGGCTTATCCCCAATGCCTTTTCTGAATAAAAGAGGTTGCATTTATCAGCCTACAATCCTTTGGCTCAGATTGTGTTTCCAGTTGGCTTTTTGCTGGTAATTAGAAGTGACTGAGTGTGGGACTCTGCTTGTATATAGGAAAACATCTGCAGTGCTCTGCTCTTTTGGAAAATGAAGTAACACAGGAGTTGGCTGTAGAACCTGGATTAGGAGATCATACATTGCTTACACCAGATGCAGCTGAGCATTGCAATCCACTTCCGAAATCTGGTTCTGTTTGCATCCATGCAAACCAAACTCAGACTATGTCCATATGACACTTTTGTTTTTCATTTGCAATAATGTTGGATCAACACACTATCACAAGATCAGCGGTGAACCCTCAGCTGCGATGGGGCCACGGCGGTGGTGAAGGTTCGCGGGTTGACCCGCGGTCGGCGGTCGATGAGAGCGTGCGGGAACCACCGTGGGGGAGGGAGGGGAAGAACAATGGAGGACCCGGAGTGGGGGGGCCGCGATGAGGGAGGGGGAAGAACAATGGACAATGGGGACCCGTCGTTGGGGAACCGCTGTGGAACAGAGAAGGAGCCGGCGTACTTTGTAACTTTGTCAGCACCGTAGATAGCCACTATTTGCATACATTGGGTATGCAAGCAATACATTTCACCGTGCCTTGTCACATGTGACAAAGATGCATTCCAATCCATTCCATGCTATGATTACAGAATATACTAACATGAAGCATCTGCTGGAGCTCTATGGCAGGCCCAGAAGACTTTGTAGTGAACAGATTCTTCGACTGCTTGGGATTTTCTGTGGGCATTGAGGATTAGGAAGATTGAGAGCACAGGGAGCAAGTTATTGTACCACACAATGTGATATAGATTAAGGAAACATCTCATATTCTTTCGGCTCATGAATGCATCACTTTAATTTATCGATCGACAACCTTTACTTCATTTCTCTTTGATTGTCTCCTGCAAGGCATCTCATCATAACAAACTAAGGGGTGGAAGATTGCAACCTTCACGTGGTCCGCCCTGTTTCAACGAATGCAATCAACCTGGCATGCACAATGGAATACGATCAAATAGAACACGTTGTCAGACAACGTTTGGCTGTGCACGCCATACGCAAGATGAAGAAGATAACAAACTAAGAATTACAACCAAGACTAGCATGGCAAAACAAATGAAGGATTTCCTCGAAAGCTGCCTGAAAAGCTATTCAAATATCCGTAGATGTTTGACTTTCAAATGTTCAAAGAAATACCTCGTTGGTTTCTGAAGGTGGTCGGCAATGTAACTGTTGAAACCTTTAACACGTTCACAGATTCACACTGTAAGAAGGCAAAGTTATTGTACTCAACATAGTTAAATGTAGAGGGAGAGAGAGAAATAAGGTAACATGAAAAAAAGGCACCAATGTGGTATTAGCAAGTTGAAGATGTTGGTTTATTGGAGATATTGGAAGATATTAGTTTATTATTATCATGTGTACCAAGATACAATGAAAATCTTTGTTTTGCATTCTCTCCAGGTAAATCATACCATACATGAGTATAACAGGTGGTCCATAACTCTCGACAATCTCTTGCTGCCTTCGGCAGAGCAGTTGCCAAACAAAGCTGTGATGATCAGATGCTTTCTATGATACATCTGTAAATGTTTGTGAGAGTCTTTTGAAACATGCCAAATTTCCTTGAATAGGAGAGACATTTGTGTGCTTTCTTGGGAATTTGCAAGGGGAACGTATAAAACTGTGAAGACGACTCAATGAAAGCAAATGGGATCTGATGTTATTTCAATACTGGAAGGAGGCTGACGAACTAGAATATTTTTCGACCCTATATTCCATAACTCATAAGACCATCAGTTAGCAAGTAGTTTACAACTTGTCTTTCAGTGCATCTGAACACAGTACGGATAAAATCAACTGACAATTATAAACAATTGAGCAGATTGTAAAGCATGGAAAAAACTTGTCTATTCTGTTTCTTTGTTGTTGGATACTTTCATAAAAATAAAGACGATATATATTTTCAGCCAAGAACTATTCACGGAATATTTATATTCCTACATGTGGGAATGGTGAAAGCTGGCCAAACAGTTATTAAGTGTTTGATGTCCTTTCATGAGAAAATATAATTGGCGTGTCCATGAGCTTTCTCTCAAGCTTCTACTGATGCATTCTGACAGGATGCAACATGGCAACTGCACTGCTCTCAACCGCCTGAATCTGCAGATGGTGTACATGACAATAAACTACTCTGAATCTGAATATGAATCAGACAACTAAGGAACTGACTGGTGATTTTGGAAGATGAAGGCTGAGGATTCACAAACCTGTCTTTGTCAATGGGACGGTTGTGGAGAAAGTCAACAGTTTTAAGTTCCTGGGCATGCATATCTCTGAAGATCTGGCCTGGACCCAGCACATTGATGCGATCACAAAAAAACCCCATCAACGCCTCTACTTCCCTAGAAGATTGAGGAGAATCAGAATGGTGATGAATACCTTTTTGAACATCTATTGGTGTATGGTAGAGAGGATATTGACTGATTGCATCAAGGCCAGGTTCAGGGCTTGAATGCCCAGGAATAAAGGAAATTAAGGGCGTCAGAGGTTATATGGAGAAGGCAGGAGAATGGGGTTAGTAGGGAGAGATAGATCAGCCATGATTCAATGGTTGAGTTGACTTGATGGGCCGAATGGCCTAATTCTTATGATCTTATGACCAACAGTGGTGAACACTGCCCAATCCATCACAGGTATGACCTCCACACCATTGGAGGGATCTATAGGAGGTATGGCCTAAAAAAGGCAGCCAACGTCATCAAGAACCCAAATGAACCTGGCTACAGTCTTGTTTCACTCCTAACAAAAAGGCATAGGAGTCTGAAAACTGTAACATAGAAAATAGGTGCAGGAGTAGGCCATTCAGCACTTCAAGCCAGCATCGCCATTCAATATGAGCATGGCTGATCATCCAGAATCAGTACCCCGTTCCTGCTTTTTCCACATATCCCTTGATTCCGTTAGCATAAGAAAATGTGCCGTAACGTTCAGGTTCAGGAACAGCTTCTTCCCACCAACTATCAGACTATTAAACACTACATATTCCAACTCAACAGAACTACAAATTGTCTTGGTTTCATTCAGGACTTTGAGGTTTGTTTTGTTTTTTTGCACTATGTTGGATTTTTTACTTATTGAAATTTTTTTTTTGGTTATTATATTACCTATTGAATACTATATTAACAAACCTGCTCTGCTGGTAATGCAAGTCAGAATTTCATTGTTCCATTTTGGTGCATATGACAATGAAACATCTTGAATTGAATCTGAAAATATCTATTAAGGTTACTCTCCACTTTGTAGTCAAATGTTCAGGCTATCCATTCACCTATAAAATCCTTTCACGTTATGTATTGATTCGTGACATCCAAACAAATGAAATATAAAGATAAAAATGTCTTCAATTTTTTCATATTTTGCATGCTAAAAGTAATATCATCAGTGAGGCAAAGAGATTCTTGCAACAGCTGTTGCAATCCATTTAGCGTTGGAGTTAAAACATTTCATGTTTAAAAGCAGGCCAATTTAAGTGCCAGACATTTCAATCAATATAGTACACACAGTCAAAGAATCATGGAAACAGGCCTATCAGCCCACCTTGTCCAAGCCGACCAAGATATCCCATCTAAGTTATTCCCATTTGTCTGCGTTTGGCTCATATCCCTCTACACCTTTTCGTCCATGAACCAGTCCAAATGCTGTCTTTGTACCTGCCTCAACTACTTCCAGAGATTCACCATCCTCTGCGAGAAGAAATCTCTGCAAATCTCAGGTTTAAATTACTCTCACTTATTTTGTGTTTATACCCCCTTGTTTGCGATTCTCCCACCAGTGAAAACTTGCCAGCATCTACCCGTCAAGCCCCATTGGGATCTCACATGTTTGAATAAGTCACGCCTCCTTCTTCTAAACTCAAAGGAGCACAGGCCCAAACTATTCAGTCTCTTGGTAGGAAAATCCTTTCATTCCAGGAATTGGAGCCATACAGCATGAAAACAGGCCCTTTAACTCAACTCAACTATGCTGACCAAGATGTCCAATCGAAGCTAGTCTAATTATGTCCCACAACCCTCTAAACCTTTCCTATCCATGTACCCGTCAATAAATCCTAAATGTTGTTATTATACCTGTATCAACTACTTCTGTTTGTTTCATATACCACTAACCTCTGTGTGAAAATGTTGTCCTTCACGTGCCTATGAAATCCTTCCCCTTTCCCTTAAACGTATGCCCTCTAGTTCTTGATTCCCCTAGCCTGGAAAAAAGTCTGTGTGCATTCATCCTATTTACTCCCATCATAATTTTATACCGTTCCATATGACCATTGAGCAAGTCAAATCTGATTTGGGCCACCTGCAATATTACTATATTTTATTTGGTAATGGGATCAATACTATACAGTATATGGTATTCTCACTAACACTTTGCACATTTGTAACAAAACCTCCCTATTTTAAAAATCCATCTACTTTGGAATGAAGGGCAAAATGCCATTTGTCTTAACCTTAACTAATTGTTGGACATGACCACTCGAGTTTTGTGATTCATTCACTGGAACACCAAGATCCCTCTGCACTTCACTCACTTTCAGCCCTTCTCAATTGAGAATAATCCACCACGCCGGTGCATGACTTTACACCTCCCTATATTAAACTCCCTTTGGCAACCTTTTGCCCACTCATTCAATCATTCTAATCCCATCGCAGAAACACTGTCTCCTTATCACAACATGCCCTTCCACCTATTTTCGTATCATTGAGAATCATGGAAACTGTCAGATCCTTCCGGTCAGTTTCTCACACTTAAGGCAGTCCCAGATGAATAATCCTTTACCCTCAGACTGGCTTATAATGATAGACGCCTTCTTAACTTTGTTAAGCCTCAAAGAAATTTATATTTTCAAAGAAATTATTTTTCTAAATTGCACAGAATGGAATCTCATTCTAACACCACACCTGAAACTTCTTTAAGTATTATTACGGAAAATCAATGTATGTCTAATTATCCAAACAACACTGATAATTTGCAGCTAAAATATTCAATAATGTTAAAGCAGTTCATATTCATCTGTTATCCTCTAGTTAATTCCCAGAAACATTAAACATTTGCTGTTTATACAATAACATGCTGCTATGAAAAAGGGGATTACAAAGACTTCAGGAAAAATTATTGATGTTTTGTTATTAATATCGTTATGGACTCATATTAATTTTAAACAAAGAAACAAAACAGATCTTGATGTTATGATAAATTATGATTGTGGATTGTAGAGATGCCAGGAGCTTGTTCTTGCTCCCATGTGGGGGGTACACCTTATCGTCATCAGGCAGTGTTTGATGGGGAAGAATCGTACTTTGCACAAATGAAATTGGTTGTCAAACATCCCAACCCTGGACTTTATTGCAGGAGATCCTGAGGACAGTGCAGGCTGTTTCATCAATAACCTTCCTCCCAACGTATGGTTAAACGCGGAAATGTTCACCAATGATCGTACAATGTTTAATTGGGGCGATGATGGGGCGAATGCAGCACCATGTGTGCAACCAGCAGCACTTGGCCAATATTCAGACATCAGCTGATTGTGCCACAGAGGTTAGAGGCAATGACCACCTCCAACAAGAAAGTGCCAACCCCCACCCCTTGATATCCAGCAGCATCACCTTTAGTGAGTCTGTCGCCGTCAACATCCTGGGGATCACCGCGGACCTTAAACTGAATCGGATCACCTACACAATACTGTGACTACCAGAACATGTTGAAAACGGGCCCGTTGTGGCTCACCTTCTGACAAAGCAAATTCTTTCCACCGTCTATAAGGCACAAGCCCGGACTGTGTTGGAATCTGATCCATTTGCCTGGAAAAGGTAAGAAACTTGACACCATCCTCGATAAAATAACCTGCTTGATCTGCACTCCATCAACCACAATAAACATTCAATCCATTCAACGTTCATACCATCAGTGTGTACCGTCTTCAAAATGCACTGCAATGACTCGCTTGGGCTACTTTGTCGGCACCTTCAAAGCCGTGATCTTTAGCACCAAATGGCTGTAGCTGGAAGGGAACATCACCACCTTTGGATTGCGCTCCAAACTGCATACAACTCTGACCTTGATATACACCACCATTTCTTCAACATTACTAAAGTCTTTATAGTGGAACTCCCTCCTCCAGAGCCGTGTGGGAGTACCCTCACCAGCAAAGTTTGCAGTGGTTTATGAAGGCAGCTCACCACCACCTTGTCAAGGACATCTAGGGAAGGGATATAAATACTGACCTTGCCAACAACGCTCATATTTCAAAAGATGAATAAATAGAAAAGAGCTGCTTGCACGCAGGAAACTCCCACAATCAAGAACATGATAAAGAGTGGATTATCGGTTTTAGGTTTGAATGACAGATAAATACTGGCTGCGTTATCTCTTCTGTTGTGCTATGAAAAAGTCCCACAAGCTTTCATGTCCAGTGGAGAGACCAAACATCGCATTCCTTCTGCTCTGGACTCTAGATTGTTGTTGGGCTGTGTCACTTTGACATACAGTGCTTCTCTATGTTGCTCTGTTGTGAATGTGAGTGAAACGTTCGTTTCACTCGCACTCACAACAGAGCAACATAGAGAAGCACTGTAAACGGAGGGTATAGAAATATAAGAGAAGAACTGACAAGGACACTTGAGCCCCCTTCCTGCTGGAACTGGAACAATGCTCAGGTAATCAGCAGTTAGTAGCTCTATATTTAATGCCATTGTTTCTGTCATTTAAATAGAGCCGATATATAAATGTTGCAGGAAAAAGCGAGGCCAGTGTTATCACCATATCCTTGAACTTTCATTTAACTTTGCTGCTGTGAACCAGCAGTAATATATATTAACAAATGGAATTATTTTAAGCACATTGCTCACTTGTTACAATGAATCATCACACACTCCATCTTTCGAAATATACGTGGCTTCCATGTGAATACTCTCCTTTTGTGTTTGTAAGACTATTTGATGACTATTTTAAGGTAGTTGAGGCAGGTTCTATAAGGGCATTTAAAGGACTCTTGAACAAGTACATGGATGGGAAGGGTTGAGAGGGATCGAGTCCAAACACAGGCATACATAGAAACATAGAAAATAGGTGCAGGAGTAGGCCATTCGGCCCTTTGAGCCTGCACCGCCATTCAATATGATCATGACTGATCATCCAACTCAGTATCCCATACCTGCCTTCTCTCCATACCCCCTGATCCCTTTAGCCACAAAGGCCACATCTAACTCCCTCTTAAACATAGCCAATGAACTGGCCCCAACTACCTTCTGTGGCAGAGAGTTCCAGAGATTCACCACTCTCTGTGTGAAAAATGTTTTTCTCATCTCGGTCTTAAAGGATTTCCCCTCTATCCTTAAGCTGTGACCCCTTGTTCTGTACTTACCCAACATCGGGAACAATCTTCCTGCATCTAGCCTGTCCAACCACTAAAGAATTTTGTAAGTTTCTATAAGATTCCCCCTCAATCTCCTAAATTCTAGCGAGTACAAGCCGAGTCTATCCAGTCTTTCTTCATATGAAAGTCCTGACATCCCAGGAATGTGGGACTAACTTACATGGGCATGTTGGTCAGCATAGACGAGTGGGGCTAAAGGTTCAGTTTAGCGTTGTATGACTATTCTGCCGTGAAGGGATTACAAGCAACTGCGAACAGAGAAAATTTAACGCTATAGGTAAAATCCATTCCAAGATACCACCGATGAATTACAACAGCAACGGGCAAAATTTGCAAATGTGGCACTTTGCATTGAAAGATTGTGATTGACAAGATGGGTAAAGGTAGGTGTGTTGTGACAGCATTTTTCTTGACGTTGTAGATAGGTCATCGACTTTAGTTAGTGTAAACATTTCTGATTGCTCGCTGAATCAACCTCTGTCTTTACACAAAAGATCAGATGAAGACCTATGATAAGGGACCAGAACACGTTGATGTAAACAGTTCTGAATGAATACCATATCATTCTCAGTTATTTGTTTCATTGTACCCTTTTGGTTTCATTGTACCCTTTTACAAGTTGGTAAGTCACAGAGGTTTAGTTGTTTGTAATGATTTCAACAGTGTACTAATAACCATCCAGCAATGACTAGGCTCTTGTTATTTTACAGCAGGATGTCTGCGAAGTGCGGTGGGTGGGTGAAAGTGAATAGTGCCTCAAGATAGAGAGTGTTTCTCATTATGTTTTGCCTTCAGTTCTAGCCTGCTATTCTTGACAGTATCTGCTACAGAAATTAGCAGGCTCTTCCTGTATTATTCTATTTGGCTTGCATTTTAATGTGCTAACTGGTGCTGCTGGTTTGTGCATGAATTCCATGTTGCTGATTGAAATAACACGGACAAGCTTTTTTTTCTCCTGTGGGACTAGCCACGGGCTCTTCTTTCTTTTCCATTTAAAGGATAAACATACCTCAGCAATTGTTGAAACTGATTGATTCTTATTGAAATGTAGCATCACACCTAATCCATCCATTTTGGGTGACCACAGAATGATCAACCATCATCTACAACTTGTCCCTTGAGTTGTGCTGAGCCTCCAAGTCATATACTTTCCACCACAAACACACCAGATTACGCCACTGTAATATCGTCCTATTCTATCCCTGACCCAACTGCAGAAACCCTCTCCTTGCTTTTATAATCTTTAACTGACTTCCTCTTATCCTATCTTGGCATTCCTCCCATTCACCACCTACATAAATGTTTGCTCATTGAAAATTCTGCTGCTGCATGCATTCCTGCCCAGAGTCAAGAGTGTTTAATTGTCAAAGATAGACACAAAAAGCTGGAGTAATTCAGCGGGACAGACAGCATCTCTGGAGAGAAGGAATGGGTGATGTTTCAGGTCAAGACACCTTCTTCAGACTTAATTGTCATATGTACCCACAATGGAACTTGCTGCAGTTTACTTACTTAGACTTAGTTCCTCCCACACTGTTGAGTGCATTGGGCAGCAAGTTTTCGCCATTCTGTTCGGTTATGCGTGACGTTTTCCACCCTCGATAGGTTTGCGTCCCTGGCTTACAAATCCTTAGGAATGTTCGCCTCCATGTGAGTATGGTCGGCCTCTTTTCCTTCTTCCATCAGGTTGCCATGTCATGGCTATCTTAGGTGCATGTTCTGGTGGCATTCTGAGTACATGTCCTGCAAAGTTCATCCTGCATCTCTCTATGTCCTGGCTGAGAGGCTTTGTTGCAGTTTCCCAGTAGATCTCCTCGTTTGTGGTGTGGTCTCTGTAGCTAGTCTTCAGGATCTTCCTCAAGCAGCGCTGTTGGAATGCATCCAATTTATTTTTCATCTTCACATTGATTTTCCATGTCTCACTGGCATAGAGGGCTGTAGGGAGGTCTATGGACTGGAAGAGCTTGACTTTTAGCATCTTGGATATCCCACCACTAGACCATATTGGCTGCATCCTTCTGAAGACTGATGCAGATTTACCAATTCGGGAGTTAATGTCGACCTCTACATCTCCATCTACTGTGAACATGCTGCCACGATTTGGTCAATCTTGTGGCATTTTACACAGGTTCCCCATTGAGTATCAGTTGGCTGCAGTTTAATATGCCTAATATTGCGATAACACACAGATAAATATATATTAATCAATAACTAATAACTGCAATACCAGGTCACTACAGTAATGCAAACATTAATGTCTGTGGAGCAATGAAACGACAGTCCATACACAGATCACAGTTGCTAAGGTAGTAGTTAGTGTTGTGCGTTTTTTAAGAGCCTGATGGTTGCTGGAAGTGGCTGTTCTTGAAACTGGTTGTCATGGTTTTCAGGTTCCTGCACCTTCTTCCCGATAAAGATAACAAAATGAGATCGTGACTAGAATGGTGTGGTTCTTTGATGATATTGACAGCTTTTTTGTAGAGCACCTCTGATAGATCCTTTTTTTAATTAGGAGATCAATACCTACGATGGATGGGCAACGTGTAACACTCTCTACAGTCGCGAGTTGCTGAACCATACCATGACATAACCCATCAGTATAGTCTCTACCATACACCTGCAGAAGTTTGACAGAGTATTCATCAACATGCCAAACCTCCACAATCTTCAAAGAAAGTGGATACATTGTTGAGCTTTCTTTGTGATTGCACCAGTGCTGGGTAGGTTAGGATCAATGTGTAGGATAGGACTGCAGAGACATGCATGCCCATGAACTTAAATCTATTGACTCTCCCCTCTGCTGTTCCATTGATTAAGACAGGTTTGTGGACCCCCGGCTTTCCCTTCCTGAAGTCAACAATCAGCTCTTTAGTCTTGCTAACGAGAGCAAGATTGTTTTCCTGGCATCATTTAATCAGATTATCAATCTCCCTTCTGTCCTCTGATTCACCATCACCCAATATTCGTCCATCAACGGTGGTATCATTGGCAAATTTAAAGACGGTGTCAGAGCTGTGTCTGGCGGTACAGTCATGTGTACAGAGAGAGTGGAGCAGGGGATTAAACACACAGCCTTGAGGTACTCCTGTGTTGATGGTTATCGAGGAGGAAGTGTTGTTGCTAATTCATAGCGTCATACAGCATGGAAACGGGCCCTTCAGCCCAACTTGTCCCTGGTGTGCACTAGTCTACACTACATCCACACCAGTCCCACTTGCCTGTGTTTGGTTCATTTCCCTCTAAACCATTCCTATCCATGAACCTTTCCAAATGTCTTTTAAATTTGTACTGATTGTGGTCTGCCAATGAGGAAGTCATGGATCCAGTCCAAGTTAAATTCCTCCAACATAACACTCTGTTTCTTGCACCTCAGATGCAACATTCTCAAACTCGTGTCCACATCCCTTTAGGGCTTCATTCACTTTGTTACTTCCACAACTTACAACGTGTCGCTAATGCTTGTGGACAGGACTGAGCTCTCTACTGAGGCAAGACCAGGATGGGAGTAGAGATTAAGGGCACCTAAAAATTCACCTGACCCAGTGTTAGGTGGATGTCTTGGGATTCAATATTGGCTGATGAATGCAATTCCTTTTACCCCTGCAATGTGTACATTAAAAACGGATTTCTTGCCCACTGAATTATCGGGCCAGCATTACTTTATCACAACTAGGCTTGCTCTTCATTCACACATCATATTGTTTCAATGGGATTTAAGGAGGATTATTCCAGCCGGTATGACTTGCTCGTTTATCCGCACTGTCTCCTGTTGGCTCAACCCAATAGTAGGAGGGGAAATAGCTTCAACGGAATGCTGCCGTTCCAAGCACGATGTCTCTCATCATTGAGTCAGCAAGCTCTATGACTTCATGCAAAGACGACCTTTTGACTGCAGTTTTCAATTCCATGTTCCAGGTCCTGATGAGCCATCCTAACAACCACGTTTACACATAACTAATGAATGAAGTTTAAGATCACAATACATATTGGGCAGGATTTTGACAGGATTGAGTGTGGGACATACGATGTTACTGACATATTGTACAATGTACTGTATTGTACCTTGCTATTACTGTTGTACAATATTGTACTATATCGTACAATGCTAAACTTAATCTAACCTAGAATATTAATATTCTCAAGATAGACAGAATACTTGAGTGACTCAGCGTCAGGCAGCAAATGCTACCTGACCTCTGAGTTACTCCAACATTTTGTGTCTACCGTATCTTCGATGTAAACCAGTATCTGCAGTTCTTTGCCACACATATTAACATTCTCATTTGGTGTGCATATATTATAATAAGGAATGATTAGATACAAATAAATTAATCTTGTTGCTAAAGTAATTAATATCAACAGATGATATTCTAGTTGATGAGTGTTTTCCTGAAACTCTTAATTGACAGATTTACTATCCATCCAATGGTATTCCTCTGTAAAAGATTTCCCCGATGACCAAGTGCACATCTTTTCCAGAAATGGTGCCTGTTTTTTAGATTCGTATTTTGTCTGGTTGGTCACTGACCACAACTGTTTAATTGATTAGTTTGCCTGAGGATAAAACAGACTACTCATTCTTCCAGTGGCCAGATGAATGTCCAAACCTTCGGATTGACAAGACTTTATATTCACATGAGAACCTGCATGGGCAAATGTGGATGACATAACAAATCTTTCTGGTGCTCAGTGTGTCGTGAGACTAGAGGAAGCGGTTTTAAATCAAAGTGCAGCCGTGATTTATAAATAGCCAGCGTCTAATCCAGTCAACCTGTTGCTGCTTTTCTAAACTTTGTGAAGTTAATTACAATTTTTTTATATTTAGGGTGGCACGGTAGAGTTGCTGCCCTACATAGCGTCAGAGACCTGGGTTCGATCCCGACTACGGGTGCTGTCTGTACGGAGTTTACGTTCTCTCCGTGACCGCATGGGTTTTCACCCGGGTGCTCCGGTTTCCCTCCACACTCCAAAGACCTGCAGGTTTGTAGGTTAATAGGCTTCGGTAGTGAAAAGGATACAGGATGGGGATCGCTGGTCGGTGCAGACTCGGTGGGCCGAAGGGCCTGTTTTCGTGCTGTATCTCTAAATTAAACTAAATAAACGATTTCATCCTGCAGCTGAACAGTCAAGAAGAAGACTGAGATAAAATAAGATTAGAAAAGTTACGAGAAATAGACCTATTCCTTACAACCAAAGATATAATAGCATTCATGCACTGAAAAAAATAATTGCCTGTAGATCTAGACTAAATACCCCAGAACTACCTACCAACAGCACAGAAGGCTGTGGAGGCCAAGTCAATGATATTTTTAAGGCAGAGATAGATAGATTCTTGATTAGTAGGGAGAAGGCAGGAGAATGGGGTTAGGAGGGAGAGATAGATCGGCCATGATTGAATGGCAGGGTAGACTTAATGGACCAAATGGTCTAATTCTGCTCCTATCACTTATGTCCTTATGACTACAGAATGGCTGCAACAGTTCATGAGCGTGGCTCACTATCTTCTCGAGGGCAATTTGCAAAGGAGAATAAATGCTGACTTTGCCAAAGATGATAGATCTTGTAAAGTGAATAAAAACAATGACAGTTTTTTTTGCATTTCATTCTCAAACTCCTCAAATAATCTCAAAGCCTTTAAAAGTACAATATTAATCAATGTATCTGTTTCCAATATCTCCATGAGAAAAGCCATACCAGATCCATTATTGACAGATATTCTTGGAGCGAGCAGGGAAAGGCAAAGAACCTGAAACTCTGGGCTAGAGGCCAGCTGCACTGAAGATATGTATCCCTGACTCAAATTGTCCCCTTAGATTCCATTTTAGCTGTTGCAGAAGAAGTGGGGGTAGATGGTGAGTGGAGGAGTGGTTGTATGTAATTGGGAGGGCTGGTGGTGTGATGGCTGTGGACATATCTTCCTTTAAGCCAAAGTAAAGCCATTATTCGGTCTGAATGTATGTTTTTATTTCAATTTTTAGGCCTACTTTTAGAAATGGTAATTTTAATTTTTAAAGCTATATGTATTTATTCTGTTTTTATTAACCGCACTGATGGGAACTGATTGAGAAACAATTTTTTCGTTTCATCTGTGTATGTAAGTACTCAGTTAAAATGACATTAAAGCAAATACTGAATACTGAATAAGTCCTCAAGGGTGTATACCAGAATGGAAACACGGTATACCCTATGATTTCTGTCCTTTATTGACTCAATCAACTCTAGCTGAAGAATCTCAAGCATAGAACAGCAGAGGAACAGGCCCTTCAGCCCACAATATCTGTACCAAACCTGATGCCAGGGTAAATTAATCTAATTTGCCTGCACATCATCCAATTTGTTACCTTCCCTGCAGATCCCGTGCCTGTCTAAAAGCCTCTTGAACACCACTATCGTACCTGCCTTCTCCACCACCCATGCTCCAGGCACTCCTAACCTCTGTTTGAACATTTCCCCTATGCATCGCCTTTAAACATTGCCCCGCATAAAGCTTGAGTCTTTGATATTTCCACCCTGGGAAAAAAGATTCTGACTGTCCATCTTATCTATGCCTCCCATAATGTTTATATACTTATTTTGTCTCCCCTCAACCTCCAGAGAAAACCATCTAAAACTGTCCAACCTCTTATTTTAGCTAATCTACCCTATCTAGGCATCGTTCTGGTAAACCTATTCTGCACACTCTCCAAAGCCTCCACATCCTCCCTGTATTGGAATGACCAGAATTGCTCACAATATTCCAAATGAGGCCTTACCAGAGTCCTGCATCATGGCTTCCTGAGCAGAAGCAGTATGACCATTTAATACGGCTTATAACAACGACTACAACTATTTATTTCAAGGGTATCAATGGGCTTGTTAAAATTACTCATTTAGAAGCAAGCACAACCAGAAGTTAAGGATTGTCCCTTTAAAAGTCCTTTAATATATGGGAATCACCTGTACCCTGGGACTAAGTTTCTACTCTTTCAAAATTTGCTCTGGTCACTTAATAACACTTATTCTCAGACTTACACATTTAATTTAGATCATACATAATTTCAGTTTAAACACATCATTTTATCTATTACTTTACTTCCATGCATCAAAAAACAGGAGAATAACAAGTAGCAGTTTCTGTGTTCAAAGCAAACATTACTGTGCATATTATTTCCCTAGGACTTGAAATATCTGCTTAAATGTATAAACTTATAAGAAGTTTCACATGCAATATAGAATCAGAAAATATATAATCAGAAAATAAATGCTTGGCTTGAATTTGAAAATCCCTGGCGCATCCAACTCTTTTGTAAATAAATCCAAACCTTTCTTAAACAATATTGTCCATTGTTTTTAACTGCAGTATATACAGACATACTTGGCTACATGCCATCCCTTAATCAAGGCAGACATCAGCGGTTTCTGCACGTGAAGACTTCTATCTCAGTAACCCCATCTGTGAGAAATTCCCTGTAAAAATGGACGCCTCCTCTTTATAATATTTGCTCCATGGAAATGTGGCATGGAATGTTATTTGATGCGTTTGACCGTAAAATTTAAAGTGGAAGGGATGGTGTTTGAATTATACAATTATACAATGTTAGGTACACAAAATTGCTGGAGGAACTCAGCGGGTGCAGCAGCATCTATGGAGCGAAGGAAATAGGCGACGTTTCGGGCCGAAACCCTTCAGTATACAATGTTAGCATTCATTTCAAGAGGACTGGAATATAAAAGTAGGGATGTAATGCCGAGGCTTCATAGGGCACTGGTCAGATTGCATTTGGAGTATTGTGAGTCATTTTGGGCCCCCATAACTGAGGAGGGGAATGCTGGCATTGGAGACGGTCCAGGCGAGGTTTACAAGAACGATCTGGGTGTTGATTGAGTTAACATATGATGAACATTTGATGGCTCTGGACCTGTACTCGCTGGAGTTCAGTAGGATGAGGGGGGATTTCACTGGAACTTACCGAATAATGAAAGGCCAGGATAGAGTGAAGATGGAGAGGATGTTTCCACTAGTGGGAGAGTCTAGGATCAGAGGGTACAGCCTCATAATAAAAGAATGTGTCATCAGAAAGGAGATGAGGAGGATGTTTTGTAGTCAGCGGGTGGTGAATCAGTGGGATTCATTGCCACAGACAGCTATGGAGGCTAAGTCTTTGGGTAATTTTAAAGCAGAGATTGATAGGTTCTTGATTAGTAAGGGTGTCAAATGTTATAGGGAGAGGGCCGGAGAATGGGATTAAGAGGGAAAGATAGATTAGCCATGATTGAATGACAGAGTAGAATTGATTGGCCAAATGACCTAATTCTGCATTTATGTCTTATGAACATATAAAGCAAAGACTCTGATACAGAATCTCTGACAGCAGTTGTAAGGATTCCTGCTCTTTTGTTGATGTTTCCCCAGATTTAAGAGCTTTCACACTGCTACATTTCCTTTTCTTATTTCAGTATTTCTACATCACTTATATGTATCTACAGCATTAACCTGTATCTGTAGCTCTATGCAATGCAGTTATGACCTAATTTTACTTTTTCTGCAGAAGAATCTGCCACCCCATGTTTGATGAAGGGGCCCAGTTAAGAATATTGGCTAGAATTTGGCATATCCTTTCATCGAAGATATGAGCAGTAACTTAAAATGCCCGACCTTCACTGACATGGCAATGTGGAGCAAATATCCACTTATCTGACATGGTATGAGGATGCTCTAGAGACTTTCGAAAGATCATAATGACTTACTAATGCAGTTAACTTATCAAACCGCTCAGAACACAGAGACTGGAGATAAGGGGAGTATATATTTCATGTTCCGTCAGATCCTGAATCTGTCAGGGAGTTTTGTGCTCCTGTACAATAGAACATAGAGCAGTACAGCACTTTGCCCCATGATATCTTTGCTGATCCTGATGCCAATTTAAACTAATCCCATCTGCCTGCACATGGTCTATATCCCTTCATTCTCTGCCTGTTCATGCACCTGTCTAAATGCCTCTTGAACATTGCTATCATATCTGCTTCCACCACTTCCCCTGTCCACGCATTCCAGGCATCTGCCACTCTCTGTATAAAAAAGCTGCCCTGTAAAAGTTTAAACTTTCTCCCTCTCGCCTTAAAGCTATGACTTCTAGTGCTTGGTATGTCGACCCGGGGAAAAGACTCTGACTATCTGTCTTATCTGTTCCTCTCATAATTGTGTATAGTTCTGTCAGATTACCCTTGCACTTAAAGTTCACATATTTAAAATTTTAAACCCAGAAGTCTAAGAAATTATATCCTCTACTGAGTACTGTGATATTCCTGGATTCTGTGAAAACCAAAGTGATTCACTGATACTCTTCAGGAAAGGAAATAATGTTGAGTGAATCACAAAAGAGGCTTTACTTTGCAGTTTCATCACAACTGCCTCCTCATTAAAGGTTGGACACTTGGTTGGCAGTGTCATCAGGACCAACACATATAAAACATATAAAATTATAAAAGGACTGGACAAGCTAGATGCAGGAAAAATGTTCCCAATGTTGGGCGAGTTCAGAACCAGGGGCCACAGTCTTAGAACAAAGGGGAAGCCATTTAAGACGGAGGTGAGAAAAAACTTTTTCACCCAGAGAGTTGTGAATTTGTGGAATTCCTTACCACAGAGGGCAGTGGAGGCCATCACTGGATGGATTTAAGAGAGTTAGATAGAGCTCTAGGGGCTAGTGGAATCAAGGGATATGGAATCATGGGATATGGGGAGAAGGCAGGCATGGGTTATTGATTTGGGAAGATCAGCCATGATCACAATGAATGGCGGTGCTGGCTCGAAGGGTCGAATGGCCTCCTCCTGCGTCTATTTTCTATGCTTCTATGTTTCTATGTTTCTAAGTGGATGAGGGGCTAATCATTATCCCGCGGTTTTCTCCTGAGATGCTGCCTGACCCACTGAGTTACCCCAGCATTTAGTGCCTATCACAATCACAATCACAATCCCAATAATACTTTATTAGCCAAGTATGTTTTGCAACATACGAGGAATTTCATTTGCCAAGTCAGTCATACAAATAAAAAGCAACAGAATACACAAAACATTTTAACATCAACATCCACCACAGTGACTCCTCCACATTCCTCACTGTGATGGAGGGCGAAAAAAAGGTTCAATCTCTTCCCTTAGCTCTCCCGCGGTTGGTGGCTAAGAGATAGGTGGATGGTGGCTATCCTGGGTGGGGGTGACCGACAGATGGGTGGAGTAAGTGAAAAAGGCTGGAGGTGAAATGGAGACAAAAGGGTGTGATATAAAGAAAGAGGAGGAGGAAAATGTAAAGCATGAGGAAGGAAGTGGGAGGATCGCTTAGGGATGGGTTACAGTCTCAGAATAAAGGGTTAGCTGTTCAAGACTGAGATGAGGAGGGGTGGCAAATCTTTTGAAATCTCTCGTCTGGAGAACAGTCAAGGGTTCCATTGTTGAATTCATTCGAAATAGGGAATGATAAATTTTTAATTTATTTATTTATTTATTTATTTATATAGCACATTTTTAGTCAACTTGCATTGACCCCAAAGTGCTTCACACAATTACTTCCATACAGACAGGCAAAGGTGGGTGAAGTGTCTTGCCCAAGGACACACACAGGCAAAGGTGGGTGAAGTGTCTTGCCCAAGGACACAACGACAGTATGCACTCCAAGCAGGATTCGAACCAGCTACCTTCCGGTTGCCAGCCGAACACTTAGCCCATTGTGCCATCTGTCGTCTCAATAATATTTCTCAATATTAACAGCATCAAGGAATATGGGAATGCTGCAGGAAAATGGCACTGAGGTGGAAGATCAGCCATCACCTCGATGGCTGGTAGAACAGGCTCAAAGGACCAGATGACCAACCTGCTCCCGTTTATTATGGAAACAATCCGTCACACTGCATGTATGATTCGAAATCTTTTGGTGACACTTTAATCTGTTCAAAATCTTTTCCCGACACTGATATGATGCCAGCAGTCGCCGAAAAAATTGCAAAGTGGGACAGGCCCTTAAGTAGAGGAGTTAGAAATCCACAAATATATGTAGAGGAAAATGATTGCATCTGGTAGGCTCTCACTATGAAATTGCTGGTCATAGTCCAAAATTTACAAGCCATTTATCCAAATCTAATTTGATTTTCAAACAATTCTGAGACGCTATAATTGCCTTTATTTGCCACAGTAAGTAGTTCTGCAGAGATTTTGAAGGAGCAAGTGAGGTTAGCAGTAAATATAGCACTAATCCACCTGCCGCCACACTAACAATTGGCCATGGAGCAGAAATCCACCAGGGATATAGCAAAATCTACAACACCAAATAATAAATATATTCATAAAAATAATAAAACCAGGTATAAATATACACTTAGCACATACTTCCAAAAGTCCACATTTTTAACACTGTCGTCTTATCACTTAGAACAGCATAGCCATTCTCCGAAATCGTGAACAATGCCACACTCAGCATTATTAATTGCCATGGCTCTCCATTAGACTATAGTTACATGAAATGAAACATACGTTGTCCATCACTATGGGCTCACAATTAAGACACATATCTGCAGCCTCTTTTAACAAAGCATGATTGAAAATCTCAGCAGTAATGTTGGAGATCATGACAAATAAGACAAGCTCCCTGGAAAGAGATAAAGTTTCAGTCATAGAGTGATACAGTGTGGAAATAGGCCCTTCGGCCCAATTTTCCCACACCAGCCAACATGTCCCAACTACGCTAATATCCATTTTCCTCCAAACCTGTCCTATCCATCCATGTACCTGTCTAACAGTTTCTTAAATGTTGGGATAGTCCCAGCCTCAACTACCTCCTCTGGCAGCTTGTTCCATACACCCACCACCCTTTGTGTGAAAAAGGTTTCCCTCAGATTCCTATGAAATCTTTTTCCCCTTCACCTTAAAGCTATGTCCTCTAGTCTTCAATTCAGTTCAATGTTTAAAAAAAAAAATCAGAATTAATTAAATTATTTAAATAAGCTCAGAAGAAAGATTATTGATTTGTAACATTAAAGGGGCTGTCCCACTTGGGCGACCTAATTGGCGAGTTTAGAAGAGTTTGAAAATACGACATGTTGAAGACCTCCTTCGACTATGTAGAAGACCTCCTTCGACCTTCTTCGACTATGTTGAAGACCAGCTTCAACTAGCTACGACTAGCTACGACTAACTTTGGGAAAATTGGACACCGAATAGTGGAGAGTGAAGCCGACCTCCTTCGATCTCCTTCGACCTCTCTTTGATTATGTTGAAGACTATCTTCGACTACCTTCGACTACCCTCGATTACCTACGACTAACATGCCGCGCTACTACGACCTACTACGACTAAACCTACGAGTAAAAAAAGTATTGGTTATTTCCATGGTGACTTTTTTTAACTCACGGACATTTTTTAACATATTGAAAAAAACGCCGCAACCTAGCTGAGGCCTCGAGTACATGGGGACCACTCTCGAGCATGAAGGAGAGTTACGAAGACCTCCTACGATCTTGTGTCGACCATGCTGCGAGTATGAGTTGAGGGCAAACTCACCAGAACTCGCGGATTAGGTCTCCCAAGTGGGACAGGCCCTTAACTCTTCTTCTCTCCCCACAGATGCTGCCTGTCTCACTGTGAACTTCCAGCATTTCCTGTTCTTAATTTAGCTTTCTTTCTTATTTTGGAAGAAAAATAAATCTATTCCTATGGGGAATAGAAGTGTTTTGAATTGGAAGCAAAGTGTAAGATTCTAAACGTTAACAATTATAGTTCTTACAGCATTATCCTTTGTTATGGAATATTTAAATAATATTATTACTAATTGACAATAGAAGACTGGGGACCACAACATTGCTAATAATGTTGGCAAGTTGTCAAGAACAATGCAGCTTGGAACCGTGAGGTTTGTAATAAAGTTCCGAAAGGGATATGTCTGCAAAAACAGCAGTCTCAATGATTAACAAGAAGATGCTTATCAGATTCTTACTTCACTTCTATTGAGCTGATGCAAAAACTAACTGTAAAGATACCACACACAAACACAAACCACACACACAGACAAACCAGAGATACAAACACAATGCATAAATAAAACTCTTACACATACCATAATGGGTATAAGTACATAGATACACATTGATTGACTTCATTATCTGCACAACAAGTTGTTTCTAAATAGTTATCCTCCCTGATTTCACACAGGCAGTATTATTCTCATGAATGAAAGTACAATGAAAACTTGACCGCCTTGCCTAGCACGTACCAGCGAACTGGAGCACAGCATGTCAGCCATTGTCAGCTTGTACTTCTTCAATGCTAACTTGCAGGGTTGATGCATAAAGCTCCTGTCCCACTTACGTGTCCTTGGCGCGCTAATTACTCGACGGTCACGCGAAGGTCGCGCACGATTTCATGCGCCTGCACAGCCGTCTGGAGCGCGTGACGTCATTTGACGATGGACACAAAATGCTGGAGTAACTCAGCGGGACCGGCAGCATCTTCGGAGAGAAGGAATAGATGATATTTCGTGTCAAGACCCTTCAGGGTCACGTCACGTCACGTCACCCATTGCTTCTCTCCAGAGATGCTGCCGGTCCCGCTGTGTTACTCCTGCATTTTGGGTCTATCTTCAATTTTCTTGGCCCCGCTCTGGGAGTAGAAGTGGGGGCGGATCCGGACCGCAACGGCCGTGAGCCCCAGGCCAAGTTTGACGATCGTTTGCCTGCTTCTGCTGCTGTTGGAGGTGAGACGTTGCATCGCGCCAGTGTCTTGGGCCTGTCCCACTTTGGCCGTCAGTTACGCGACAGGCCGTTGGCGCGCGAAGATATAGTTCGCTACAAAAATTTCGGAGCCCCACGCGATGTCGCGCACAACTACATACCCCTCCGCGCTTCTCAGTGGGACCGGCCCCACGCGGCCATACGATGCCCGTGCGCTGTTAATATGCGGGAATCGCTGGTCGGCATGGACTTGGTGGGCAGAAGGGCCTGTTTCTCCACAAGGGTCTCTGAACTAAACTAAACTAAACATTATGAGACTTGATGGCCAACATCTTTTCATCCCTTGAATAACATCAAAGGCAGATCGCACAGACACTGGACTAAACAACAACAGTGTAAGTCATTTCACAGATTACAACCAGAGTTTTACAAGCCGCCCTTTTTAAGTTTCTTGTGAGTCATAACCATCAGTACCAGTAACTGAATGAGTAGTCCAGTAACCAGCTGGAAGTATTTTTGAAGACAAATACAAAATGCTGGGGTAACTCAGCGGGTCAGGCAGCATCTCCGGAGTAAAGGAATAGGTAACGTTTTGGGTCGAAACCTTTCTTCAGACTGGGAGTCAGGAGCGAGGGAACTGAGAGATATGAAAAAGTACATAGAACAAATTAATGAAAGATATGTAAAAAGACAGATTAAAGGCAGCAATGATGATCAAGGAAAGTGGAGCATTCGTTCATTGTTGGCTGTGGGGAAGTTTTTAACAAGTAATGCAAACTGCAACTCAGCAGGTTGAGAGTAAAACTGGTGTGACAACTAGGGTGGGGGAAGGATGGAGAGAGAGGGGGTGCCAGGGTTACTTGAAGTTATAGAAAGCAATATTCATGGTGCTGGGTTGTAAGCATCCCAAGTGAAATATGAGCTGCTGTTGCTCCCTACACTGTTTTAAGGTACCCACCTGCTTCAAGAAGACCACCATCGTCCCGGTGCCGAAGAAAAGCAAGATTTCATGCCTAAATGATACCGTCCAGTGGCCTTGACATTCACCATGAAGTGCTTTGAGGGGCTGGTTATGGAACGCATTAAATCCAGTCTACCAACCCAGCTTCGACCCACTGCAGTTCATCTACCGCCACAACAGGTCATAGCTGATGCCATCAACCCTGGCCCTGTACTCATCCCTGGAACTCCTTGATAAGAGACACTTATTTCAGACTTCTACTCATAGACTACAACTTTGCTTTTAACACCCACTCTACAGATGTGCCGCGAAAAAGCATTTTATGGGGTTGCATCACAGCATGGATTGTGAACAACTCCATCCAAAACCACAAGAAATTGGAGAGAATTGTGGACGCAGCTCAGACCATCACACAAACCGACCTCCCTTCCTTTGGCTCCATTTACGCTTCATACTGCCACCAGCATAATCACGGAGGTGTCTTGCTTTCCTTTCTCCCCTCTCTCATTAAGCAAGAAGTACAGAAGTGTGAAAACACACACCTCCAGCTTCAGGGACAGTTTCTTCTCAGCTGTTATCAGGCAACTGAACGATCCAATCAACAACTAGAGAGCAGTCCTGAACTACTAAGTACCTCACTGGATACCCTGGAATAATATTTAATCTGACTTTATCTTGTCCTGAACGTTATATCCTTCATCATGTATCTGTACACTGTGGATGGTTCAATTGTAATCAAGTATAGCTTTTCCACTTTTCAATGCACCTCGGCACATGTGACAATAAACTAAACTAATTAACTAACATACACATGCATGGAATGAAATTAGTTGAAATAAATGCAAGACAAATGAAGAACGTTTTTTTCCCAAAAGGCCTGTAGATGTCCTTGGGGCATCAAGCTGTGGCATGAAATGGGTCATGTTGATGAGATCTCAATGCATTAAAATTATAGTGTTTGTGTTTAGAGTTTCACTGGAAAGGAGTTGAAAGCATGTAGGTGCTATATACCAGAAAGGTACCGAAACTCCCATCTTTTGCATTAAAGGAAAAAAGGAGTAAACCCAACAAAAACAAATAAATGAAACCATCTTGAAATGTGATTTTTTCCCCCAGCTTTTTTTCAAGGCCTCAGGTCATTCAATGACTTTGGCAGAAATTCTGTCTGGGCTCATATTACTGATGGGCTGGAACAAATTTGATAATGGTTTGCATGTGGTTAATTTAGTACAAGAAAATAAGTCATTTTCAGTGCAACGAAAAGCCGTACATTTTGCATCTTAATGTTTTCCTATGTAAATGTAACCAACGAGCCAATGTGACCTCTTTGTCCTTGGCCCTGTGGAATGACATCAAAGTATTTCCCACTATTCTCTGTCCATGTGCCTGAAAAGACATCAAAGGTGCACTATTTATGCTCAAGTTACAGAGCTAAACATATGCACTGTGGAACATGGCATTCTATAAAATGTTACATAGACTAAAAAGCAAAATGGTGAGGCTTGTTTACTAGACATCTAAACAAATTTATTTAAAACAAATGCACTATGACAAGGCAAGTGAGATGTGTAATATCTATTTTGTTAAAGCTGCCTAAACTTGGAGGCTTAGGAGCTAACAAAATGTGTAGGAAAGAACTGCAGATGCTGGTTTACACCGACGAAAGACACAAAATGCTGGAGTTACTCAGCGGGTCAGGCAGCGTCTCTGGAGAAAAGGAATAGTTGACGTTTCAGGTCAAGACCCTACTTCAGACTTTGGTTTAGGAGCTAGGTTTGATTGGAAACAAAGTAGAATGATTGGTTTCTGACATATAAAACAAAGGGGATATGGAATGTTAGTTTTGAGCAGCACTTGTTAAAGCATTTGTGGTTTCCTTCAGTTGGATGGTCTGCAGATCAAAGCAAAAATTAAACCTTTTAATTATGATCTGGAACATCAAGCAATTGGAGATTCTGTTGCTAATGATGGATCTAGAAATTGAAAATTGACCTGAGAATTGCAGACCAAATGTTTGTGTCAAATATTACTGTGAAGCCTTGGGATAATGCTATGCTATCTTATCAGTTGTGGCAATGTGGCTCGCAAGGCTGAATGCCAACTCCAGATGTTTTTAAATTGGAGTAAATAACCCTGAGCAGCAAAGGATGAAATGGCGTAACTTTGTTTTGAATGAGATGTGATGACACTGCAATCAATTTTTAAAACTGAAATCTCTTGAAAACAGCCCTTTAGATGCAAAGATTTATTTTTAAACAAACCTTCGAGTCCTTGCTGCAAGGATAGTTGAAAGCAGCATAATGTCTATTTTAAGAAATAATTAGGTCTTGTTATAAGCAAACTGTAGAACTGGTGCTCTTCTAGATGGAGATTAAATGGATTGTGAAGCTTCCAACATCTAAATCTATCCTTAGATGCCGATTAACAAGGGCACAGTTGACTTCACCATCTCTCTTCTGGCATTTCTAAATGCTCTTTTCTAGAAGATGCCTGGTTGCTTTCCTGTTATGTTCTGAATGTCTGCAACTTTCTTATGGTGCTTGGTTTTATAATGAGGGTGTCTTCACCTAAACAAAATAACTGATTCATTATGAACTGTCTGAGGAACACCTAAGAACTGGAAAGATATTCTCAAAAAGGTAGACAGTCGACAACATATGACAGATTAATACAAACCAACAATTGTTTTGGCTTCCCCTGAATAAATAAAAAAAGATATTCGGTAATCAAAAATATAAAATAATAGATTACAATTGCTCCAAGACTGTTTTTTGTCCCTTCAGCTGTTATGCCTCTGGAAATCCTTACTTGAGTCCCTGAGCCTCCATCCGTTCTTTCCTTCTTTAAATTCCTCTTTGAAACCTAACTCTTCAATCAAGTTTTTGATCACCTGTTTAATATCTCCAAAGATGGAGTGCTGTAAATTTTGTTCGATGATGCAGAGTTATTTTATTGTTATGCTAGGTTTGTTCATTTCCTTTTTAAAACCACTGTGCTTATCCTCACTTTAAGGTGTTGCATAGTTTAGGCATGATCAGCAAGGCAAGCAAGAGCAATAAAGAGCAAAAACCAAAGTGTAGGAGGACACAAGGGACTGCAGATGTTGGTTTACAAAAAAAAAGCACAAAATGCTGGAGTAATTCAGTGGGTCAGGCAGCATCTCTAGAGAACATGAATAGGTGACGTTTCAAGTCAGGATCTTCAGCGGCTCAGGCAGCATCTGTGGTGGGAATGGCTAGATGGCATTGCGGGTGGAAACGCTTCTTCAGACTGAATGCTGTTGGTCTATTCCCTCCACAGATGCTGTCTGACCTCCTGAGTTCCCTCAGTACTTTGATTTTTGCTTGGTTCCAGCACCTGCATTCTCTTGTGTCTGCATGTGGCAATAAAGAAAACAGCCCTTACGTCCATATGCTTAGAAATGAATGCATGCAATTAATCATAGATACATGAGCCAAACCATCGCGTTTTAAAAGCAGTGTTCCTGCAAAAAGCCTTGGGATATTTTATTACGCTATAGGTACTATATAAACACAAGATAGACACAAATTGCTGGAGTAACTCAGCGGGACAAGCAGCAACACTGGAGTGAAGGAATGGGTGACGTTTCCGGTCGAGACCCTTCCAACCCCGAAACATCACCCATTCGTTCTCTCCAGAGATACTACCTGTCCCGCTGAGTTACTCCAGCATTTTGTGTCTAGCTTCGGTTTAAACCAGCATCTGCAGTTCCTTCCTACACTATATAAATACAAGTTGTTGTTATTTTGTGAAACAGTCCTAGCAGTAGTAGCAAATTTTTTTCCGAAAAGCTATCATTAGCTGCACATAATACACGGCACTGAATCCTGAAACTAGAACAACCTACTCAATATAAATAATGTTTGATGGTTAGAACGTCATAAAACATACAGTAGAATCAATGCCAAGATAAACTAATCTCATCTGCCTGTTCAAGATCCATATCACTCCATTCCCTGCATATACATATGAGAGGGAATCTTATCACAAGCAAGGTCCTACATGGAGCATGGAACACACAACACAAAACATAGAACAGAGAAAAGTATAACGCAGGAACAGGCCCTTCGGCCCACAATGTCTGTGCCAAACATGATGTAAGATAAACTAAAACTCATCATCGCCTATGTATACTATTCTTCCACGCCACCATCTTACTAGTTCCACTCCTTTCACTCCCAACACACCTGACAGAATGGCTTAAGAATCACCACACTCCCAGAGAGAGGCAAGGGCACGATTCGAGGCTGAGGTTCAGTAAAAATAGATAATATTTTGGTACTACGTGACCCAATGGCAACAAACGAATGACTTTCATCAGTGTTGAAAAATGTAAGGACGGAATTCAGAAGGTGTAGTAACATTTTGGAGGGTGAGCAGAGGGTCAAAAGAGTGAATTAAAAGAAGGGCCATTAAAGAGGAAGTCGAGGTGAAGGAGTTTAATGATCAACTACTAAATCTTTCTTCAAGAGCACATATAACTAAGCCCATAAATGCTAGCACATTCATAATCAAAATAATTAATGATTTCATAAATTATAAGGGAACATTGTCGTTGAACATGTGTTTAAGATCTTTATTTTAAAAGCCACAACATACAAAGCAGAAATCTGTCTGAACTGCTGAATCTTTGCTATCTGTGCCTGAAGACTTGTATCTTAATCTATTACTAATTCTACATAAATTGTACAATCACCTGCTTGGCGATTGCTTAAACAGCTTTACGATGACTGCAGAGGTAATGTGTAATCAAAACCAGGTTCACATTAAAAGCAATCAGGGTACACAGTGGAAAATATTATGGAATTAGTTGGTGACTCCCTTTTATATTTCTAGTGCTGAAAATAAGTTCAGCATAAAGATAAAGAGAATTCTTTTTTTTTTTAAATTAAAGCGTTCTTCTTGTACACAAGGTATATGACAGATGAACAAAGTAGAGGTCTTTATATTTTTTAATATAAAGTTCATTTATTCCCGGTTATTTTTTGTTAATTTCTTTCAGATTTCCTCAATAATTTTTCTTATGATACATCCATTTTGGTGCAACATTGTTTTTTGGGGTCACATTTAATACTTTTCTTTGCACCGTTATGCCCCTGTCCCACTTAGAAAACCTGAACGGAAACCTCTGGAGATTTTGTGCCCCACCCAAGGTTTCCGTGCGGTTCCCGGAGGTTTTTGTCAGTCTCCCTACCTGCTTCCACTACCTGCAACCTCCGGGAACCGCACGGAAACCTTGGGTGGGGCGCAAAGTCTCCAGAGGTTTCCGTTCAGGTTTCCTAAGTGGGACAGGGCCATAACACTGCCAGACATCAAATGTCAGTAAAGTCAGGGATTGTGCTGTGTTGAGGTTACCAAAACAATGGGTGAACCAAATATAGATCAGTTGGATAGGCCACAAACCAGAGATAATTGGTGAGTAAGCTGTCTTCAACAATAGTCAGTTGGAGAGCCCTTCTGAGTGGTTTGAAACCCAGCCAAGAAGCTAATAGAACATAATTCCATTAACATAGAGATAACATCTGTGGAATATAAACCAAACCACAAAACCGAGTTTTTAACCTGTTCGATGTGCAGTGCAAATCCCTTCTCATAAGATGTCTGTTCAGTAACTTGAACTGCGTTTAATATTAGAATTAATTTCACCTGCAAGAATTAATTCAAGAATCCTAGACCTAATCGTCTTACTCACTTAGGTAGACAAAATTGCTGGAGAAACTCAGCGGGTGCGGCAGCATCTATGGAGCGAAGGAAATAGGCAACGTTTCGACCCGAAACGTTGCCTATTTCCTTCGCTCCATAGATGCTGCTGCACCCGCTGAGTTTCTCCAGCAATTTTGTCTACCTTTGATTTTCCAGCATCTGCAGTTCCTTCTTGAACATATAACTCACTTAGATGTCACTGAGTAAATGGATGAGAGGAAGTTGGTACTTTGTATATATAATGAAAAGAAAAACATAGTATATTACATTTCATGCTTATTTCAGAACATCCAAAGGCATTTTGCAGTAAACAGAAGACCTTTGAATGCAGGTGCTGCTATAATGTAGGAAACTTTGGCAATAAAGTTATTAACATCATGGCAATAATGATCAGTTAAATTGTTCTGGAAACATTGGTTGAGGCGAAGTTATTACCCAGGACATCTACCTCATAATGAAAATTAGAGCTGGGTCATCATTATCTTCCAGCTCCAAAGGCAGGAAGACCACAGTCTCATATCAACACAAGTAGCAAGATTAGCTTAGAAAGTGCCGTGCTCTGTCAGACCTCTGCTGGAGTGATGGACAAGAGCATCAAACACAAGGCACTGGGGTGTGACTTGAACCTGGAGATTGCCTATGGACAAACTAGTCTGAAAGTGCCTGATCTTCTCTGATCTCAGATGTTAAGCAGGCTCAGGTCTGGTTGGTACTTGCCTGGGAATATATATTGCTCCATAATACTGCCAGGTGCAGTAGACTTTTTCACAAGCCGACTGCCTGCCCCTTGAACGGGGTTATGTCCGTGCCCGGGTGTCCCTTGAAAAATAATATGAGGTGTCCACCGGAACCATGGAGGAGTTCCGGGGCTTTTGAGCACCACGGGGGATTGTCTGAATCCTGGATCAGGATTGTAATATAGTACTTTGATGTTTAGTTGTAAGGAATATTTGGCCAGTTTTGTGTTATGGTGGCACGTGTTTTGTTATAGTTTGATGTGTAAAAACTATTGGAAATAACTGAATACGTTTAATTTTGTAGAAAATAAGATCCTTCTCACATTGTGCGTCCTCAGCTGATGTTTTCACAAAAGTGGGATGTGATCATGTTATGTTACTGGTTTGCAACCTTCTACCTGCCCACTTCACATTCGTTCTGCACACCGCCGCTCATGGATCTTTTCATCAGTGACACAAACCTCGTGAAATGTGTGAAATGATTTATACTTATATTTATCTTGTCAGATCAAGAATGTGCCTTGCACAAAATTTCATTGCCACGTTATTGTTCTGCAAGTAATCAGGAAGAGAATTAGATTTCATTGCAAGAGAGATGGTTGCTTCAACTTTGAGGGGCTCTGGTGAGACTACATTTACATGACTGTTTATCATTTTAGTTCCCCTATGCAAGGTAAGGGATAGTTCATTTGTTTCCTTTAATAGAGGGGTTAACAAATATGTGGCATTGGTTTCAAGTAATTAAAAGCAAGAAGATTTTTTTTCATGCAGAGTGTGACAAAGGTCTGGAACTCACTGCCTGGAAGGGTGATAGACACAAAGTGCTGGAGCAACTCAGCAGGTCAGGCAACATCTCTGGAGAAAAGGAACTGGTGACGTTTCATGTCGGAACCCTTCTTATCAAGGTAGAAAACATAATCAAATTTAAACACTACTTCAACTGCTTTTTTTGTGAAAATACAGTATATGGCCGTCTCTAAATAATTAAAGATTCGATGCGCAAATGTTCGAATTTTTAAAAATATTTTTTCAAAAGATGAAAGTTTAAAACATAAAATGTATTAATAAAATTAGTTGGTCAGGCCCTTAGACAGCTTAGGTACACAAAATAAAATGCTGGAGAAACTCAGCGGGTGCAGCAGCATCTATGGAGGGAAGGAGATAGGCAATGTTTCGGGCCGAAACCCTTCTTCAGACCCTTAGACAGCTTATGCGTAACAACACAACATAGTCTGCTAGAGAAAACATGTACTTGCAGACCTTGCACCTGTAATGCTGAGGATGTACAGGTAGTACTGGAAGTGAGATTAGGTTTAGGGGTTCTTTTGCGACCTGATACAGACACGAGGGGACAAATGGCCTCCTTCTGTGTCATGCATTTTCTAGAATTCACTAAGAGGAGCATCATTATTCCTTAGGAGAGCCAAAAACAGGGCACTGTTCTGAGTTATCTCGTGCTCTTCGGCTGTTCAAATGTGAGTCTTTATACTTTAGCAAATAATGAAATCATCGGTTGACATTTATCACTCAATCAAGATAAACCCCATTTTTTATGTTTTGCCAGCTGCTTATAACATCTTTCATGCAGCTGGAGACAGAGTTGTAGCAGTCAGAGAGGAATTAGGCTGGTGACTGAAGCATTGGTCGAAAAGATAAGGTCTGAAGTGTATTTACAATCCAAAGAGGCCTAAGGAAGGAGCTACTGAGTAAGACACAGCTGATTACTGCCTTCATCCAAATATCTGTATGGGCACTTATTAGTTCTTTCATTATTCAGGATCTGTGCTGTATTTATTGCCCATCACTACTTGCCCTTGAGAAGATTTCAGTAAGCTGCCTTCTTAAACAACTACTGTGCTCTGGTAGAGGTATTTCAACAGTGCTGTAAGGCAACAAGCTCCAGGATTTAAACCCAGAGATGATGTAGGAATGTGGTCAACATGGTGTGTGACTTGGAAGAGACCAGGCTGTGCTAGTTAGTAGCTTAGCCATGTACCTCTTGCCCATGCCCTCCTTGGTGGTAGAGATGATGGGCTTTTGAATTGAATTGAATTGAATTGAATTGAATTGAATTGAATCCTTTATTTGTCATTCAGACCTTTCGGTCTGAACGAAATGCTGTTGCCTGCAGCCATACATGTAATAATAACAAAACACAATAAACACAAATTAACATCCACCACAGTGAGTTCACCAAACACCTCCTCACTGTGATGGAGGCAAAAGTCTTAGAGTTACTGTCTCTTCCCTCCTCTTCTCCCTCTGCGCCGAGGCGATACCCCACCGGGCGATGCTGCCGGAGTAGCTCATACGAGGTATTTGTAGTCTTTGCTCAAAGCACTCGTGGTACCAGGAATAAATCCTTAAGTGGCACGTGAATTAATAATCTAATGAATTAGTTTGTCCTGGATGATGCCAACTTTCTTGAGAGTTGTTGGAGCCAGGCAGGCAGAGAGAACACTGTCATATCTACCAGATGGTGTGA
The DNA here is from genome assembly GCF_010909765.2 of Amblyraja radiata. NCBI lineage: Eukaryota > Metazoa > Chordata > Chondrichthyes > Rajiformes > Rajidae > Amblyraja > Amblyraja radiata. The sequence goes on along the minus strand of NC_045992.1, from coordinate 9,158,807 downwards.
GGGTTTTGAGAAATGAGGAAGCGAGTTACTCATCTCAGAATACCAGTCTGTGGCCTGTTCATGTAGCCACTTTATATCTGTGGCTAATCCAATTGAATTTATTGTTGATGATAAGTCAAGATAATGAGACATATTCCTGTTGGGTGTGGTGGAAACATTGCTTGCCAATTCCTGAATCTTGTCTGGATCCTTGTCTATGTATGGTTGAACTCCTCTGGTTTCTGACATGTTGCAAATAGAATTGACTTTTCACACTTCTGATCTTCTGATGAACAGACGTTTCTTGTTGAAGCAGCTGGAGATGTTTTACTCTAGAACAAAGCCCTGAGGATAGTCAAAGATGAACTGGGGCTGGGATCAGTGACCAACAAATGTAACCACCTTGCTTTATGTGAAGGATAGAACTGCAAATGCTGGTTTAAACCGAAGATAGACACAAAAACCCGGAGCAACTCTACACATTTCAGATCGAGACCCTTCTTCAGACCTGTCTTCAAGAAGCGTATCAACCCGAAATGTCACCCATCACTTCTCTCCAGAGATGCTGCCTGTACAGCTGAGTTACTCCAGCTTTTTGTGTCTATCTATGCATTGTGTGAAGTATGGCTCCAGCCATTGTAATATTTTCTCTTTCATATGCAGTGACCTCAATATTACTAAGGCACAGTGATGCTATTTTTGCTCTAATCTTGCCTTGATATTAAGTGCAGTGATTCTTACTTCTGATCATTAAAGCAAGATTGTTGTGAGGATTGGAGCCAGGTAATTTTATCAAAACACAAACTGGGCATCAGTGAATTATTGGTGAGCAAGCGCTTGATAGCGCTGTCAACGACACTCTCCATTACTGTCGCAATGTTGAAGAAACAATTAGACAGGTACATTGATAGGACAGCTTTAGAGGGATTTGGGCCAAAACGCAGGCATGAGGGACTGGTGTTTTTGGGACATGTTGGTCAGTGTAGGCAAGTTGTTTGCAGCTGTATGATTCTATGACTCTAGTGGAAATCAACTGGGCTGAACATGCTCTGCTTTGCGGATAGGGAATACCTGGGCAATTATTTCACATTGTCCCTGTGTTGTTACTCTATTTGTACAGCTTGGCCAGAGGTTTGGCGACTTCTGGAACACAGGTCTTCAGTGCACATAGAACATAGAACAGCACAGCACAGGAACATGCCCTTCAGCCCATAATGTTTGTGTCGAACATGATGCCAAGAAAAACTAATCTCCTCTGTCTGCACATGATCCAGCTGGATGTCGTATCCAACCTTTACTTGGTATCATGAGGATCAAAACGGCTGAAGACTGAAATCTGGGATATGGGGATCTCAGACATAAGCTGTAAAGACACCAATAAAGCCTGTCTATTATCTAGAGGCACATGGATTAGCAAGATCTGGAGATGTGGATCTGCAAATGTGTATTGCATTATCAAACTTCACCCGTTCCCCTCAAACCTACACATTTATATAATGCGTTGGTGGTGGGAAAGCACCCGATTCCTGGAAGCAATCATGCACAGTTTCCATTGCTACGCTTCAATGCACAAAATCGTGTCAATCCATACTTGGATGGCAATGGTCCCACATATGGATTCATCCACCTAATTTATCAAGTGATTGATGGCTACTTCATTCTGATGGAAATATTTCAGGAAGACTTGATACGATATTATTAAATATGACGGCTAAGCTTTGCACTCTGCAGTGCAGGAATTTCTCGAAATCACTTTCATGCTTAACAGTTTTAAGTACTTCCCTCGTACAATTAATGCTTTCCATCAGACTTCAAGGAAAATAAACAATCATAGATGTCGATCATTCACTTACTAAAAAGAAAATGATAGCTATCGCACACTTTCCACTAATGAAACACACCTGTTATGGACACAGTAGGGGAGAAATTCAATGTTTGGGACGGCACTGTGCCAGATACATACTGCACACCCTAGCTCTATTTCCCATCTCTTTCCCATGTCAAGCATGTATGATGGTACATTGATCCTATTTAAAATCTCCCCTCAATTTTATATATTGCCCCAATACTGTCAACAAAATTCAAAGCATATGATCTATTTGTCATTCCAAGTGGAAAACAGCTCTGAGAAACAAAACAAATCACAAGTTGGCCCACGTTTGCCAAAATGTTAAAAAAAAATGGAATGCCATTTAAGTCTAAGTATCATCCAGGAAGCACTTAATCCTTGCTGAAGCTGGCATAAAAGTTAAGAAACATAAACAGAAATGGAAACTAAATAATGAATACCACCTTTATTGCACCGTATAGGTTTTGTGTGTTTAAGTTTTCCGTTAACGTACCACAGGTGTGACATTAAATTGCTCCATTAACAGGTTGCAGTCTGTATTAACGGACACCATATGTGTCCCAGTCTCACATTAACATGCTGCCACTCTATTAATGTGTTTCAGATGAGCTCAAATCTTCATATTAATCGGGTGCAGCCAAGTTTCCCTCCCCTCATTAGCAGCTTGTGTGCGCATCACTGTTTATAAATTTCAGATTTATTTTTCGGATTACCCGACAAACGCTCATTCTCGGTAAGAATAACATCTGTCATCGACAACTATTCCGCAACTCGCTGTAAAATGAATGGAAATCATTTCCCTTTTGGCAAGGGGAGGATAGACAATAGAAGGACTATCTGGCAGATTCATTATAATGATACCACATGGAAGCAATGGAGGGGGAAGATTTCCTCTCTGCTCTGCACACTAAAATTGTAACCACATTCTTTGTAAATGGGTTTATAATGTACATTCAGCAAAGTAGGCTATTCTTCTCCACAAAACTTTCATTGCATGGTTGTATTTTTTAATATTTATTGCACCATATAAACCTTAGGCCAGCAATGTGTACAAATCACTTTTAAAATATTTCAAATATTCATAATAATGATAACAATTGTCCTTTCAAACTGTCCTTGTTTGCATTTACAGATATGATAATATTAAAAAAAGAAACCTTGATTGGTCAGTATTCAGTATTCAGTATATACTTTAATGTCATTTTAACTGAGTACTTACATACACAGAAGAAACAAAAAATTGTTTCACAATCAGTTCCCGTCAGTGCAGTTAATAAAAAGAATAAATACATATAGCTTTAAAAATTACAATTAACATATCTAAAATAGGCCTAAAAATTGAAATAAAAAACAGACATTCAGACCGAACAGTGGCTTTGCTTTGGCAGGTGCCTAGCTGTCAAAGTATGGGCGAGGTTAGATGTGTTGGTGTATGATGTATGGGGAGGGGACACAGTCCGTTAACCAGTCTTCTTGCCTGTGGAAATGTGTAGATAGGAATCAATCATGTAATGGCAATCATGTACTTCAGTTCAGTTTTTTTTTTGAAGGACCAGGGAGGAAAAGTGGGGAGCAGTGGGAAACAGTGAAAGGGGTAATAGGATGGGGAAGGAGCCAACCAGTTCACTCAATCCCATCACACTGCATCCAAGAAAGTTTTTCTTTCCTGTTACGAAAACTCCTGTGAATTAATCCCTCAAAGACCAAATGAGCAAAGGACATCTTTAGTCAGGGAGGTTTGTATGGGTAGTGACTGGAACATTGACTAAGAAGTCCGAGCTTCTCTAATTGCAGCTATTGCGATATTCTGTAAATTTTATAATTCACCAGAAATTCAGCCACATCAATGCTATGGTTACACGAGCTGCAACAAGTTCCCCCAACACCTGACATCTCGGCAGTCAGGAAGTCAAGATGCATGTCTATAAGGCTTTGGTTTCATCACATTCAGAGTATTGCATGCAGTTCTGGTTGCCCCATTATAGGAAGGATGTGGAGAAGGTGGAGAAGAGGTTTACCAGAATACTGCCTGGATTAGGGGGTATTCACTACAAGGCGAGATCGGACAAAGCAGGATTGTTTTCTCTAGAATCCTGGAGATTGAGGGGAGAACTGATTGATGCACATCAAACTGTGAGAGACACAGATAGGGTAGACAGTCAGAACATTTTTTTCTAAGGGTGGAAATGTCAAAGACTAGAGATAATAGCTTAAAGGTAAGAGGGGCAAAGGTTAATGGAGATGTGTGGGGAAAGATTTTTACTCAGATAATGTTTGGTTGCTTAGTACACACCGCCAGGATTGATGATGGAGGCAAATACAATAGTGATGCTTTTATTTCTTCTAGATCGGTGCATGGTTATGCAAGGGATGGAGAGATATGGATCACGTGCAGGCTGATGACATTAGTTTCTCTCGGCATTGTGTTCGGCACGGACATTGTGGGCAGAAGGGTCTGTTTCTGTGCTGTACCTTTCTGTGTTCTATCCAGAAGAACTTTCTATAATCCTCAAATCGTGACACAATATATGTAAAGTCTGGATATGTGTTTGATCACTGACACAGCCACGATCTCTGCAACAGCATCTTTCAGGATGTTGTGAACCAGACTATCACGTCTGAAAATCTGTTGGTTTCAATCTCTTTCTACTTTCATTAGTATTTTCCTGATGTCAAGCACTTGGTTTAGTTCTGTTTCTGCCACTTTTATTGTGTTTTCTGCAGCAGACTTATATAAAAATACTTGTTGACAGTTTCAGCGATTCCTTTATTCACCATATTGCTTTATTCTCTGATGTCTTGATGGGACCCACATTTGTGTTTGCTACTCTGTTAAAGGGCTTTCTCATTGTGCGACCTGAAGCAAGACCTAACAAGATTTAACATCGTGGGAACCTTCTGCGATAGCAGTACGGCATTCGTGGACCACCGAGGACCTCCGTGGCGCTAACGGCAGGTAGTCGTGTGACTTGGTAAGGTCGGGAGAAAATTCAAACATTTTTGAATTTCTCCAAGAGTGTCTTGAGCAGCGTTGCAACATTGTATGGACGCAGATGCCAGTGCGATATCCGTGCGATATCCGTAATGACACTTGCGAATACCGTGGGAACTCCTGCGAACGGTAAACCCGGAAGCTTGACAGAAGGGACATAAGGTGAGTAAAAGAGGTGGTCTCAATATCGCCAATGGACCATGTGTCCATCGAGGACGTCCCACCTAATTTTCATTGTTTGAGAATCTTTTTCACAGTAAGACTTGCAGAGATGCCTCTCAGAAAATCGCAAAGAAAGGGGTCAAAGAAAGTCGGAAAGTTTTTAGCCATGCAGGTAAATGAGGAGGAAACTCAGCAAGAGAGACAGGTGGAGAGGCAAGAGGAGATGCCAGAGATACCACTGCCTGTGGGCTCCTTGGAGCAGGGAGAGGGTGATCAGGGTGTATTTGAGATTGCCTCCCCAGTAGCTGTTGCCTCCACAATATTCTCAGCAGACGAGAACATAAAGGTTAGATGGCAGAAGGTAAAGCCATATAACGTCAACAGGGAACAAGAGGGTGAACTGGTGGAGTGGTACCAATTCAATGAGATTCTCTATGACAAATCCAGAGAGGATTATAGAAATAGGGAGAGAAAGCGCAACCTGCTGGAGACGAAGGCTGCTGAGTATCCCCGGTGCTCATGTGAGTAACTATAACAATATATTAGTTTATGTACAGGAGAACAATTTAATGTTATCCATGATTTTAAAACATACAATGCTGCAGATGTAAAAGTGCTGTTTTTGCAGTCACCTTTAATTTATCTTATAAGTCTGTCTGTTCCCTGCAGCTGCAATGTAAAAGTAGTGGCAGACAGCTTTTACACCCTCTTCGTTTGAAGTGGGAATCATGTCTCTTTTAGAGCCATAAAATAAATTATGCGAATTCTACGAACGGAGGATATTTATATAGCGTGTGAAAAAAAAGTGACATCATTTGTGCCACGTGATTAACTACACTACAGTCCACGATGTTCATTCACGATTAACGGGAAAGATCGGGAGACGGACAAGTCAGTCGCACAAATGACAGAATTGCCGAGTACCGTGGGAACTCTTTATCGTGGGAACACTTTATCGTGCGGAACTCGTGCTGGACCACGACCACTTCACTCGGGTGACATCTTGCTTCAGGTCGCACCGTGAGAACTCGCCATTAGGTTTTCACTTCACAATAGGAGCTTATATGTTTTAAAATATTCCTTGCTAATTTACTGCCGGGTTTTCGCTGTTGCTTGCTTCTTAAAATTCTCCCAATCATTCAACTTATTGTTCTTTTCGGCAATAATGTAAAACTATTAACCCTTTAGTTGTCCACGAATCCATCACTGCTTGTGTCTTTATTTGTTAGCTAAATGAAAATTCACTAAAAATGTGTTGCATACACTTCAAATGTTTGCTGTTGTTTGTCTCCAGGTAAACAATGTCCAATTTCCCAAATTACCTTAGCTTGCGTACAACTCATGGCCACTAAATTAGCTTCATTTAAATTCAAGACTTTACTTTCTGACTCAACAGTGTCTCTCAAATTGCACAAAAAGTTAACATGATAACATTTCACTAATATTATGAGATTACTGATAAGGATTGCTATTTTTTTTAAATTCCTGACTTATTTAATTACCTTGTTTTAAATTCCACTGCAGCAATGGTGAGATTTCAATTCTTGACTCTTAATAATGTGATTGAACTGTTTTGCCGTTATTCGGCTTATTCTATTCATGATTAGCTTTTTGTTTATTTAATTTTCTCTCAACTTGTTGCTATTGGTAACGGAGGGAATGCTATAAATAATAATAACTGGTGATTTTTCTATTATCTCTTATCATTTCCATTATTTTTCTGTCCCATGGTCACTTGTCTTCTTTATTTACAGTAAGAGCTGCACCACTGCATCCCTTCTATTACCCCATTATCCCAGCTCCAACCCCCATCACGACCTTTTGCATTTTGTCTGTCTAAACGAGGAGCAAAACTAACAATGAGTGAAGTATAACCAGTGACCATCATTGATTAAATTACTAATGACCAACATTGATCAACCATGTATTTGCAAGGGATTTGAGGTCAACAGCTATGACAGAACCATTTCCCTGCCTCTGTTAAGGGCCTGTCCCACGAGCATGCGACCTGCATGCGGCAAGCGCGACCAAACCGGAAGCGGGGGCCGCGCGGAGGTCGAGTGATCCCCGTACAGGGCCGGTCCCACCAGCATGCGACTGCATGCGGTGAGCGCGACCAAACCGGAAGCGGGGGCCGCGCGGAGGTCGAGTGAGTGACGTGAAGTTCGAGCGAAGTCCGCGGGATGTTCGCGCATGACGTATGGCGTCAAGATGCTGCGTACGGCGTCGAGATGCTGCGCACGCCCATCGCGGTGGTGCGTACGGCGTCGAGGCGGCTGCAGGCCGGCAGGCCGTTGCCGCACAGAATTTTTGAACACGGTCAGTTTTTCGGAGCCCCGTGCGATGTCGGGCCCAGCTCCGCACAACTCCATACGGCTCCGGCGATCAAAGTGGGACCGGCCCCGCGAGGCCGTACAGCTCAAGCGACCACGTTAGGTCGCGCTTGCCACATGGAGTCGCATGCTCATGGGACAGGCCCTTTAGAGTGGGTCTCCATAATAGTTATCAGGTCAAAATTGTTTGTTTCCACATGTACCAAAGTTTGCCCGTTTTAGTAGGTACACATGCTTCTTTCAAATGATCCTTTAAATGCATTTCAATGGAACTTTTTCCCATTATCTTCCCTCTTAAACTTCATTGGTTTAAACTAGGGCTGACACACAAAAAAAAAATCACTGTGCCACGGTGGATGTGACAATATACCTAAAGCTAAACCCAACCTCAGCTGATTAACGGTTCAAAAAAATGTACCATGTTAGCGATTGTGTTAATCGCACACATTAACTGTGATTAATTGATAGCTCTGACCCCTAATTGTGCAGATCACCAGTTCCCAGCCCAAGTTTTGTGAAACCTATCCCAGTGGAATAGTTTTTGTCTTCCTTCCCCCTCTCAATACCAGCACCAGTGTCCTATGACTTAAAACCCCTTTCTTTCACACCGCACTTTGACCTGAGCATTTAACTCTCTGACCCATTTAAATCCTTAACAATCTGGTCATGCTTCAGTGAGCAATACAGAGATTATCACATTTAAAGTCCTTCATTTTATTTTGGCCCTTGTTTCTCAACTCCAATCTATTAAACCTCATCCCTCCATCAATCTATGATTTGTCCACAAGGTGCATTGAAGCAACTTACCTGTAAAACAGTTACATGTGAGATGCATGAGACTTCCACAATTCATTGAAGGAATAGCTTGATACACAGTTGTGTTTGGAAATGTGATATGTCTTGTGCTGCCTTTCGCACTGCACACCTTATTTCAAAATGTCAAAGGTACAAAAAAAAAGAAGAAAGCAGCCAGATTTTTTTCTGGCCTGGAGCTGAGAAATAATAATCACCAGCAATTCTGCAAACCACTTTCACCAAGAGAAAATAACCTTTGACTTTGTGACCTTAAAAGGGAAGGAAATCTTTAGCATTCAAGGATAATGCATTAAAGGCTGCAAATTTGATTGCATGCCATTTTTTTGCAACATGGGTGAAAACGTTAATGGGTCATTTTTCATTTTGACCAGTGACTTCCTGCCTGGGGTCATGGACATGGCATCCATGTCACGACTGCATTGGAATGACATAATTCTTCATGTAAAGTCCCAGTAGAACATTGTAAGGAAATGGGAACATTGTTCTCCCCAGATAACACAAGCCCACACTTTCAACCCGACAGGCCTGTAAGATGCTGTAGGAAGGAACTGCAGAGGCTGGTTTAATCTAAAGGTAGATACAAAAGGCTGGAGTAACTCAGCGGGACAGGCAGCATCTCTGGATGGAAGGAATGGGTGACGTTTTGGGTCGGGCCTGTAGGATAAGTTCTTCCCTAAATCCTTGGCAAAACGTCTACACCATGCTGTAAAAAACTACCACCCAACAACTCCTTGATTCTACGGGAAACCGATGACACACATACCGAGAAAAACACAAAATGTTGGAGGAACTCAGCAGGTCAGGTCAGATCTATGGAGGGAATGCACAAGGAAGAAGCCCCTGACCCAAAATTCACCTATCCAATCCCTCCACTGTTAAAGACATAAATGCTGGAGTAGCTCAGCGGGTCAGGCAACATCCATGGAGAACATGGATGGATGATGTTTCGGGTTGGGGCTTTCCTCATTCCTGACCCATTGAGTTCCTCCATTATTTTAAAATACCAGCATCTGCAGTTCCTGTGTCTCCAGCAAACACGTATACAATTGGCCTGCTTGAGCCATTTAACAAAATAAGAAGAAAGGTATTTATTGTTGTGTCCTGCCTGCAATTTTCCAGATCAACTTCTTTCCCAATTTATAATATGTTGAAGGCGAATTAGTAATTATGAAGATGAAGTGAGTAGGTACAAGGAAATACAGATGCTGGTTTACAATACAAAGATACAAAGTGCTGGAATAACCTGGCAGGTCAGGCAGCATCTCTGGAGAACACGGGAAAGTGACATTTCGGGTCAGGACCTTTTTTTCTGAGCAGGAGAGCAACAGGAGTCACAGAGGGGGAGCAGTGTGAGAGGGTCTCACCTGTGGAGACACAGTTGTCAGGGGCTATGGGGAGAAGGCCGGAGAATGGGGTCAGGAGGGAGAGATAGATCAGCCATAATTGAATGGCGGAGTAGACGATGGGCCAAATAGCCTAATCCTGCTCCTATCCATTATGGCACGTGTACTACCTGGGTGAGGTACGCTGTATGATTTTCTGGGTTACATGTAAAACAAAGCATTTCACTGTACCTAGGTACATGAGACAATAAAGTATCATTGATTGAATTGAATCATACCTTGAGGAGATTTATTTGTAAACCGGCACACGTAGTTCTTTGTATCGCCTTTTACCGCTCCACCGCAAAATCTCCCTCTCCCACTGCTCCCCTACTGATTCCTACTGCCTGAGCATGTTTTTGTACTCTTGGTTTCAATCAAGGGCACATTTTTACAAGTTTTCTCTCAGTACGACTCACTAATGTTAATAGATAGCAATGAAAGTTTTAAACTTCTTTCCCTTATCAGGACAACATCTCTTAATCTTTTCCAAGACTGGAAAAAATTAGTATTGTCAATATGGGAACTGGCTTTGAGCCAAGATAGAGAGCCAAGCTTTTATTTACATTCACAAGTCAATATGACTCAACCTACACCTCATGTCATAGGCTGGATATTCCCCACTAACCACAGCTGTTCCAAACAATCTTTTTTTTTTGATGAAATCATCATCTTCCCATGAGATTATTTAACTTTTCTCTGTGACATTTGAACACAGTTTATAATTGACTTAATGTACTGGATCAAAAGGATAGCAGATTTAAGGCTTAGCATAGTGCAAATACTCAGTAGGTCAGACAGCAGCTTTTAAGAATATGACTTAAGAGATACAGCACGGAAATAGGCCCTTTGGCCCACCAAGTCTGTGCCGACCAACAATCACCCCGTACACTAACACTATCCTACACCTTATGGACAATTTACAATTTTTACCGAAGCCAATTAACCTACAAACCTGAACGTCTTTGGAGTGTCGTAGGAAGCCAGAGTGCCCGGAGAAAACCCATGCAGTCACAGGGAGAATGTACAAACTCTGTACAGGCAGCACCTGTAGCCAGGATCGAACCCAGGTCTCTTTGCGCTGTAGGAGGGCATCTCTACCGCTGCACCACTATGCCACAGTGAGGGTGTGCAATGCTCTCTTAGATTTAGTCTGTTGAGCAATCTATACACATATAATGCTTACTTCCAGGTTCCAAATTTATTTTGTACAGTGTTCAGTTAGATATTTGGACATTGCATTGGTGTGTGTGGACAGTATATATCTGGTAACTCTGAAATTCATTGCCACAGACAATGGAGGCCAAGTCAATGGATATTTTTAAGGTGGAGATTGATAGGTTATTGATTAGTAAGGGAGAGAGCAGGAGAATAGGGTTGAGAGGGAAAGATTGATCAGTCATGGTGGGTAGACTTGATGGGCCAAATGTCCTAATTCTGGTCCTACAACCTATGAACTTATAATGAGTAACTATGCTGTCTTCTTAAAAAAGTGAGCCGTACAAACAGGAGTGCACCAAGCATGCATAACACATTTTCATAACAAGGGTCTTTCAATAGCTTTTTTACAATTCCTGTTTCCATCCAAGATTGTCATTTGACTATACCATGTTACTAAATAAAAAGAATTCTGATATTCTTTCCTTGTTGGTTGAGAGGAAGGGCCAAATGTAGAATCTTGTCATGAAAGAACTGCAGATGTTGGTTTATACCAAGGATAAACACAAAATGCTGGAGTAACTCAGTGGGAGAGGAAGCATCTCTGGATAGAAGGAATGGGTGGTGTTTCGAGTCGAGGCCCTTCTCCAGACTGCTCATGTATCTCGACCAATTCCTTCTATCCAGAGATGCTGCCTGTCCTGCTGAGTGTTACTCCAGCATTTTGTGTCTATCTTTGGTCAAACCTTGTCATCCAGATTTTAAAACTCAATTTGATAAAACATATTGATAAATGGCTGGCACACATTCGTCCATATGACAAACGCTAATAAATCGAGTGCAGATGGAAACTTGCTCCCACCTTTATCATCTTGAATATTGACCATAATTGTACATTCAAGAGTATTGTAAAGTGTCAAGAACAAAGGCACAGGTGCAAAGACACATTCCATATGCACTGGTTGGAGATGCAACCCAATAAGGCAAGTTACGTAAAACCTGGTAAGTATTAGGGGACTGATACATAGATGATCAACTGCAAGAGTCCAAAGAAAGGGAACTTCTAATCATGCAAATGACTGCGACTGGACGACATGTCTCAGGTAATCAAAATGATGGTCTCAGCTTGGAATGTGTGGATAATTCATTCCTGATGTGGACATGGATTCTGTTGTCAGTGACTGCTTTGTAAACATTTTATTAGGGTAAAGGCTTTGCTGTGCACAGATATTGCTACACTGGTGGCAGCCACATTGAACGTACATCCATGATGAAACAAAATCTTAGATATTCTACCTCTTTCAAGAGGGGGTCTTAAAACACCAGGAAATAAATATCACGTTAACACTTTCATCTATTCCAATATCTGTAATGTACTCAAGGAACAATGATAAAATGATCAATGCTATGTAACTGTCAGTACGACAGACAATATAATTCTCCACAGAAATAGGTCAGAAGTGAGGTAAAGTATAGTTGAGAATTAACACTTTCTAGCCTGAATTGCTTTCGGATGCTGTTGAAATGAGTTATTTAAGAAAGAGAGTAGCTTTCAGGATTCAAGGGATAAATATCTTTGTGGATGCTGTCTCATTGTAAATGCAACTGCAACATATCTGAAGAAGGGTTTCGGCCCGAAACGTCGCCTATTTCCTTCGCTCCATAGATGCTGCTGCACCCGCTGAGTTTCCCCAGCAATTTTGTGTACCTTCGATATTCCAGCATCTGCAGTTCCTTTTTGAATTCTTAAACATTATCTGGGTACCCAATCTCCCTTGAGACTTCAGTGCAAAACTGAGAAAATTTGCTTCATTGGAAGTTGTCTCTTTGGATGAGATGAAAATCTAAAGACTTACCTGGACTATGCACTTGGACTGCAAATATTCAAAGAGGGCCCCTAAAGTGTTCCCGCAAAGAATGCAGAAAGTTGTGACCACTGCCCAGTCCATCATCGGCTCTGACCTCCCCACCATCGAAGGCATCTATCGCAGTCGCTGCCTTAAAAAGGCTGCCAGCATCATCAAGGGCCCACACCATCCTGGCCACACACTCATCTCTCCGCTGCCATCAGATAGAAGGTACAGCAGCCTGAAATCTGGTCAATCCAGGTTCATGAACAGCTTCTTCCCCACAGCCATGAGGCTATTAAACTCACCATTAAACGAACTCTGAACTATAACAGCCTATTGCACTTTATCTGTTCATCTATGCTACGTAGACACACTGAACTGTTCTGTATTTATGCTTACTATACTCTGTTGTGCTGCAGCAAGCAAGTATTTCATTGTCCTATCTGGGACACATGACAATAAACTCTCGTGACTTGACTTGAACGTATTGGATTTTTCTTTAATAAAGAAAAATACTGAATATTGAATATAAATGTTGACATAATGCGGAATATAGACATACAGCACTGAATGCAAACATTGACACCAAAGGAGATGAATCAGCCTACCAATTTATTCACTTTCACGTACCTATCAACTTGCTCTCAATTCTTTTGCCACTTACCAACATTAAGTGTCAATTTGCAGGAAGCTAATTAACCAACCTACTAGCCTTGGGCTGTGGGAGGTAAACAGAGTTGTATAGAAACTCAGGCAAAGATGGTAAGAATGTATAAACTCCACACAGGCAGAACTTAAGATCAGGATTGAAGCTAAGACCTGTAAATCTGCAGCATTAATCACCGTGGCTTCTATATCACCCCATAGCAGAAATCTTTATGGTACTATGAGGATAACTAATAATATAACTGCAAAGTTAAATGCAATAAAACGCACTTGCCTCTTGACAGACAGAATATGGAATTTGGTTTGAAATTAGATTTTATTTTGGATTTTGTCTAGATTTACATTGAAACCCAAGCATCTTTTGAAAACAGGTCCATTGCTTTGTTAACACAATGCGATTAAACTATTTTGCATTCAATTTCTCACACATTACTAAACCCCAAAATATAAATTCCCCAAATTGCTACAGAATCTCATACTTTCTTGAAATCAATATAGCGCAGTAGGATAAATTATTGATGGACTCCTGATTATATATTTAACATACAGTAGAAATAAGTGTATGTTCTTATCTACTTATCTAACATGGAAAAGAAGCATCACTTTTTTTAAGAGATGTTCGTGAAATTGTGCACCAATTTTCCCGTAATAATTATAAAAGATACGAAGTTGACTATGTTTCTACCATAACATTAAAAATATTTTCACACAAACCATTGCAGGATAGTCCCATTTATCACAACTATAGTTTTCTTGTCCTGGTCTTATAACTCGTAAATCATAACATTCTTTTGTTGCCAATTTGGTAAAGGTTACTTTGCATTTTAACGGCTTCAGCTTTCATGTCTTCAGTTGAAGTCTTTAACTTGCTCTCACTCCCCAAGAGCCTTTGATTTGTGGAAGTGCACAATGGCGCTGTGCTTGACACTGCAGCATGAAACCTGTCACCTTTTCCTAGGTTTACAGAGAGTCACAGCTGCAGATGGACAAGCTTCAATGAGCAGTCCGCAGGGAGCAAGGGAACTGCGGCTCAGAGTGAAATCCGAAGAGAAAGAGACAGTCAAGACTGAATCGTAAGGTTTGATATGGAGATGATGAGGCCTTTTAATTTGATCAGGGGAAAATACTATTTCAGTGGACAGTCAGAAACGTTTTTCCATGGATGAATTGTCAAAAACTAGAGGCATAGCTGTAAGGTGAGAGGAGCAAAGTTTAAAGGAGATGTGCGGATCAATTATTTTTAATTGTTCACTTTCCCCTTACATCTGACTTCCCAAAGTACAACAGCTCACTTTTGCCCAGATTAAACTCCAATTGACATGTCCCTACCCATATAGATAACTGATCTATATCTTGCTTTCTCATTGTCTGCATATCCACCAATTTCAACGTTGTTTCAAACTTACTAACCAACACATCTATATACTGTATCCAGCCAAGTCGATTAGATATATCAGATGCCCGTATATTTTGAAAATAACCTTGCCAATGGAGAGTACCTACATCCTATGTAGTCAATGCATGGTTCCTTTGATAGACACAAAATGCTGGAGTAAGTCAGCGGATCAGGCAGCATCTCCGGAGAAAAGGAATAGTTGACGTTTCGGGTCAGAACCCTTCTTCAGACTCTGGTAGAGGAAGGGTTCCAACCCGAAGCGTCACCTATTCTTATTCTCCAGGGATGCTGCCTGACCTGCTGAGTTACTCCAGTATTTTGTGTCTATCTTCGGCATAAAGCGGCATCTGCAGTTCCTTCCTACACACGCTTCCTTTGCTCAACTGGGGGATGAGGTTACGGATGTTGAACAAGTACCTTGCTCTGAAATCCATTCTGTTCATCTTCCTCTGACTATTTCCCAAGCCCTGCCTCTTGTCCCTCCATCTCCAGTCTCCTCACTTTATTCCTTCCAGTATTGGCCGCTTTCTTTAACGTGCATAGAAACATAGAAAATAGGTGCAGGAGTAGGCCATTCGGCCCTTCGAGCCTGCACCGCCATTCAATATGATCATGGCTGATCATCCAACTCAGTATCCTGTACCTGCCTTCTCCCCATACCCCCTGATTCCTTTAGCCACAAGGGCCACATCTAACTCCCTCTTAAATATAGCCAATGAACTGGCCTCAACTACCTTCTGTAGCAGAGAATTCCAGAGATTCACCACTCTCTGTGTGAAAAATGTTTTTCTCATCTCGGTCCTAAAAGATTTCCCCCTTATCCTTAAACTGTGACCCCTTGGTCTGGACTTCCCCAACATCGGGAACAATCTTCCTGCATCTAGCCTGTCCAACCCCTTAAGAATTTTGTAAGTTTCTATAAGATCCCCCCTCAATCTTCTAAATTCTAGCGAGTACAAGCCAAGTCTATCCAGTCTTTCTTCATATGAAAGTACTGACATCCCAGGAATCAGTCTGGTGAACCTTCTCTGTACTCCCTCTACGGCAAGAATGTCTTTCCTCAGATTAGGAGACCAAAACTGTACGCAATACTCCAGGTGTGGTCTCACCAAGACCCTGTACAACTGCAGTAGAACCTCCCTGCTCCTATACTCAAAGAGCAGCATAAAGTGCGTGACGAAGGAGAGTCCACGTTTGCAAGGTACAAGTTCAAGAATCTCACCTCTAGGAGGACTACATATTTTCCACTACAATCCTGGTAATCGCCCAACTCTCGGAGATTTGTCCGATTATTTTGGTGTGGGAGTGCACTTGGTGTGAGGAGCCAGGGAAGTATTGGAAAGACATGATCCCCCAGGATTCATCCATCTGGCCTGTGTGAATCGCTGACGAAGTCTAGTAGTACAGGCTGTAACACCTGGATACATGGAAGCGAGGAATTGCTTCTTGCAATCTTCACAAATAGGGAATGGAAAACGCTCCAGCCTGCAGCTGAAATTATTTCTTCATGAAAACCGTGTCTGGGTGACCTCTCCGATGAAGCGCTAAAGACAAAGTGGAGGATACAGCAAACATCTGCTGCAGCCACATGGAACAATTCTGTGACAAGGAAATTGAGAGTCAATGTGACCGCAATCTCAGTGTAGGGAACAGTCCATGGTGGCTGGAAGTCTTTCCACAGAAGGTCACATACCTTGGCAAGCTCAGATGTGGAAAACCCGTGCCTGTAACAACTGTTCATTAGAGAGGTCCAGCTAGAAAGGAGCCTATGAAAATCTTCCCGAGGCTGATGGTTATCTCTCTGCTTAATGAACTGGATTCTCCATCTTCATTGAGCGGCCAACTATGGTAAACCAACAGGGAACTGCAGATATGGGAATCTTGCATGGAATACAAAGTGCTGGAGTAACTCTGTGGGCCAGGCAGCATATCTTGAGCACATTGATGGGTGACAATTTCGGGTCGGGACCTCTTCTCCTGACCCGAAACGCCACCTATCCACGTTCTCGACAGACGCTGCCTGCACTTAGTGTTCTATGGCATAATAATGCCTCTAGTGATTCAAAGCTGCCAACAATATCACCAATAAATGAGTCTCTCAGTCGCTAATTCCTGAAAAAAGTCACTGCCTGTTGTACATTCTGTAGACATTGATTGGTGTTGGAGCCAACCTGAAATCAGTTCTGAAGATATCCTATCAGTTCTGCATATCTCAGTATATTGGCTCTTTAGCTAATGAAGATGATAAGGACTGGTACAATATGCCTGGGATTCAATGGAAACAGTTGAAGTGTGAGCTCTATCCACACTTGACTCCATCTACACTTCACGCTGCCTCAGCAAGGCCGCCAGCATAATCAACGCCTAGTCTCACCCAGGTCACTCCCTCTTCTGCCTCTCGCATCAGACAAGAGGTACAGAAGTTTGAAAACACTTAACTCCAGATTCAGGGTTATGCCCCTGTCCCACTTAGGAAACCTGAACGGAAACCTCTGGAGACTTTGCGCCCCACCCAAGGTTTCCGTGCGGTTCCCGGTGCTTCCCGGAGGTTTTTGTCAGTCTCCCTACCTGCTTCCACTACCTGCAACCTAAGGCAACCACCTGCAACCTCCGGGAACCGCACGGAAACCTTGGGTGGGGCGCAAAGTCTCCAGAGGTTTCCGTTCAGGTTTCCTAAGTGGGACAGAGGCATTAGTTTCATCCCAGCTCTTATCAGGCAACTAAGCTCTTATCAGGCTCTTACTGTCCTGACCTCCCATCTACTTCATCGGAGACCTTTGCACTATCTTTAATTGGACTTTATCTTGCACTAAATGTTATACCCTTTATCCTTTAACTGCCCACTCTGGATGGCTTGATTGTAATCATGTATAGTCATTTCTTTGACTGGATAGCACGCAACAAAAGATTTTCACTGTACCTTGGTGCACATGTTGATAATAAACTAAACAAAGCTAAACTAAACTAAACCTTACCAGCTCCAGTCCAGTTAGTAGGTGGAAACGTATTATATGATCAATGATGACCCAAGGAATGCAACTGATGTCAAGAAAGCACCAGGCTCCTTGTGAAGAAGTAACCAGCTCAATTTCAAGTCTGGAATAGTCTCATGTAGATATGGTCTCCAGGTCATGCTATTCCGAGTAATGTTGAAATCAAGTTGTGCGATGCTTTAAACAAACACAGATGCTATCCATCCCAGTTTCTGGGCTCTGGCGTCAAATGTTTCAGGTCACCTTCTTGCTTTATTAAGATCAATTTTTTGAATTAGTACCGACCACCAGATTAGCATCAGCTACATGAAGTTAAAGCATCTGGCAACACAATGTTCTGTAATTACTTACAGAGATGCAGAGGTAGAATTTGGTGAGCTCGATGGAGCCCGGGCAACTTCATCAATAGCCCTGGTCATTAGTAGGTTTCTTCTGTTAATTCCCTCTTTCGGTCTATGAAGGTCACAAAACCATAAGAAACTCAGCCTTTTCATCCACCTGGATGCAGACAACATTCTGCAGTTATGATGGTGCATTGAGGAACTTGCCCCTGCGTGATTGCTTGCCTGGGCTTGTGCACCTCTGCAGAGCATAGAAACAGCATGCGTGTTGTTGGTGCTGCAGTGGAAGCTGTGACAATGGGCAAGGACAGTGCACACGGATGACCACTGCTTCTGTGCTGGAAGGTCAGGCTCCAGGTTCCATGCAGAGCCCAGCCAGTGCTAGACCCTTGCTTAGTACATGATAATGAGTAGAGTTTCCTGGCTTTCCAATGCCTCACAGACACTTACCATCCTCGTCTGAACTGAAATGCAACTCTGGCAAAGATGGGCACAAAGGGACCCTTTCTTCAGACCCTAGACATCGCCTATCCATTTTCTCCAGAGATGCTGCCTGACCCTCTGAGTTACTCCAGTATTTTATATCCAACTTTGCTATAAACCAGCATCTGCAGTTCCTTTAATAACATTTGCTCTCTGGCATCTGTGCTCTCATTACATGGCACCCTGGCCCCTGTGTTGGGCGTCAGCCCACGTAGAGCCATACCGCACAAAAACAGGTCCTTTGGCTTAGCTTGCCCATACCAGCCAAGACACCCCATCTACACTGGTCCCACCTGCCTGCATTTGACCCATATTTCTCTAAACCTCTCCTCTCCATGAACCTGCCCAAATGACTTTTAAACCTGCTACAGTACCCACCTCAACCACCTCTTCTGGCAACTCGTTCCATATACTCACCACCTTCTGAGCGAAAAAGTTGCACCTCAGTTTCCTATTAATCTTATCGTAAACCTATGTCCTCTGGTTCTTGATTCCCCTACCCTGGGTAAATGACTCTTACTCTCAGGGTACATGTCCAGTGGCATCTGAACCCCCCCATCATCCTATCCTTCCCCTTAAATTAGACAGTATCAGTAGGTGAAACGACTGCTGCAGTGCAAAATGGAATCACGGTGTGTCTTCACCGGCACTGTAACATTGCTGTCCCTCACCTCCGCTTGGCACATTGTAGACCTTGGGGATCTGAAATGGGAAAGGCAACGTTGATGTTTTAGTATGGGGAGGGGGGTAAGGAAGCAAAGGTGCACACTAACACTTCCTCCAGTTTGTAAGTCAGAAGAGTGTAAGTTGAGAGGGACGTGACATAGAATCGTAGAGAGTCATAGAGTCATACAGCATGGACACCGGCCCTTTGGTCCAACTTGCCCACACCGACCAACATGCCCCATCCACACTGGTCCCACCTGTCTGTGTTTGGCCCATATCCCTCTAAACCTATCCTATCCACGTACCTGTCTAAATGTTTCTTAAATGTTGTGATAATCCCTGCCCTAACTACCTCCTCTGCAGCTCGTTCCATATACCCTACCACCCATTGTCTAAAAAAGTTGCCCTGCGGTTCCTATTAAATCTTTCCCCTCTCACCTTAAAAGATATGGCTTTGAGGATACTATCGTCTTCAATGTTTCTGGCTATTTATCAGGCATTGCAATAAGAATCAGCAGTGTCTCCATGAGGTTTAGGTTATCGCTGAGAAACCAGACCAAAGCCCAGCCTACATGAACCCAATACCCTTTCCCCCACTCACCCCAATTATCCTTGCCCCGGGTTATGCACCAAGTGAAAACCAAGTGTGAGCGAATGTTGTGCAGTGTGTTTGGGTGATGGGGACATTATAGCATCATCAACGCAACAAGCTCATACAACACAGACACAAGCCCTTTGGCTCACCACACCCATGCTGACCATTTTGCCCATTACAATAATCCATTTGACCATAATTAATCCCATGTATATCTGGCAGTGATCCTAGCCGGTGAGATGTGGTTGACTCAGAGAGCAACATTCTCAGGTGTGTGGAGGGGACTGAGGAGCAGCTAACATGAGGGTGATACTTGGCTGTTAGACATTGTTGGTAGATGAGTGATAGAACGGTGGTGCACTGCGGATAGCTGGTCTGATGTGACATTTGGAAATGTATTCATTATCCAACCATGAAGGATTACTAAATAGCATAGTGAACTTCATCCAGATCTTTGGAACATTTTTCTCTATGACTATCCACCAGCCGTACCACTGTGCTGCCCAGAATATGTTTGGCCTCTTCAATTAAAGTCTCGAGTGTGGTGTCTGAAAGCTGCAGGGGGTCCCCCTTGAATGTCACATGTAAACGTTGCCAGCACTTGCTCCATGCACGGTGCAGTTCCACGTTATTAGCCCCATGAACGTAATCAGAGCAAATCACTCCCATTACCGAGCAGCCACTGGACACTGGCTGGGCTCAGGAATCATGCCAAAGAGCAGGCAGCACAAGTAACATGTTGCCTGTATTTCACTCAAGACGTGTGGGCTAATCACATTTCATGATCTCTGCGTCTGTTTTCAGGCTCTATTAAATTTGGACCATAGGAGTTCCCTCATGGGAAAAAAAGTGAGACAGGGAAAATCAGAGCCATGTTGCTGTCTGAACTCCAACGTGCTCCAGGAGGAAGGAGCTCCAATTTTTGTTCTGGTGAACACATTAGGAGCAGGCATCGAACTTTGCTGAACACAGCAGAGAAGGAAAGACTGAGACACCTACAATACATATTTGGAGGCTGAAACAGAGTACAGATTTGCACTCAGTCTGGTGCCTGCTATTACCCGACCAGCTTAAGTTCGAGTGAACTCTTCATTATAGTAAATTGAGCAAAACATTGATTGGGGCACAATCAGCAGTATTCCCGAGGGTACAGATCACAGAGCTCTTCATCTCAAGGTGCCGGTTAACTGACACAGGGGGAAACTTTAAGGATACACTTATAAAATACAGAGAATGTAATTCTGCCAATTAACACTGCAGCACGCACATAAATCACATCAACATGTCCTTATGTGCGGTGGACCCATCCTGGTTCTGATTTTAAAATCTGGTCTGCCTGAATATCAGGCCAGGCAGGGTCAACACAGAGCAAGAAGCAGAATGACGGATACATTTATTTCACAAATATTCTTCCCTCAAACAAAAAACTCTATTGTGTATCCTGATGAAATTCTAAGGCCATTACAATTACTTAACATTAGCGTGAGACCAGTTATCATTTGTATACACAAAACCTCCCCATGTGTCAGTTGCTTAAACAGACAGTTTTAACACAGATTTCTGCCTCTGAGCATGCAATGGAACAATGGAGCCCACCACTATCAGGGTGGCACTGTGGTTCAGCTGGTACAGCCGCTACCTCACTGCGCCAATGATGGTTCAATCCTGACTTCGGGCACTATCTGTGTGGAGTTTGCATGTTTTTCCTGTGATCGCATGGATTTTCACCGGGTGCTCTGTTTTCCCCAACATTCCAAGGACGAGCATGTTTGTAGGTCAATTTATCACTGTAAAAATTGCCCCTATTGTGTAGACAGAATGAGAAAGTTGAATAACATAGAACTAGTGTGAATGGATGATCAATCGTCAGTGTGGACTCGGTGAGCTGAAGGTTGACTCAGACTCATGAGCAGTCTGAACAGGGGCTCTGACCCAAAACATCACCTATGCCTTTTCTCCAGGGATGCTGCCTGATCCACTGAGTTAATCCAGCATTTTGTGTCTATCTTCAGTATAACCCATCATCTGTAGTTCCTTCATACACGGTGGGCTGAAGGGCCTTTCTCAATTCTGTATCTCTAAACTAAGCTAAACTCGGCTAAACTCTGAAAAGTTTAGCAGACGAAAGTCAACTGTTGTCCGACTTTCTTGATGGAGAACGTCATTTGATTAATTGTGAATGGGTGAATGTTTCACAGAAAACTGTGTAACCACTCAGCGCCTAGTTCAACGTGAGTTCGGGCTGCACCCTACTCTGCGATCAGATGAAGTCAGACTCATGAAAGAATTGAAGACATTTCCCCAAAACTGACCTTGAGCAGTCCCAGCATGAACAGCTTGAACAGCTTGCAGTTCACTTCATAACTAACATCCCTTTAATTCAAAGTCTAATATCTGAGTTATGAGATGAGGTTGGATAGACTGGGTCTGTTTTCCTTGGAATAGAGAATGTTGAGGAGAGAACGTGATGGAGATGTATAAGATAATGAAGGGTATAGCTAGGATAGGCAGCAGTAAACTTTTCCCTGTACTAGAAATATTTATACCCAGAGATTGAAAGTAAGGAGTAAGATGGTTAAAGAAGATTTAAGGAAAAACTTCCTTAAAAGAAGGACAAGGGCTGAAGGGCCTGTTCCTGTGTTGCATTATTTTATGTTCTATGTTCTAACCTTTACATCCAGATAGTGGTTGGAATCTGGAAAGCATTGCCTGAGAGAGTGGTGGAGTCAGAAACCCTTACCCTTATGATGAATACTTGAATTACATTGAGGACTACAGACCAAGTGTTGGTAAGTACGATCAGTATAGATGGGTACTTGATGGTTGGCTTAACAGATTGGTTTGAAGGATCTTTCTGTGCTGTGTGTCTATATGACTTCATGGAATGCATTTCAATAGGAATCTGAGGGGTGATTTTTACATTCAAAGGGTGCTGGGGGTATGAAACAATCTGCCAGAGGAGGTAGTTGAGGCAGGGATATTCCAATGTTTAAGAAACAGTTAGGCAGGTAGGACTGGTTTGGAAGGGTATGGGCCAAACAATGGCAGGTGGGGCTTGTGTAGCTGCGACATGTTGGCTGATGTGGGCAAGTTGGTGCCGAATGGCCTGTTCCCACGCTGTATCACTCTTTGACTCTATGCATGGAATATGTGGAGGTGTCTCCCTGTGGTTTAAAATAGTTGCTTTTAAAATTCTTCTCTTGTGTGTCACTTTTCATTCCAGAGCCTCTTCATTTGCAGATTTTTCATCAAGTATTCAATCACAGGATCTTGCCACAGGGTCAGTGTGAACCTCCATCCTGCGGCCGATGCATCTTTGCGAGTAATGACCAGAGCGTAACATGCTAATTCTGGAGTAACTCACTGTTCAACCAAAATACAGAATTGTGTTTCTGTCTAGATCCACTATAACTTAATAGAAACCTCAATGTCTCAAAATATTCTAATGTGCTTCACAGGAACATTAAGAAATGTAATTTAATATGATCATGTCAGGAGATATTATAAAATGTTATGGTGCAGGAGAGATTTGGGGAAGAAACTGTACAATTTGGTTACGCAAACTGTGTGCTTCTTCTGTCCGGATTTCTTTGATACTCGTTCTCAGTTACAGCTAATAGTCTCCAATTGAAACCACAATCTCTTCCTTCTTGCTAACATAAACTTCTTAATTCTCCACTCAAAATTAAACTACTAGTTCAGCAGTATAACACAAGTAGTCGTGACTGCAGTGTTTGGACTGAGGTTTATGAAAGTACACTTTTGTGACTACATTGCCTATCTTAAATTGTTTATTAATGCCTCTGAGGAAGACACTCATTTATTGATATATTGATATATTTATTGAGCAATAATCAGGGCATGTCGATTTTGAACACGTCTCAGTATGCCATATCTTTATGCCACTGTTAAAAACACTTTTTTTCATATAAGATAGACACCAAACGGTGGAGTAACACAGCGGGACAGGCAGCATCTCTGGATAGAAGGAATGTGACATTTTGGGTCGAGACCCCATCTTCAGACCCTTCCTCAGTCTTCAGGCCTCAGACCCTTCGAGACCCTTCTTCTTACTCTGAAGAAGTTCTCCTCCTCTCTCCACCAAGAGTTCTGCAAATCTGAAGAAGAGTTTTGACCCAAAACCACACCCATTTCATCTATCCAGAGATGCTGCCTGTCCCGCTGAGTTACTTCAGCGTTTTGTGTCTAAACCAGCATCGGCAGTTGCTGAAGACTGAAGGAGGGTACTGACCTAAAACGTCTCCTATCCATGTTTTCCAACGATGCTGCCCAACCCACTGAGTTACTCCAGCACTTTGTATCCTTTAATCAAAAATCTGGTGTTCATATGCGTATTCTTGATTTCCTATTCTTTGTAGTTCTTGTCGATTTATAATGTGGTCTCAGTTTGATTAAGATGCTTATTATCTTTCCATTTACTTTCTAGTGACATTTATAGTGTTCCCGCAATATAGAACGTCTTCCTTTCCAGAAGTTGGAAATGAGCAAATTCCCCAAAACCTCTCTCTCTCTCAGAATCTCATTAGACCTTGTTCTGTTTCATTATTTACTTGGATGCCTTCGAAGGCTGCATGTGACTGTGACAGGCTGTCTGTTTGATCTTTTGATGTAGATCACAAGGCAGAATACGCTCTGATTTGGTGCCAGGCAGATCCAATGTCATGATCCACATGTTATGGAAAGTGGCCCAAACTGAAAAGATGATGGAAATCAAAACAGAAAAAGCTGTAAAGTTCAGAGCAAGTCAGGTTATGTTTATTGTCTGATTGAGTCAGCAACGATTTCTGCAGACTTTGTCCTTTTTGGAGGTTTGCCAAGGGGCACATTAGTGCAGATTTTTTTCTACCACATTATACTGTTGAACATCTCCCAGTGGAACTGGTTGTGTACATCGATAAGATGAATACAATGCTAACTATTTCATATTACGCACCGTGATCCATGTTAGTTATAAGATGATGACTTTAAGATGGTACTTATAGTCTATGGAATATCTGATGTCTTTGTTCAAGCATGAAAGCTATAGTGCATCACACAACATTTAAGTGTGCCAGATGGGTTAGACCAGTGATTAAGGATAAATGGGGAACACATGAGAGCCCCCTTTACCACAAGGGACTCTCGTATTCTCCATTAGCTTCAGTTACTGGTGCACCTCTTAAGCATTAAATCAAAGGATGACACACTCTTCCAGTCTGTGAGGTTCAGTTCTGTTTCTATGTGGAGTTTCTTCCAGGTGCTCCTGTTAACTTGTCCTTAGTTTAGTTTACAATTGTCACGTGAACCGAGGTACAGTGAAAAGCTTTTTGTTGCTTGCTATGCAGTCAGTGAGAAGACTATACATGATTACGATCAAACGATCCACAGGGTATAGATACTGTATAGGATAAAGGGAAAAATGTTTAAGGCAAGATAAAGTCCAGTAGAATCAGTTAAAGATTGTCCAATAGTCTCCAATGAGATAGAAAGAAGGAACTGCAAATGCTGGTTTAATCCGAAGATGGACACAAAAAGCTGGAGTAACTCTGCAGGTCAGTCAGCATCTCTGGAGAAAAAGAATAGATGCCATTTCGGGTTGAGACCCTTCTTCAAATGGTAGATGGTAGGTCAGGACGACTCTAGTTCATGATACGACGGCTCAGTTGCCTGATAACAGCTGGGAAGAAGCTGTCCCTAAAACTGGAAGTGTGCATTTTCACACTTATGTACCTCTTGCCTGATGGGAGAGGGGAGAAGAGGGAGTGACTGGGATAAGACTCATCCTTGTTCATCTGTTGGATGACTGGTCAGTGTAAATTGTCCCTAGTAGGTGCTTGATAGGATCTGAGGGAAGTTGATGGGAATGAGAGAAGAGTAAAATGAAAGTAATGTGTTTGATGGTCAGAACGCACTCGGTGGACCAAATGGACAAATGCTCTACAACTCCAAATCTTCTGGTTTTGTTGGCATCAATTGCTTCAATGAAGTAGATCTGGCATTTACTGTGATATTCCTGTGGTTGCATTACAGTTGTGGTCCTGCACGCCATCAGCACAGGGGGTTCATTTTGTTCCGGCTTAAAATAGGTTTGGACAGGGACCTTAGACAGGGTCTTGGTGACCTTTTGACAGCTTGCAGATATTAAATGAGCAGGGCCATGTTCAAAATGATTTAACTAGTGTAATTAAAAAAAATGAAAATACTAAAGAATAACGCATTTATTTTTAAATCAACTTTGAGTGCCAGAGACCGAAAACATGAAGATTAAGGGAAAATGTATTTGTTTGCAATGAGGTTCACTGACCCATTTGAAGGAACGGGATGGTGTTGCACAAGCCAGTTGTCCCTGGCCCACAGCTCAGACGTTGGTGCTTGGTGCTGGGACTTGGTGTTGAGCATTGACATAGAGCAGAAGGTCAGATGCTCTGGCATTTTACCTGCATTGCGGAAGTCAGGAAGGAGCAGACATCCCTAATTATGCAGCAAGGAAACAGGCCCTTCAGCTCAATTTGTCCATGCCGACTACTTTACCTCCCTGAGTTGGTTCCATTTCCCTGTCTTTGGCCCATTTTCCTCTCAACCTCTTCTGTTCACGTACTTGTCCAAATGTATTTTATTTTTTTATTTTTTTTAATTATTTTTATTAGAAGCAATTGCACAGAGATTAAACATTCGGCGTCTAAGATTATACAATTATTGTACAGCTTCATTTTTAACCTTATAACCTGAAAATGAAAGAAGAAGAAAAAAAGGTGAAATAAAGGGAAAAAGTGAGAAGTGAAAAGATAGCTCGAAAAAGCACAAAGAAAAGACCCCTAAACTACCAAGGTAGTGTGGCCAGAAAAAACTAAAGATAAAAGAAAAAAAAGAAAAAGAAAAGTGGAGATATACCTTCTCCTCGTCTCCCCCACCCATCTCACCCAACCCAAGATCGGATTTAAATTTAGATTTGTGTTGCACCATACTATTCTTGTACGAATTCGGTGATGGGTGTCCATGTCTTGAGAAATTGATCTGGTTTTTCTGCCGAGACAACCCTAATATTTTCCAAAATAGTGTCTCGGACATGTTTGTAATCCACATCTGCACTGTAGGGACTGTTGTGTCCAAATGTATTTTAAACTTAATTGTACACTACCACTTCCTCTGACAGCTCATTTCAAATGCCCACCACACTCGTTTGAAAGAGTTGCCCCTCAAATCCCCTACAAATCTTTGTATGTAGAAACAAAGAACTGCGGATGCTGATTAATACACATAACCTTCAGACCTTTGAAGAAGGGACTCGACACAAAACGTTACCTATCCATGTTCTCCAGAGATACAACATGACCGGCTGAATTACTCCAGCACTTTGTGTCACTCAGATCTCTCCTCTCTCACCTTAAATCTAAGTCCTCTTGTTGTGGGGTCCCCTAACGAGAAAAAAGACCGTTACCATTAATCTTATCTATGCCCTTCAGGATATTAGATACCTCTGTAAGGTCACTGCTTAGCCTCCTCCACTCCAGTGGAAGAACCCCCAGCTTATCCAACCGCTCCTATTAACTCAAGCCCTCTAATCCTTCTCAGTCAAAAGTATTTCACTGTTCTACTTTGGAATGTCAGCCTGGAAATTGGATTTTAACCTTATTTGGTCAGTGACTTGCACTGCATGTTGCACTAAACCACATCTCCTACCCAGCTTGCTGCAGGGTTAGCTGCCTGTCATATTGGGAGTTAAAATCAAAGATTGGAAGCTGCATATTATCGCTCCAAGTTCTGTCCAGAGATGAATGTCACACAAGTTGATAATGTCATCACTTGCATAAAAGACATCGGAAAATGATTATCTGCGCTGAGGTGATTAGTGCCCGTTTGCCCACGTACCCCAGTAGCAGCCCGTAACCCCACCATCAGTTCCCTCCAGCCCTGAAGAGAAATACTCAGAATCTGGATTTGCTAGATTAGTTTATAGATACAGCGTGGAAACAGGCCCTTTGGACCATTGAGTCCACACTGACAAGCAATCACCCATGCACCAGTTGTATCTTACACTCTATGGACAACTTACAGAAGCCAATTCACCTACAAACCTGCACGTCTTTGGATTGTGGGAGGAAACCGGAGCACCTGAAGAAAACCCTCATGGTCACAGGGAGAATGTGCACACTTCATACAGACAGCACCTGTAGTCAGGATCGTACCATGGCCTCTGGCGCTGTAAGACAGTAACTCTGCCGCTGCGCCACTGTGCCGCCCCTATCACTTAAGGCAGGGGCTGGCAATCTATGGCCCACGGGCCGGATTCGGCCTGTGAACCGAAATCATCCGGTCCGCAGGCATATTTTTATTTCAATTCGTTTTTGCGACCTGGGAACTGCAGCCAGTCCCGGGGCATGCGAGGGGCCTGGAAACTGTAGCCAGGAAAAGTCATTGAAAAACACGTGAAAACTAATGCGTAAAACAACACCAAGTGTCACACTATGGCGATAGATGTGGCCCACCATTCGCTCACAGACATGGGTCCTGGCCCCTATGCAGAACAAGGTTGCCAACCCCTGACTTAAGAGAAAATGATTAGAAGGACAGAGACTGAGAGAAGGTCAGTGAGGAGGAGGAAGGAGGTGAGGTGCAATTGAGAGGCAACCTATCTAGTGGCAGGTGGTAACCTTAACTTTCAATTAATATATTCACATCATGGTATAATAATAATAATAATAATGGATGGGATTTATATAGCGCCTTTCTAATACTCAAGGCGCTTTACATCGCATTATTCATTCACTCCTCAGTCACACTCGGTGGTGGTAAGCTACTTCTGTAGCCACAGCTGCCCTGGGGCAGACTGACGGAAGCGTGGCTGCCAATCTGCGCCTACGGCCCCTCCGACCACCACCAATCACTCACACACATTCACACACATTCACACACAGGCAAAGGTGGGTGAAGTGTCTTGCCCAAGGACACAACGACAGTATGCACTCCAAGCGGGATTCGAACCGGCTACCTTCCGGTTGCCAGCCGAACACTTAGCCCATTGTGCCATCTGTCATCCCGTGCCATCTGTCGTCCCTATGATAGTGATACAGATCATTCGGCCCACTGCGCCCATGCTAGCTCTATGAAAAATCCATCAAATCGGTCCCACTCCACTGTTCTCCCCTGTTCTTCAAATATTTGCCATCCCTTTTGATTTTGTCTTACCATGTTGTCTGCTTACACGAGTATGTAGACAATGAGACTGCACAGTAGAGCTCTAGTGAACCAGGTTCAACCCTGATCTTGGTTATTATCTGTATGGAATTTGCAGGTTTTCCCCGAAGTTTCCTTTGGGTGCTTGAGATTCCTCTCCCCTTGTGTGGATCGTAGTTTGATTAGCCGCACTAAATTGAACTGTAAACTGAATCATCCTACCACAACCAGAGAGCAGTGCTGAACTACCTCTTTTGTGACCCTCGGACGTTCCTTCATCGGACTTTGCTGGCTTTACCTTGCACTAAACGTTATTCCCTTATCATGTATCTATACACTGTATATGGATCGATTGTAATTATGTATTTTCTTTCTGCTTCTTCTTCTTTTCGTGTCCATCTTGTTACAAACGTTGGCCTCGCTGTCATCGTCCGTCCTGAAAAGGACGCAAGCTTCCAGCGACAATCAGTGGAAGCCATCACTTGTCGCAACAGATGATGGTGGTAGCAGAATTAGCTCAGGATACTTCCAGTTTCCAGCCCGGCGACGTGGACCTCTTTCTGCTGACTGGTTAGCACGCAACAACAGCTTTTCTCTTTACCTCGGTACATGTGACAATAAACGAAACTGAACTGAAATTGTCACGAGTGCTCAGGTGAGTGGTAGAACTGGTGGGTAGTTGATAGACGTGTGGTGAGAATAAAGTGGTATTTATGTCAATGGGTGCTTCATGGTCAACATGACCACTTTGGGTCAAAGGGCCAGTATATGTTGTGTGACTCTATGACATGCTTCTCTCATTTATATTTAGGTCTTGCCATAGTGGACAATTGGTCTGCTGAAGGGATAAACAAATAGGCACAGCAGTATTGAATTTCTAACTAAATTTTTTTTGCACTTACCCCATCTTGCTGAGTTCATCACTTGGGTTTTTTGATCAAGGATACCCATCCAAGATTAAGAACAATGCTGTTCTTCACTCACACAACTAATAATCATGAAGAGAGTAGTCGAATGATTACATCATCCAAGAAGGTTCCTTTTTGATCAGGAGAATGGTCCACATGAATTTGGTTCCAGAACCACCTGACATAAAACATTTGTAAAGTAGGAGATGTAAATGGTAATTCCCCTCTTTCTTTTTAAGTTAGAATTGAGTCCATGTGGATTCAATACGTTCACAAGAGTCGCCATTCATGTGCAAAGGCTTTCATCATGCTTGAAGCTGTATGACTTCAAACACCAGAGGACTGGAAACTAACTTGCACTGAATGGAATCTAAAAGAAAACAATTGAGGCTGTTGACAGTTGTGCATTTACTCGAATGCTGACATTCCAGAGTGCCAAAGCCGATCCCCATCATCTTCAATGCACACCATAAGAGTGGTTAGAAACTGGCCGGGTTTTGGCCAGAGGCCATTAGCAGTCTACTTAGGCTGATCCTCTTTAACATGATTCAAAACAACGAAACGTGGTCTTTCATCTATGTTTCCTATTGTTCTTATAATGCCGGTTAGCCAATTCTAAAGTGCTCGGTTCCATCTTTTAATCAAAATATTTCACATTGTAAGCATCCACTTAGGGCTGCATGGTGGCACAGTGGTAGAGATGCTGCCATACAGCGCCAGAGACCAGGGTTTGATCCTGACTATGGGTGCTTGTCTGTACGGACTATGCACATTCTCCCCGTGACCTGCGTGGGTTTCCTCCTATACTCCAAAGACGTACAAGCTTGTAGGTTAATTAGCTTGGTATAATTGTAAGTTGTCCTTAGTGTGTGTAGGATAGTGTAAGTGTGCGTGGATCGCTGGTCGGCGCAAACTCGGTGAGCCGAAGGGCCTGTTTCCGCGCTGTATTTCTAAACTAAACTAATTTTGAGCTAAATTAACCATGGGAGCTAACTAAACAAAATATTTAATCAATTTGGACATCTTAAAATCCAAATAACCTGAAACACTTGCGAAATAATTTTCAGATTGGATCAAACTTCAGATGTTCTAAATTTTAGGATAATTTTAAATGTCACGGGCTAAACTGAAAAACTACAGGAGGTGCATACAATAGAGAAATACCTGGATGGGATCCCTTATAAATATGAGTGGTATGATTTCAGACATGCTGTATTTTGACTGGCTTGGCTACAATGGGTGATGAGCAACAGATTTTCTATATTTTTAATGCAACAAAGATCCCTGGACTCCTTGAATTCTAGCCCTTTGTACATTCCTGGGTTTCAAATGTCCACTATTCAGCTGCCGACATTGTAACCTGTGGCATCCACTCTTACTACGTCTCTTCCTCGCCACTTCAATTTCCCCCTTAAAATCCCACTGCATTCACCAAGATTTTGGTGCTCTGCGTAATATCGGTACTATCTCATTTTGAGTCTAATTATGTTTGATAAAAAAGTGTTGCCATAATTCACCGGGTATCTGTGGAGGACATGAATAGGTGATGTTTCTGAGGTTTTTATTCCAGTATACACCCAAAATAAATGTGTTGATAATGACTTTGATGTATGGAATAGTTTACAGTATTATCCACTCTTTCTGGCTGTGTTGTCAATAGAGACACATCTATATTTCTAGGTAAAGGGAGAACATAGAATAGCAACTACTTTCGTAGCCTGCTGAGGGAGGAAATAACTGTTACATTGTTCACACATCTCCTCGACTTGAAATACACTACCTACTCTAATCAGGCATCCAAGCCATTCCTGCTGATGTGTTTTTTTCTTGTGATTTATTGCAACAGGTTGCAAGGATTCCATGTGCAAAATCCCAGCTTACCATTTAGGAGTCTTTACTGAGAGTTCAGGAATGCCAGCTATCCTTCTATTCTCTTCAAGCTGGGAATCTGTAATAGATCTTTAAAAGTACAACTATTTTGTCGGCAGATTTCACGTTTAGCTTTAAAACTCATTCTTGGTTTTCATTCACAAAAGCTGAATGATACAGAAACAAGTGAATCTGAAATTTTACAGCGGAGTCAGAGAGATGAATGCAAGATCAGACAATGTAACACTAAGCTGTAGTAAGTGAGCTCAGATCCACTACAAGTTGAGAATTTAGTTAGAGTGTGAATTCTGTGCTATGTTTGAAGGATAGCCGGCACAGTTCTGCACCTGGTAGAACTGATGCCTCACAATGCCAGAGATCCGGGTTCAATCCTAACCTTGGATGCTATCTATGCAGCTTGCATGTTCTCCCTGTGACCATGTTAAGGATTCCTTTGGGTACTCCAGTATCCTCCTACATTCCAAAGACGTGCAGGTTAGTAGGTTGATTGACCTCTAGTGTGTAAGGAGTGGATGCAAAAGTGAAATTACATAGAACTAGTGTGAACCAGTGATCGATGGTTGGCATGGACTCAGTGGGATGAAGGGTCTGTTTCCACGCTGTTGCTTGCAATCAATCAAAGAGAGTAAGCCTCATGTGTAGGAAGGAACTGCAGATGCTGGTTTACACCGAAGATAGACACAACATGCTGGAGTAACTTAGCGGATCAGGCAGCATCTCTCTCATCTCTCATAGGCAATGCTACCTGACCCATTGAGTTACTCCAGCATTTTGTGTCTATATTCACAGGAAGCCTCATGTTCGCTGTTGGCACCAAAACAGGTGGTGTGGTAAATAGTATGGAAGTCTTCCTGGCTGTGAATAGGAGAATCAGTAGCATTTAGCCATTCCATTTAGCCATTAGTAAAACTGGATTACTGAGTTTGAATGGGGAAATTACCTTTGCAGTCCTGAAATAGGAATGGATGCCTATTTCAGTCAATGACAGCAGCTAAGGAAGCAAAGGATGCTGTACGTTTTTTAAATTATTTAATGTCAGATTAATATTTTCTGTATTTTTTAATAACTGTTTTAATTTAATTTTAACATGTATTCTTATTTATGTACATCGATTTTAGTGTTAATCGCAGAGACATTTATCTACTGCAGACAGTTACTGACTAGGATAGCTTTACCTTTTGTCAATGCCTGTCAGGACATTGGGTACAAGGGCTTAAGTGCCTTGGTGTTGGTGAAACTTTGCTGTCTAACGCTAGGGTGTAGAGACCCTGCAAAATCGGTCCACCTCATTCAGAGCAGATGAATGTGAGCTGGCAGCAAACTGGCCATTGTGTGCAGTGAGCGACGAACTGAATCAAGGAAAAGACACCCTATTAACAGACAGGATGTCAATGCACTAAACAATGGGACAAAATTGCAGTGTGGATATCAACATACGTAAAAATAAAGTACTTTCCAAGTGGCAAGCATAATTGAACGCCTGGGACAATATAACTTTTGGGGCAAATTGTCGAAGGAAATATGTTAGGATTTGCAGGCAAATACAGTTTAATTGGCCATTCTAGTACAAAGGCAGCGACACAGCCTTCTGTTCCATAGAGCAGCTGCTTCGGGGGCATCTCGGCCAAATTGGGCTGGCAGAGAGAGGAAATGTCCATTGGCTGAACCTACTAAAGGTTAAAATGACCAAGTATAAGAGGCTCTGCTCACTGCATGGCAGAAATCAATTCCTGGAAGAAAGACAAGTGAAGCTTTTTATTTGATTTAATCAAGTTGGGATTTCTGTAGGATTAGTGTAAATGGGTGGCTGATGGTTGGCGTGGACCCATGTCAAAGGGCCCATGCTGTATCTCTTTATTAGGATTTTTTAAACTGTTGTGCTGGTGTGCATATTTTATCTTTTAATTTAATTTTGATATACTTTTCTTAAAATGGGTTTTGCGTGATTTTAAATGTTTGTTAATGTGAAGGGTATTTAGGTATACTCAGTCTAACAGGGATCATTGATTACTGATCCTAAAGGCGGAACTTCACCAGCTGTCAATGGCATTACCTCAGTGGAGCTAGCCTCCGGGAGAAACCTTGCACAGTGTCCTCCTGCACTGGAGAGCACCAGTGAGCTGGGAGCCAACCACCCTGCAGAAGAGTGTCCAGAACAACACTGTAAGAAATAGCCCTGGGGTCGGATAAGAGTGATCTCAGCGCAGTGGAAAAGCTTAAAGAGCATAGTGAGGCATCATAAGACATAGGAGCAAAATTCAGTTATTTGGCCCATTGAGTCTGATCTGCCATTCAATCACGGTTGATATATTTTTCCCTCTCAACCCCATACTCTATTCCTTCTTCCCATAACCGTTGATGCCTTTGCTAATCAAGAAACTATCAAGTCCCGTTTCAAAAATTTCCGAATGACTTGGCCTCATGGTCATCTGTGGCAATGAGTTCCACATATTCACCTCCCTCTGGTTAAGGAAATTCCTCCCCGTGATACTTGGAATGTGGCCCTTCACTTATGGGGAGAGAAAGCACAATCTAGATTCAAATATGTTGAATCTAGAACCTTAAGTGTTAATTTAATGGATATTTTCAAAATATAAAAAAGTGATTGAATAAATAAGGAGGACCTATTTTCAATGACAGGCGGGTCTAGGAAAAGGAGACAGTCTAACGATTTAGAACCAAGCAATTAGGAGGGAAAACATGTGTGGATAATGTGACAGAAATTTGGAAATATCAATTGATACTTGGTCCATTGCTAATTGTATATTCGTAACAGTAGTTTGTTTGTTAAGCAGATATTAAGGAATCGTGCATGAAATATCCATTGATGGAGTTTCGTCACAGCCCAGCCATGAATGGGAATGTATTAGACAGATTATCCCATTATTGTATCTGTACATTCAACATCAACTTTGTTTACCCTAACCCTTCACTATAATTTTTAATCTCTTTTCACCATGTTTGATCTATGTTTCTCTGCTTTACAACAAAGGTTATATCCATTATCATGGAGATTACATAGGCATAAATTTATTTCTAATTATACTCACCTCCACTCCATAATCTAGAATAATTTAATCATTGTTTTTTAGGTCAATAAAGACATGGAAATGAGCTATTTGGGACTTCAATGCTGGGAGGTCTACTGTAGCCCCTCAAGAGATGTTGCAAACAATTTATATTCGGAAGCCTGTTTGGAATAAACACTATACAACTTTACCTATTAATGAAAGCTTCTCAAGCAGTTTCCAGTTCCTTGGAAATGGGGATGAGTACATTACATAGTTAACCCAGAACCAAAGTTTAGAGGGCTAAGCCCTTTGCTTTACACAGTCAAGTCAACCTCAGACATAACTTTGCCTACGTCTACTTTTACCCTTCATGTTAATCCTGTTGTTGCATTTACCTTCCCAATTTCATGATGGTTTTGAAGCACAAAATTAGGAAATGTCATGTATTTAAGATTAAACTTTCTTAGACCTGCTTCATTTCTGTTTGCCCCAAATGTTTTGTAGGATGAAAGAGTGGCTTAATATGAGTTTGTATATTCTACAAGTAAGATTCTGGAAATTACACATACAATCCGCCCATTAGTCAGAATTTTCCATTTTTCAAAATGCACACTCACGATCATATTTCATTGGGTTATATTAAGGTTTATTTTGTTAGGATTGGAATCAATTAAACACAATTTCTGCCTGTTGTTTTTGTGGGAAGGACCTGCAGATGCTGGTTTAAACTGAAGATGGACACAAAAAGCTGGAGTAACTCAGCGGGTCAGACAGCATCTCTGGAGAAAAAGAATAGGCGACGTTTCGGGTCAAGACCCTCTTCAGATGTCTGACCTGAAATGTCTCCTATTCCTTTTCTCCAGAGATGCTGTCTGACCCACTAAGTTACTCCAGCTTTTTGTGTCCACTGTTGTTTTTGCTTCTTTGGTTTAAACTTCTGGATCTAAACTTTATGTCAAATGTTGATATTTCGGCCAACAAAATTGGAATATTGAGAAATACAATCAAGGTGCTCGGTCTACCTGGAAATCTCCAAGGACTAGAGAGTGAGTATTGCACTTTATATCCAGTACAAATATTGGAAGCAATAGGGTTGAAATACTGAGAAAGTCATTTCTAGCTCTTTTTTTCCCCTGATTTACTTTGTTTCAGTAAATTATTTCTAACTCTACCAGTCCGCATGGTTATGGAATTCAACGTGTGGATAAAACGCGACACTTTGTGCGATTGTTTATTCTGGGATTATTTTCGTTAGATACTGCAGTAGTGCAAAATCATTCACAGCTTGAAATAATTAGCTATTCATCTGTATTTCTTTATTCAACCAGAATGAACGTAAGTAGGGGATGGAACAGATATTTCAAGTGTTTTTTTTCCAATATCCTATCTGGTTTACTATTCAGTACTTAACCTTCATCTCAATTTTTTGTGGTGCAACCTTGTTTAAATTATAGGATGTTAGTGAGGCATATCTCTATTGCTGATCAGTCAATACAGATTTACTGCTTCAAGTGCATTAATATGCATAACATTCAAAAATAC
Source organism: Amblyraja radiata (assembly GCF_010909765.2). Lineage (NCBI taxonomy): Eukaryota > Metazoa > Chordata > Chondrichthyes > Rajiformes > Rajidae > Amblyraja > Amblyraja radiata. Next base: position 9,122,621 of record NC_045992.1, on the reverse strand, counting down.
CATGTACCAGTGGGCATGGTTTTAAGGGACATGACAGGTAGGGAAGTGGGGTTTTATACTTATTACAGTCAAGGAGTGTGTAATCTGTGGATTTTACTACCCCAGGGGTCTGAGGAGGATGGAACACTGATTTCATTCAAGGCAGAGACAGATTTCTTGTCTTTTGGATAGTCAGGGGTTACAGAGAACAAGCAGAATAGTGGAAGTGAGGTCATGATCGGTTCAGCTGTGATCTTACTGAATGGCAGAGCAGGCTCAAGAGGACATATGGCTTACTCCTGATTATAATCTTATGCTCTTATGATCAAGAGACAAAGTCAAAGAACACAAAACCGACCCATGTATGTGCATGCTAATTGCCAATTACAGAGGCAAATATTGAGAATGTACTGATTTTCTAATAGCAGAAGACCAGTGTTGGATTAGGGCAGAACACATCAAGGATAACATTCGCATGCAGAGTTTAGCTGGAAACTAAGAACATTTCCAGATCTACTTTTCCCTGTCAGCATTGCGTGCCTTGTGATCAGCAGCTGTTAAATATTTATATTATGTTTATTTAATTCTCATCAACTGTTCCTGTTTCAAAAATGAGACATTCAGACGTAAACGAGGCTGGCCTTTTGCCGCCCACTTTTCCCTGGAGTGCGGAGAGCAGAGGGCGGAAAGCACAGCTTCTCGTCTTGAATCCCGAGAGAGCATCCACTCGCATTCTCAAACTGTGGGAGACTTTCACGTGGACAAAGGCAAACTCCGCATAGCCATGAGGCTGGAAATTCAATTGCAAAATACTCCTTTTTCCCCCTCTGGTGATGTGGGATTGAATATCAATCTCTCCTGGAGTGAAGTGCACTCCATTTCCAGGTCATTTTGTGTCACTTGCACGACATACCCTTGAGCTAGTTACTGCATCAGTCACGTGTAGGATAACATTACATGTGCAAAGTTCCTTTACGAACATTACTGGGGAAATCAAATCATTATTCTGGAAACATCAATCTTTGGCCAATTTCACTATAACTTAATTCTAACAAAGCAGTCTTGAATGGGATTCCGTTAAAGCAAGTCACATAAAAACCCTTTGCCATGTAAGTTTCCACGCCCTCTCTATAGCACTGAGCCCAATATCAACATCTTGATCTTGGTATCAGGCAATGTCCAAGCCTCAACTCTCCGATCTTAATTATTGTCAGGACCCCATTCCGATAACCAGTGAATTAGTCACATCCATTCCATTCTGATCTTGTCTACCAACGACAATTCCTTGAACCTCATAGTCTTGATTTCCCTTCAGTCCAGTTTAGTTTGCAGGCACTCTCTCTCTGCAGTCTTGTCCTTAGCTAAACTGCCTGACGCCCAGTCCCATATGCAATGTAGATGCAGAATTATTTTTACACGTGTGTTCTTATGGAGGACCATTCATGAGGTGATAGACACAAAAAGCTGGAGTAACTCAGTGGGATAGGCAGCATCTCTAGAGAGAAGGAATGGGTGATGTTTTGGATCGAGACCCTTCTTCAGACGGCAAGTCATGGGAAAGGGAAACGAGAAATATAGATGATGATGTATAGAGACAGAGATCAATGAATCAAAGATATGCAAGAAAGTAACGATGATAATGAAAACAGGCAATTGTTAGCTGTTTGTTGGGTGATCCCTCCCCCACCCAAGTCGCACCAGCTTCTCGTTGTCACCCAACAACGAGACTTTCAGTCTGAAGAAGGGTCTCGACCCGAAATGTCACCCATTCCTTCTCTCCAGAGATGCTGCCTGTCCCGCTGAGTTACTCCAGCTTTTTGTGTCTATCTTCGGTTTAACCCAGCAACCTTCCTACCCCATTCATGAAGGGAATGGATAGGATAAATGCACAGTCTTTTACACAAAGTAGGAGAACAAAACGAGAGATATAGGTTCAAGCTGAAAGAGAAAAGATTGAATAGGAACCTGAGGGGCAACTTTTTCAGTGTGTGGTCAGTATAGGGAATAAGCTGCCAAAGGAGGTAGGTGAGACAGGTACTATAACAACATTTAATATACATTTGGACGTGTACATGGAAAAGTTGGGCTGAACGGCCTGTTTCTATGCAGTATGACTCTAAATCCACGATATGGTGTCAAGGCTGGGCTTATATTTCTTGAAACGAGAGTCTGAGAAAATTCAACTGACAGGCACAAATCATGAGAAGTCTAATCGCGGTAAATAGAACAATAATTAGGAATCATTGATTTATGTTAATTAATTGTAACAATAGAAGAAATGTTGTTTTGGATCAATGAGTAGTGGGTTTCTGAAACTCACTTCTTGAAAGGGTGTTGAGGCAGAAATATTTATCATACCTGAACAACAACTTGAAGAGCCGTAATCTAGTTCATTGGACAAGAGCTGACTGAGAATGGGATGGACTGTGTGAAGTTGACCAGCATTACTACAATGGCCAAATCGCCTCATTCTACATTATCAATGTCTAACTCCCTTTTAATGTTGTGGAGTGCTCATTCAAACTTCCTGTGCTTTGGCAGTGTTGATCATTCCTGGCCGAACCAGGGAGTTCAGAAAATTTGAATTGGGATCTGTCAACAAGGGTGAAGTCCTGCAGTTGAGTAGAAGGTCGTAAAACTATTTTCCTTCTGCATACTATTCCAAAAATAATTTATTATATTTATCATTGCATGCAACAAAAACTGCTTCCTCCTCCTCAAAGTCTCTCCACTTATTTAAGCAAATTCCGACAGAGAGTCTGCGATGAATTCTCCTTTCCGTGCCTGGATCCAGCAGCTGGTAGTGGGAAAATTTGAGAAAGGAAGAGATAAGAGGGCAATGAGGAGTAAAACTCAGAGATCCCACGACATGATTTTCAGACTGCATTGTAACAGCCATTGCGGTGAGAATGCTGAGCTTTCCGACAAACATTTTCAGAGAGTTTATAGCTAAATCAGAGAATAGTTTTGGTCATGGAAATCTTAATAACAATAACGTGAAACTTTGATATAACTGTTTGTAAGTGAAGCAAGAAGATTAAGGAGGGGCAGCGCAATCCAGTTTTTTGTACCTCCTACTTGGATAGAGTAATTGTACCCTAAACACCAATATTTACAGACTATTTTGCATTTTAGTTTGGCTGCCGTACAGTTCTGCGATTCACTCCTTCATGCCCTTTGCCTTTTTCCACCTGCTCTAAAGCAATTGTTAAATCCAATTCCCTGATATCTTCTTACATGGCTCTATGTCAAAGTCTGTTTGGCAACATTAAAAATGCTGCAAAAACAAAAATAACTTATTGAGGCCCTGTTATTCAGTCACATTTTACATTGTTAAAAAAACTGGAAATGTTCTGCATTTGACCACTCTGACAGTGGCAGGTTAAGAGCAACGATTACGAATTGGCAACATTTCTGACATGCTCCTTTCCCCATCCGTGCTCTGCCTTGTATTAATTCCCTCTTTTCCATATGTTCCTGTTGTACAATTATCTCATTCAACCGTGTACCCTCTCAGGGCTTTGACAATCCGCTGGAAAGTCAATCTTACAAATTCCAGATATGCAACAGCCAATCTCCTGTGAGAGTAAGACTTCCATTTTCTTGGGAATGTTCAAAGCCGATGCCAAAAATGGATGTAAATACGTTTACAAATGAGAGTAGAGAAGGTCAGGTCAGGCTTTATTTCTACTTTCAATAGCAGAAAGAATAGTAAAATAGCAATGTTTCTGTGAAACATTGTACACTGAGTATATTCTCACAGTGCGGCTAATCCCAACGTGTAAACATTCCCTTATTCTCAAAGGCAGTTGGAATTTACAGGAGAATGTGATAGAACATGGAACTGTACAGCACAGGAACAAGACCTTTGGCCCACAATGTCTATGCCCAACATGATGTCAAGACCAAGTCTTATCTGCCTGCACATTAATCTCTATCCATCCATTCCCTGAGTATCAATGTGCCAATCCAAAAGTTTCCTAAATGCTACAGTTGTATCTGCCTTAAGGGCCTGCCCACCAGCATGCGACTGCATGCGGCGAGCGCGACCAAATGTGGCGGCTTGAGGCGTACGGCCTTGCGGTGCCAGTCCCACTTCCAACCGCGGAGCCGTATGGAGCTGGTCCCGACATCATACTCACCAATCAGCTGGGCAGGAGGCAGGCCGACTGAATTTAGACGTCGCACGGTGTCGGGCGGTTACGTCATCACACAACGGCACGCCGGGCGGTGACGTCATTGCGCAAAGCCACGCGCTAGGCGTACGCCAGCAAGACGCTGCGTATGGCGTCCAGACACTGCATACAGCGTCAAGACGCTGCGTACGGCATTGAGATGCTGCGTACGCCCATCGAGGCGCTGCGTATGGTCTCAATGCGGCTGCGGGCCGACAGGCCGTTGCCACGCGGGATTTTTGGACAGTGTCAGTTTTTTGGAGCCCCGCGCGATGTTCGGACCAGCTCCGCACAACTCCATACGGCTCCGGCAATCAAAGTGAGACCGGGTCCGCGAGGCCGTATGGCTCAAATGACCACGTTAGGTCGCGCTCGCCGCATGCAGTCGCATGCTCGTGGGACAGGCCCTTTAACCACCATGCCCAGCACTGCATTTCAGGTACTCACTAACCTCTGTGTAAAAAAATTGCCCCGTAGCTTTGCAATTCACTCCTCTTCTCAGTTTACCAGACACTTTTTTGTCTGTTTTTCATCTGTAGCCTTTGTCCACCACCTTCCAGTCAAACCCTTCACACCTGTATCCACTTTTATCATTGTTACTCTTTTGTATATCTTTCATTCATTGTTCTTTATCTCTCCACATCATCTTCTATATCTCTCGTTTCTCCTTCCCGTGACTTCAGTCTGAAGAAGGGTCTCGACCCAAAACGTCACCCATTCCTTCTCTCCAAAGATGCTGCCTGTCCCGCTGAGTTACTCCAGCTTTTTGTGGCTATCTGCAGTTTCTTCCTACACATTCCACCTATTAATTGCCAGGCTTCGTCCCCACCACCTCTTTCCTAGTTTCCCACGTGACCTTCTATGACATCCCTCCAGTTCTTTTGTCATACATATTGCATAAATAAATTGGGGAGGAGACAGGAGAATGAGATTGAGAGGGAGATAGATCAGCCATGATTGAATGGCAGAGTAGACTTGATGAGCCGAATGGCCGAATTCTGGTCCTATCACTTATGAACCTATGACAATGAGTTAGGCTAAGACACTTGTACTAATGCACAATTGTCGGGTTCTGAAATGAGCACAGCCAACCCCAGTTAATTGTTCCGAGTATTGTGGTAGAATGGTTTCAGGCATTGATTAATGTCGTCCTGAACTAATACATTATTTTACAATTATTGATACCATTGGATCTCCCCATTGTAGACAATAGACAATAGACAATAGGTGCAGGAGTAGATCATTCGGCCCTTCGAGCCAGCACTGCGATTCAATGTGATCACGGCTAATCATCCCCAATCACCCAGTCAACATTTATCATCTAATTCATAGCACAGGTTTTGACTTTGGGCATTTCCTTTATTCTCAGTATGTTTTGTGCAAGACTATTAAAATAATGGGTGTGGAATTCCTGTAACAATGGAAACTCCCTAACCCTGTTTCCTGATGACAGAATACAGTGCTTTGTTTTTGGCACAAATGTTCAGTATTTACTATGGGGAGATATTCTCCGACAAGTACTTAACTTTGTTTGAGCTGGCAGAGATCTCCTGCACGTTTTGATTGAAAATAAAACAGATCTGTTTAAAAAGAAAGTGTGCAAGAGCTGCTTTCTTACTGCAGGTTTTGCTAATGCCATGTGGTTTTGGATAAGCACCAATATGAATGCAGGATGTGAGTCTGAAATCTGCTCAGTGATCTGACCCCCAAATCCACTGAAGCAGGGAGGTGTTAAACCATTTCCCTACTTTCTGGCATTTAACTGGAACGGAACCAGGCTGTTTGCAACCTCAATGTTAGATCTGACCACAAGTTGAGGTTTGGAATGCATCTAATCCATCACTAAGAACATTAATTTCCAACGGTGCAACACAGCTCGAATCCACCTCATTCTATTTCATCGCTGCTGAAATTCTCACCCCAGCTGAGGCTGCGAGTGGCACAACAGTAGAGTTACTGCCTGACTTGTGCAAGACCGAGGTTCGATCCTGATTATGGATGTTATTTGTACAGAGATTGCACATTCTTCCAGTGACTGCATGAGTTTTGTCCGGTTTCCTCCCTCATTCCAAAGACGTATCAGTTTGTAGGTGAATTGGCTTCTCCAAATTGCCCCTATGGTGTAGGATGCAAAACCAGGATAACATAGAACTAGTGTACAGGTCGGCGTGGACTTGGTGGTGTGAAGAGCCTGTTTTTATGCTGTATCTCTAAACTAAACTAAACTACACTAAACTAAACTAAGCAAAGCTAAGATAAGCTAAAACTAAACTAAACATTTATTTCCATCACCAAAAACACAGCTCAAATCCACCCCATCTTACTTTGTCAGCTGTTGAAATTCCCACCTCTGCTCCAGACCTAACTTTTTGAAAGAAATCCTGGGTTTTGTGGTCCTAATTTCCAAAGGTGTGAGGTAATCCATGAATGCATCTGGTGTTCATGTTCGAACTCATATCAAATCCTATTCACCCTTGTGTTCACTGACCCATACTGGCCCCCCAGTTAAACAACTCGATTTTAAAATTTCTCTCCTTGTTTTCCAATCCTCTTGCTACCTCTAATCTCTTACAGGTCCACGATCATCAAAGACATCTGTACTCCTCTAATTTTTGTAATGTTAAAGATTCGATGTAAATGGAAATTGTTCTTGCTATTGGTGTACATTTCATATTCCATATTTCCTTATGAGAAAAGACGAGGTTACTTTGGCCCATCATGTCTATGCCGGCTCACCGAATAATTGCACACCTTCATTATTTTTGCTGAAACCCATATTTCCATCGTACAAATTCTACCACTCACCTAAACACATGGGGGAAATTACAGTGATCAATTCACTACCAACCTACACATATTTGCCTTGAGTATTAGAAAGGCGCTATATAAATCCCATCCATTATTATTATTATTATATTTGGAATGTAGGAAGAAACAGAAGCAGCCAGAGGAAACCCACATGGTCACGGGAAGAGTGTGTACACTCCACACAGACAGCATTTGAGAGCAGAGTTGAACCTAGGTCATAGCAATGTTACAAAATTTTGAGATTTAAAAAATCAAGTCTGTAATTTATCCCATCAGATAAAGCATAAAAAGAAGTTTAATTTGACACCTAATTCACTTTCATATCTCATGTATTTAAAATGTTATGGCCATTTTCATACTCGGAAATTAGCATCTTGTTCCCTATTGATTTTCTATGGACGTAACAAAAAAGCTGTGATCGTGGACAGTCAAAAGCCCATAACTTTCTTAAAAATTAAGAGAACTGAATGAAATTTTCAGTTATCATAGATAGAACCATTCTGAAACAAATATAAAATAATCTTACTTGGATGACCTGAAATTAAAGCATATAATTAGTTAGTTACCCAAGTGTAGCTAATTTCAAACTTCAATTACTAGATCTAAACATCTATCCATTTCTTAATAAATGATTAACATTTTTAAATAGCCTAAGTGTGCAAATAATATTCATAAATAATTCACAATAAAACATGATTTTTAAATCTCATTTACATTAATTTATAGGCCAAATGGAAGGAATTTAGTGTTCAATTGCTGTAAATTAAAGTCCATTTAAATCAGCTTTCTAGTGGGTTCCTGTGAACGCGCTGGTTTAGAACGTTCACATTGCGGTAGATTTGTGCCCTCAAATGCCCAGAAAAATACTGCGGGATATAATGGGCCCAAAATGAGCTACTCGCAATATTAAACTTTGTATAAAGGGATCTTAAGAAGCCCTTTTTAATGTAAAAATAAGCTACATACCTTCTGTGGTTTGCTCTATGGGACCCTGACGGCTGTCGGTGGTCGCGGGTTTAGAGGTTGATTTTTAAACCCGCGACCACCGACAGCCGTCAGGGTCCCATAGAGCAAACCACAGAAGGTATGTAGCTTATTTTTACATTAAAAAGGGCTTCTTAAGATCCCTTTATACAAAATTTGAACATCTTCGATTTGAACAGACTAGAGAAAATCGCGTTTTAAACCCGCCCCCCTCTAAACGGCGCCAAAATCGCGCACACCCGCAGCGACAGATTTTCAGCGACGCTTCAGGTAGGCTTTGCAACATACCTACTAGGTCACGGGATCTGTGAGACAATAACTCCACCAGCCATGCCCATGCACAATCCACTTTTGCAACACAGGTCAGATGCAAAACTATGTATAAAAAGTTTAGTTAGTCTAGTTTAGTTTAATTTAAAGTGTCTGTGAACTACTGGACCATTCATTCAAGAATTACCATGGACTATTTTCAAAATGGTGAGGCATGTTTTAAATAGAGCCAGTAGCATTGTTCAGTCTGCCCACTAAACCTTGTGTTTTTTTGTGGGGGGTTTCGGTATCAAATTTTTTTTATTCAATTACGATTTAAAATAATACTTACAAAACAAATCGGTGGTAACACACCCACCACCATAGCACAAAATCACCAAATTATTTGAGACACTAGATTTTCAAATAACTATAATACAATCCTTATTGACAATACCACTAAACCTTGTAGACTGCTGACCTCTGTAGTGTAATGACTGGTGAGTAGATTATTGGGGTAGGTGCAAGTTAAATGGGAACTCATACTCAGAATCAAAAGACACACTATGGCTGACACCATCCTCCACCCAATAGTTTTATTGTTTAACTTCCTAAACATTCCTGAAACAAGCACACCATTAAGCAGCAGAGAACAGGGATAAAATCTTGCTTCAGGTCAAGTCGATTTAAAATTTGCCGATGACCACAAATCCCGTTGAACAGATGCAAGTGTCCATTAATGATATTTCAATCCTCCTCACAATATGCTATGTTTTATTTTGCACTGCAGAGTCCGACTGGGTAAGTCATCAGTCGCAAGTCACAAATGATTCACAGTCAAGTCTCAAAAGAGCCTATGAAAGTGTATTTCAGGGGGGAAACACGATAACTCCGTTTCTCAATCACTGAGGCTCTCAAGTCCAAAGCCGTTCTTTAGAGAGTTTTTGTTTGTGCTTTGGGAAGAGTACAAACCGTCAGATCCAATGTGATACTCTTAACAGTCCATATAAATATCAACATCAACCTGCTACTCTCTGTCCAACATTGATTCATTAACCACATTAAAGGGCCATTTGGTCTTTCTGCTTGTGCCAGACCTTTGAAAGAGCCATTCACTTAATTTCACTTACCCTGTCCATTTCCCAATAGCCCTGAAAAATTGTTAACTTCCAAATATTTATCCAATTCCCTTTTGAAAGTTGCTACAGAATCTGGTTTCACCATCCTTCCAGGCAGCACACAACAGGTAAATTAATTTGCTGCTTAAAAAATCATTATCTTTACAGTTAGAGTTTATGCCAAGTACTGTACCTTTCACTAAGAAATAATGTTTGGTAACATGTGGATAATAAATGTTTAATAAATCTGAAATTCCTTTTGGCTAATTCAGTAGACATGCTAACTGGCTTAAACCAAATGGATTATTGCTGTCACTAAAACAGCTGAGAGAGGAATTTCAGCTCAATGTGTTAACCTTGTTCCAATTATGCTATGTAATTTCAGAGACTAGCTTCCATACATTTTGCACGTGTGTGATGCAACCACACTGCGTATATTACTGGAGTTACACTGCTCTTGTGGTACCTGATAATTAAATCTTGAAAGCAAGCCAGGGCCAGGCAGCATCTGTGGTAGGAGAAACAGAGTTAATGTGTCCAGCTAATTAACTTTATCAGACGTGAGAAAAGTTAGAAATGAAATATTTTAGATCAAGCAGAATGGGGGAGAAGTCAGGGAGAATAAAACAAAAGGTCCACGATAAGCAAGAAACCAGAAGGAACTGGATTACAGAAGATTGCGATAGTGTTGCCTGAGTGAGAGTGGTGAAAGTATATCTGGAGCAGGTGCGAGTTTGGAAGATGAATAACAAATGAAGCAGTAGGGCAGAAACAAACAATAACTGAATGCTATGACAGTGAGATACAAGACTGGAATAGTATATGACCACCAGCAGACTCCCCTCCAAATCGTACACAATCTTAATTTGGAAATGTATTGCTGTTCATTTATTATCACTGGGCCTAATTCCTGGAACTGCCTAACTAACAACATTGTGTAAACATCTTCACCAGAGGGCTTTAAGGTTCAAGGCCACTCACCACCATCTTCTCAAGAGCAATTAGAAATGGGCATTTAACACTTGCCTTTGCCAGTGAAGCCCAAATCACGATGCATGGGATAAATATACATACATTGAAAGAAGTATAATTATACGGAAGGAATTTTTGAGTCCCTGGACAATAAGAAGGGAAGATACAAATGAATTTCATCTTCTGTTGTCCCACAAGAAAGTGCCATGAAAAGGAGAATGGCTAGTTGGCCAATGTCATGGTGGAAGAGTGAACCACAACATGATGAGAAAAGTGGTCTCTTTGGAAAAGGAGGAATGGGAAACATATGGCTTGAGGCGACGTCATGTTGGAGATGTCAGAAATGATGGAGGATGAACCATTGAATATGGAAGCTGGCAGGGTAGGAGGTGAACAGAGAGAGAAAACTATCCTTCTGCTGACTGGGAGAGGAAGGGGTAAGAGGCAAACTGTGGGAAATAATAGAGGCACCTTTGAGAGTGCTCTGAACCATGGTGAAGGATAAACCACGTTAAGGGTCGAGGAACAGAAGGTACTATCAGATTATGTGCAACAGAAATAACCGGGAGATTAAAATGCAGACTTTACAGGAAGCAGGATTGAAGAATGTGTAAATCAAAATAACTGTAAGAATCCATCAGCTTATAATGGATAATACATCATGGCCACTAACCTATCTCCTGAAACGAAGATAGAAAAGTCAGGAAGGAAAGACCTGGAAGGAATAATCAGGCAAGGGAAGAATTACAGATGGAGCAAGTAAGTGAAAGTGACAGCAGGGATGATATTGGCGGCAAAAGTTTAAAAAGATTTGATTTTTTTTATGAGAGTAGGAAGCAACATTGATTCCAACATCGGTGTATCAGAAAAGGGGTGAGGAAAGAGAATGTGAGTAGGACTGACCGAAGGAATGTTTGAATCTACCAAAACTAGCGTACATTTATCCATAATGGTTTTATGTCAGTTGTTTTAGGAAAGGGCAAGTGAAATAAGCACCAGAGTTAATAACTACTTCCCATTAAAGCACACGCAAGAGCAACTTCGCATCAAAGCAATTCCAGCAACTGAACTGCACCCAAAAGGCTTTTAACTTCTTTTCCAGGAGTAATCATCAAAATGTACTCATTCGTAGCTGCACAGCTCATTAAAAAAAACTGAAATATCACTTCAGATTACGTTTAGATCACAGGATGGTGTGATTTGAATTAGCAAATGTATGAAATGTGAATCAGGCAAGCAAGGTACAGTAAGTAATCCTGTCTGTGGATAATGTGGCAATTTTTTAAACACTGCATCTGATGACATAAAAGTCTGTGTTTTTTTCCGTCCTTGCTTACTGAAAGTATAACCGGCATTATAATTCATTCGTGACTTCCCATCTCGAATCAGGAAATTGCAAGGGGACAAAGGCCTCATTCACTGGCCCATAAAGACCATGGGCTGCTACCCTTAACGTTGGAGTGTGAAGTGGAGGATCACTTCCATGTTCAGATGTAACACACATCGCTGAGAGAGCCTCCCGGCTGAGAGTTTCCACTTGGCAGCTTGCACTCTGTCTCAGAGGCCAAGGGTAAGAGGTCATTCAGATTTTTTTTTAAACTGGACAAAAGATTAACTTGAAATTGTGATAAGACACAAATTAAAGGTCAGTTTTAATCCTGTGTTCCGATGCACAGTTGCATTTATAATTGTACTAATAATATAAATTTCACTTTGTGGAAATAAAATATGATTTATGGTTTAAATATAAATGGTTTTGATGACAAAACAGGCAGCATTTAAAATGATTTTAAATAGCTATGTACTTTTGAGTCCATAAACATTTCATGATGTTTCAGATATATTTGTTCCATTGAAATAATTTTCAACATTTGTACATAACATTACAGTTAAGAAGATTCTTCCACTTGTCTACCAAGAAAAAACTGAGATTTACTACAATCATAAATTGCTAGTTCATTTCTAAGCCTATTGTTCCTGTCTAATGTATTTTCAATCATCAGAAGTAAAAGGAATGTCAACCTTGAGCCGAACTTTGTGTAGTCCTAAATCCTAGCTACGAGATGCAAATCTTCCACTGGAAATCTCAGGGAATAACATGAAGGCTCTGTCAAGTATCACAGGTGGGCACAGAGTATGTGCCACCAGCCATCAATTATGGAATTAATTGTTGGTATTAATCAATTGGTTGTGTATGAACATGGATGCCGTGGAGGTATATGCTGCTAGACCAACCTGGTCAATCACCACTTCCATGGCTTGTAACATTTTATACTTTGTAACATCCGTACATAGAACAGCGTATGAAATATTTAGCTCTGCTTGACTTTTACAGTTTTCCCTCCAATATTGAGAACTACCCCAGTAACATCATCTGATTGCTTTTGCATGTTAATAATTTCCCCTCAGTTCTGCTCCTTTATTTATTTTTTGTTGTTGTTTATTAGTGTATATAATCCATCCAGCAACATTAAAGCTTTATTTTCACTTTTTAACTCGAACCAAATGATTTCTATGCTTGATCTCCCAAAATCATCTTTCTTTGGCAATATGTCTCCCTTAATTATTTCTGCAATACTCCACCCACACCCTTTTCCCTCCTCCCATTTTGTGAGCACCTTGTATTCTGAAATAGTGAGGACCCACTACTGTCTATTGTGGGCCAAGTGTTTGTTTTCTCAATGGTATCATTAACACACTTGGCTCTATGTGCTTGCTGTCCACAAATCTTATTCACCACACTTCATTAATGCACATACACGCATATGTTCTAAATCTGTTTTGGTATTCCTAATTCTCACAACCTGCTCCCATCTAATATGCAATATTTCCTCCTCTATTATGCCATATTCTTCTTTTCTTTGTGTTGTTGCCCATCTACCTGCCAATTCAATTTAAACCCTTCACGAACACAATTGGAAATCTCCACACTAGGACAATGATCCCCACTCTAGAACGGATGTTAATTAAGGTCTTCCAGGTCTCGACCCGAAACATCACCCATTCCTTCTCTCCTGCTGAGTTACTCCAACTTTTTGAGTCTATCTTCGGCTTAAACCAGCATCTGCAGTTCCTTCCTACACACTCTCCCTCTTACTACTTGTCCTAAGATACAGATTAATCTGCCTGATCTTCCTATTTCTATTCTTCCAAGCATTATTCACCGTGGTTATTCAAAAGCCTATTGTCTTGAAAAGTGCTGCTTTGATTGAACCATCCCAACCTTTTTAAAAAAAAACTAAGGCCTCATGTTAAAAAACAGTTTCTTCTTTCAATCCTGACCAAATAGTTAGGAGATGCACCTTTCAGATCTGTACTTGAAATCAACACCGATATTCTGTGCACTTCTTAGTAATGTAATCCTGATTTTATTTTTGTTTAAATAATCAATGTGGCAGCTCTTTCCCTCACTTTATTGAACATCCATACTTAGCATAATTTGTCCATAATTTCAACTTTTACCGTCTATTAGAGCTTCATTCAATAGAAGCTGCACACACATTGTGCTTTGCATAAGTGAGCAAACTCTAGTGTTATGGTCCAAATCTCAGTTGACCATAATTACCAGGTGATTTTTGCCAACTCCTAAAAACCAAGGAACTGCCATTACCAGGCAATTTATCTACCGCTGACCAAAGTTATAAATGAAACTAGAGGTTAAGACTAATTAAATGTATGAATTCAAACTTTCATTAAAATGTGATACACCATGCTTAACTAATTTCATTCACGACATTCTGTTGAATTTGCACAGTTGAAACCACACCAACAATATAACGTCATACTCTGAACTCCAAGAAATGGAATCCGATCATCAAAGTTTATGGATGCTAATATTGACAGTAAACATAGTATGAAATATTAACCTGTGAAATGAACCTAAAATGCTTTGAGCAACACCTTCGTGATCTTCAGACTTATTGGTATTCCTGCAGGGCAAACACTATCTCAGTTTTCAATATCAAATTTCTAAAGGAAAAATGAGCCAAAAATCTGTTGGCAAACTCTATGGATTTCACAGAAACATAATTCCTCTTCAAAAACCGAGGTGCATTATAATTGGAACTAGAGAACACTTAGCTCATGGAGTCCAACAGAGCATGAAAGAATGAGTTGGAGTGCCGTGCCAAAGTGGTAGACACCGGGATTAGTTATTACATAATACTTCCTCTGTCCTTTGATCATTTTACTATTTAAGTTCCGATTAAGAAAGATAGAGCTAAAGATGTCTAAGTGTCATCTTGTCATTTCATGGAAGAAACCTTCCCAAGGTCTGTGCAGAGTTCCCTTCTGAGGAGTTATGTAGGTCATATAAAGACAAAAAGCATGGAAACAGGCTATTCAGTTCAACATGTCTACAACAACTACTGGCACTCATCTCTACTAATCCCGTAAATTGGAGGAACAGCACCTCATATTTCGCTTGGGCAGCTTACAACCTAGTGGTATGAATATTGATTTCTCTAACTTCAAGTAACCCTTCCATCCTCTCTCTCCATCCCCTCCCCCACCCAAGTCATCGTACTAGTTTCACTGTCTGTCTTACATCTAGCCCATGGCCAACAATGTACCATTGTGGACTCCACCTTTCCTTGATCATCATTACTTTTCCTCTCTCTCCATCCCTCCCCCTTCTCAGTTCTCCGACCATCTTGACCCAAAATGTCACCCATTCCTTTTATCCAGAGATGCTGCCTGTCCCGCTGAGTTACTCCAGCATTTTGTGCTTATCGTCAGTTTAAACCAGCATCCTTCCTACACATCTCATCCATAGTGGTTGTTGTTGCGCTGCTCTCTTTTGCTTGGAGAGTGTGCAGATGTCTGACCACATGAAGTGCTTGCCCTGCTGGCTTCAGACTGCTGCGGTCTGCTGTGTGAAGCCACAATCTGATTCTAGGGCAAAGGTTGTTGCCTGTCATCCAGTGGTGGGAGAAAGCTATTGACCTTCTGAGTGCAGATGGCAATATCATGGTCCACACCACCACTGGACTTACCAGAAGAAGCAAGTGGCCAATAGTGTCCCAATCTGCCATGATCCAAACAGAATCCCCACCGTTTCAACCTCTGGACGTGGGCCAGATGTGGTTAACACGTGCTGCATCCCAGCTGCGGACCGTCAAAATTCTTCAGAAAGTCTGAGGAGGCCATTCTCTGCTCTGCTAAACAGCAACTTACTCCTGATGAAGAACTGACTGCCATTGGGAGTTATTGCTGATCCCAAAGAAAGGAGTTTAAGTTGAGTTTAGAGTTTTGTTTAATAGTCAAGTCAAGTCAAGTTTATTCGTCACATACACATACGAGATGTGCAGTGAAATGAAAAGTGGCAATGCTCGCAGACTTTGTGCAAAAGGACAAACAAACAAACAACCAAACAAACTACAAACAGAATGGAACAGAATCGCACGTCACGTGTACCGAGGTACAATGAAAAGCTTTTGTTGAGTGTTAACCAGTCAACAGAAAGATAATACTTAACTACAAACATAATAATTACAAAATAAATATGCTCCTTAGGAACTCATCTCAGTTCCGACAGAACTGTAAGTTGTCCATGGCTAGAGTCACTCTATTCCCACAGAACAACAAACTACTGATGGACAACCAAAATCTGGTCCCTGGAAACTGAGGGCAGAACTCTGGGTGGGTTAGCCTAACTTTGCATCGAAGACTGAATGGCCTCTTCCTAAGCCTCTATCGCACATTGACCAGTTGGACACTGCGCAAAGGGAGTGGCGTCAGACTCTTACGAAGACATTACTTAAAGAGTGGAAGTGATGCTTCCCATACTCCAAACATCATCCGATGAGAGGTGGGAAAAGGACTCCTCAATTCACCTCGTTATCTCATTTAGTGGATGGGTAAGTAGTGCCTCGTTATATCTTGAAATAATCAAAGTAGGTCTCATTTATGCAAAATGCACAGTATTCCTAGAGGAAGTGAGAATGTGGGTATAATTGACAGAATCTTCACATGTGAAAGCTTTATGAAAATATTGCATAAGGGACATGCCTAACAGTGATTTAGTGTCTCTTTAACTCTGGACTCAGTTTGGGACTGTGTTGCCCCTCTACGCACAAGGAAGAGGATTTTCTCCTCCAGGCTTGTGAAATGGCGAGCACAAGAGGGTCTGTACTGCCCTGGTAACTTATTGGATTATACTTTGTCTTAAATGCAGGAAGAGAAACCAATGACACACTTGATATAGTGGACACATATCGATGGGTGAATGTGGGTGTGTAAGGATGGGGGAAAATCTTTGGGGTCTGTCAATGAATGTTGGTTAGTGGGATGGAAAAAGGTCGTATGTGCCAATTGGTGGGGTTATTTGATTGCAGCAGAGAGACACAAGCATTGAGAAGTGTTCATTGCTGTGGCTCCCAATTTGACCTATGGTCATTGTACTTTTGTCTATATTGCTTCATATGGTGGAAGGTTCATTCCTGGGGCTTAAGATCTCTCTGGCCTTTTGGCGTCAGCATCTAATGACTACCTGTAGGACCTGCATCGCCGTTGACTAGTGCTTTGAAGCCATGCTAGCAATCATTTTCCATGATCGTTTCCTGTTCTGTGGTGACCATGATGTTTGTTGCAAATGTTGAGTTTCATCTCCTTTCAGGGTCAAGCTTTCCCCAAATAATTGTGCAGTAAGATGCTTGAAATTCAGAGTGGAACCTTTATGACCCACTGGCAGTATCATCAAGGACCCACACCATCCTGGCCACACACTCATCTCCCCCCTACCTTCAGGTAGAAGGTACAGGAGCCTGAAGACTGCAACAACCAGGTTCAGGAATAGCTACTTCCCCACAGCCATCAGGCTATTAAACTTGGCTCGGACAAAACTCTGAACATTAATAGCCCATTATCTGTTATTTGCACTTTATCAGTTTATTTATTCATGTGTGTATATATTTATGTAATGGTATATGGACACACTGATCTGTTCTGTAGTCAATGCCTACTATGTTCTGTTGTGCTGAAGCAAAGAATGTCATTGTCCTATCAGGGACACATGACAATAAACTTTCTTGAATCTTGAATCTTGAATCAAATCAAAACACATTTGCTCATTTTGCACCATTTTGAGCAGACTTCATTCAGTGCAGGGGCAAAATTGTCACAATTTTATAGTGCACCAAAATGTGGAAGGGCGGCATCTCTCACCAGTGTAATTCCCCTTCTTTATGTGGTAGTTTAGGTTTCGTCATTTCTTCAGTTCACCAGCTCTGACGTGGTCTCACCAACCCTTACCCTGGTCTGAAAAAGCTTCTAGGAAGTATGCAAGGGTGACTGAAAGGCCTCACAGATGATAAAACATGAATTCAAATGTCAAATACCCAAGGAAGGAATGATATAGATGATTAGTGTTGACAGTTTCTGTATTATAACGCTCCTTCCATTCCCCATAATCCACATCTGGCGACTTTCAGAGGAGAATCTCACATTGCACATCTGCTGTTTGACAAGCAAGTGCTATTATTCAGCTATGTCCAAGCTTATTGTTTCCACTTGTACTGATTGGATTTTGTAGGCTAAATTGGATACACATTCGAATGGCAAGAACTACTTATTTCTTCAGATCCTCTTTCCAAACGATTCACACAGAGATAAAGAGACCCTCACCCCATAATAAAGATCATTGTTTATATGAGGACAGAACTTTAATCTTTGCTTTGAATGGGACTGATATCCCAGTATATTACTTCATTATAATAAGCGGCAAATACTCTTTCAAGTCAAAAATGACAAGTTGGACTGAAATCGTTAAATCACCTTATTAAATTCTTGTGACATTGGAGTGCAAAGAGTTTCTGATGTGAACCTATGGCAGGAGTCCACAGACCCAGCACAAATCTGGATGCTCCAGGGTCATTTGAATTAGATTCATTTGCAATGCCCATGTAAGAAACTTCTCATGAGAAAGAGCAGACATTACTTTGACCAACACTATCTCTTTGCGGGTCAGACAGCATCTGTGGAGAAAAGGAATAGGTGACGTTTCGGGTTGAGACCCTTCTTCAGTCTGAGAATCAGGGATGAGGGAAACGAGAGATATGAAAAGGTACAGTGAACAAATGAATGAAAGGTGTGAAAAGGACAAATCAAAGCCAGCAATGATGACCAAGGAAAGGTGGAGCCCACAATGGTCCATTGTTGGCTGTGGAGCATGCCATTCATTAATTTTTTTCTCTAACTTTTCATATCTCTTGTTTCCCTCTCTCATGATTCTCAGTCTGAAGAAGAGTCTCGACCCAAAACGTCACCTATTCCTTTTCTCCACAGATATTGCCTGGCCTGCTGTTACTGCATTTTTTGTGTGTCTATCTTTGGTGTAAACTAGCATCTGCAGCTCCTTCCTATACTATCTGTTTGCTTCTGGTCCACAAAATGCAGCGCAATGTAGAATTTAAAGTGATACAAAGTGCCGGAGTAACTCAGCGGGTCAGACAGCGTCTCTGAGGAACATGGATAGGTAACGTTTCTGGTCGGGACCCTTCTTTAGATTCATTGTGGTGGGGAGAGGGGCCTGGAGGACAAAGCTGGAAGAGACGCTAGGCAAGAGAATGCCTGGCAAGTATAGATGGATGCAGGCGAGTGGGGGGGGGGGGGTTGGTCTCGATAGGCAGATGGTTGGCAAAAGGGATAGAACGACACTGAAAAACTTGTTCATGCATATATTTTTAGTAGGTTAGATTATTGTAATGGCATCTTTACAGGTCTCAATAAAAAATCAATTAAACAACTGCAGCTTATCCAAAATGCCGTTACCAGAGTCTTGACCAACACCAAGAAAATGGACCACATTACACCTGTCCTTAAATCTTTGCACTGGCTCCCTGTGTGTAAGAGGATAGATTTTGAAATTATGTTACTGACCAACAAGGCACTGAATGGTCTTGGTCCAAAATACATCTCTGACCTACTTGTTGTATATGAGGCGCCTAGACTCCTCAGGTCTTCAGGGACAGGTTTACTCTGTGTTCCCAGGGTCAGAACTAAAAAGGCTGAAGTAGCATTCAGTTTTTATGCTCCACACCTGTGGAACAAGCTCCCTGAACACCTGAGGTGTGCACAAACTGTAAGCGCATTTAAATCAGGCCTAAAAACTCTGTTGTTTACTATAGCTTTTCTATAACCCGACATGCAGGTAATCTTAACCGTCTAATTTTAACCCTTTTATGTGCTTTTTAAAATCGTTTTATTGTTTCATTGACGTTGTTTTATTATTCATACATTTGTCGTATTGCTTATTTTGCAATTTTTAATTATTGACTATTTTAGTTTTTCTTTCCTGTAAAGCACCTTGAATTGCAGTTTGCACGAATGGTGCTATACAAATAAATTTGCCTTGCCTTGCCTTGCCTAGAAGTGTGAACTAAAGGAATATATGGAAGGGGATCAGGTAAACTAGAAATGGGTGTTAGTCCAGGTGGAGCACAAGGGGAGGGGTCAAAATAAATGGTTGTTTGCAGGTTCATCACCTAAAACTGGGACAAAGGACAAAGGACATTTATTGTCACATACACCTATTGGTGTAGTGAAATTTGAGTTGCCATTGCAGCACACAAATAAAATAAACACAACATTATAGAATTTAACATTAAACATTAAAAAAAAGTCAATGTCAATGGGGAAGTCAATGTTCATGATGTTAAGATTAACTTTAAGATAACGTTAAGATGCAAGCTACCCAAGTGGAATATGAGGTGCTATTCCTTCCGTTTGCACATGGCCTCACTCTGGCAATCTTTTCAATGGTAATGGGCACATTAATCCCATTTGTCTCATTAAATGTCCATTTAATATCAGCAACTTTTATTGCATTTTTGATCTAAAATGAGATTGGATCACATACCTTTACCATCAGTCTCCTCTGTGTTGTTGCTCAACCACATTTTCTGCTGAAACCCTAGCCATAGCTTTGGTATTTTGACACAGTAATCCTAACATATTCCAAGCAAGCCTCCCTCTTTATACCCTGTATTAACTTGAGCCATTTAAGCTCTTCTACCAGTCTTAAATCACCAGTATTTCCGTGCTCGCTAAATCACATTAGCTCTCGATTAATCAATGCTTAGGTTTTAAATTTCTCACCTCTGTTGTCAAACCACTCCAAGGCCTCCTTCTCCCCCAGGTTTGCACATTCCTTTGCAACCTCACCTGTCTACACAACATTCAGTGATATCCAATAAGTTTAGACTTTAGAGATACAGCTCAGAAACAGGCCCCACGGCCCTTCACAGACCAACAATCACCCCATACACTAACCTATAGACACTAGGGACAATTTTACAACTTACCGAAGCCAATTAACCTACAAACCTGCACGTCTTTGGAATGTGGGAGGAAACTGGAGCACCCGGAGAAAACCCATGCGGTCACAGGAAGAATGTACAAACTCCGTACAGACAGCACCAGTAGTCAGGATCGAACCCGGGTCTCTGGCACTGCAAGGCAGCAACTCTACTGCTGCGCCACTGTGCCATCCAACTGGAGTTCTGAAAACTCTTCTTTAAATTCAAGGTTGTGTTGCATTCAGCCCCTTCAATGTAAGTCTGTGATGGAGGAAATATTTGATGTGTATTGAGATATTCTTGGATACAGGAAAAATGCTGGAAAAATATCAGACGAGAAAAGGTGAATTGCACATTTAAGGGCCTGTCCCACTTACGTGACCTTTACAGGCCACTGCCGGCACCCGTGATAGGTCGCCTATCAGCGGCGACCAGAAAGACGCTACGACTCTTTGGAGACCTCTCACAACCATAGGAGACCTTTCACGACCTTATAGCCTGTATGGTCATGAGAGGTCTCCAATGGTCGTGAGAGGTCTCCAAAGAGTCGTAGCGTCTTTCTGGTCGCCGCTGATATTTCAACGTTGAAAATGTTGGCGACCTATCACGGGTGCCAGCAGTCACCTGTAAAGGTCTCGTAAGTGGGACAGGCCCTTTAAGGTTCCATTCAGGCTATTAAGGAATCTCTCCCCATGACAGCCAAAGGTACCTGAGGGAATGAGGGAAATTGCAAGGAGCGGGCCGTACCACTCTCCTATGTATTTGCAGGGAGGACAGCCCCCTCCCCCACCCCCACATGAGATGTTCTGCCCAAAGTGAGTCCATGCCACTGCAAAATAGAGGGTGATCAAACTGACATAGATTTTTCAGGCCGCTTGGAGGTGAATTGCATAGTAAGGCTGTAAAGAGTGAATAGGCCAACTAACGACAATGTTTCTATAAGCCTGAGCAATGATAACTATTACTGGTGCATGCTGCATATTAGACAGCAGCAACACTAATTGCCAAATCCCTAGGCTTCTGATTTTGCATTGAGTGTTCAATGAACATCGTAGGTTGCACTAAATCTCTCCAATGTGGTTTGTGATAGAGGAACTATTATTAATGCCTGATACCATTCCCAGAGATCAGAACCGCACTGGACCACAGGAAGAGAGCTTTCTAAACACCTCCTGACGTGAAAAACTCAGGTCCTGGTTTAGCGCGTGATTCACCAAAGTTTGCCCAAACGTACTACTTCCTGAGGGATAACCTAGTTGAGCATTTGCACTAATTGCACACGTTTAGCAAAATCCAATATCTAGCAGAGATCATCTGTGTAAATTGAATCTAAATCATTTTACACAATCACTGTGGATTGGTTTTAGCTGCATGGCTGAACACAAAGATTCAGCTCTGAGAGGAGAGGAGAGTTAATTTTCTAGGTAGGTGAACTTTTCTTGAAGGCTTGGAAAATTCCGTTGGAAGTTGCGTTAAGAGTCTCTGGAGGTAATGAGGTAGTGTGAACTCTCAAGTCGCACGATGCGATTTTTGTAATGAGAAATGATTTTATGACATAAGACAAGTGCAATTATGGCCCAAGTCTCCTCAATGGAATTGTTGCTCAAAGGTCTGTTTTTCTTTAATATTTCAAATGACTTTCACGTGCTGCCGCACCGGAATGTAACTCTATAATATTTATTTTTTGGTGTAATTTATGCAATTAGAGGCCAGGAAGTACCCAGGACAATTCAACCTTTGCTTCTCCCACCCTCCACTTGGAGCTAGTCTTAGATGTCTGAGATCCTTCAGTGTCAACAGACCCTCCCAGACAAGTAACGCCTTTACGAATTAGGTAGTTTGAAAGCTCTGCTACTTTTTTTCCAAATGACGTTTGAAGCTTTTATCTGGATCCAAAATCTCCGGCTTTATTTATCAATTCTACTGTTACGCACACATACAATATGACTGGCAGCAGAACAGTGGCAATTTGGAAGTGTGATGTTCCCTAAACAGAGCAGCCAAAAAAGAAATCTAACCAGAAGGCTGGGTCATTTCTGTCTCTTCTGGTTCTTCTCTTCTCTCTTATTTCTCTCTGACAGAGAGTTATTCCCTGACGTCTCTAGCCTGGTGTAGGTCTACATATTTAGACATCTGAGGTCAAGACACAGGTCAAGGGTAGCGGAATAAAGCACAATTGCTGAATGCATTGCTCATTAGCTGCTGCTACTGCACTTATTTGGCCTTTAGTTCAAGTGTGGCATATATTTCCACGAAAGACTTCATGTGCTTAACAAGGATAATCCTCAGGGAAAGAGTACTTTGTGGACTGATGAAGTTGCATGCCCATTAGCATTGCGACTGAAGCATAATAACAGCAATAACCTGGCACTGGGAAACTGTGCAGAGAGGCTGGCAATGTGCTGGTGTGAGTCTCCTAGTACTCCGTTTTTAACTATGTAATGCAAGGCAGAACTCAGAGTAGGAACAGTCAGCAGGCAATTCACAAGAAGACTGTTTGCGTCATTGGGTCATGGAGAACAGAAACAGGTCCACTAGCCCCACCATTATTCCCATGCTGATTATTTACACTGTGCCACAAAGCCCCACAGTTGTAGCTGGACTCCAAGTGCTAAAGTAGGAAGGAGAAGCACAATAATTAGGTTTATATTCAGCGGAATACAGAGAATTAAGGTAGAACCCAAAATACCAGTTACTCTGTGGGTCAGACAGCAAATCAGGAGAAGATGGATAGGTGATGTTTCAGGTTGGGATCATTCTTTAGACTGATTCCAGAAAGAGGAGGAAAACTTCTTCAAAGCAGGCATACCTTGCAGAAAATTCCCAATGGAGCATTATCAAGTAGTCACAGGATGCTTGAATCTTGCATGGAACTCCAAGTGCTGGAGGAGCTACTTAAGGAGGATGGGAGCATCTATGGAAGCCATGGATTGGCATCATGGATCTTTATGTCCTTGTGTCCACAGAGAATTAAGGGATGACTTCATTAGCATTTGGAAAGAATTGATAAAGTAAATGAGATGTATTTTCTATTGATGGTAGGCTAGGAAATATAACATTAAAATCAGAGCTGAGTCAATAACAGGCAAAATTATGGAACAGGTTTCCATGAGAAGGGTGGTAGAAGTTGTACTTCTCTCCAGCAAATATACTGCATGAAGCATTATCTGAAAGGGAGGTGGAGACTGAGAACTGTATCACATTTAAAAATGTGGATGAGCACTTAAAGAGCTTTAATGTACAAGGCTGTGGGCTGAGATTAACCTAAACAGATCCTTTTCTAGTGAGCACGGACTTAATAGACTGAATGACTTTCTTTTGTGTTATGAATTTCTATGATTCTGCAAAGCAGCAATAGATGCTGGCCAATTAGTAACTAAATCTGAGATCAATGACTTTCTATGGAAGGCGCATAAAAGACTATGGAGAAAAGAGTTGGATGGAGTTAAGGCATTCGTAAGGGAGGTCAGGAAGTACTTTTCCGCGCAAAGAATAATGAAAATCTGGAATTCTGCATCACACACGTTTGCGGTGGCTGGAACATGTAGAGCTCCCTAAAATAAGGATGACAGCTAATGCTGTCGTATAGACTCATAGAGGCCTCTCAGACGATCATGTTGATCAAGCCTTCCATGACTTGATATTCAAGTTTTCACGCATGTCCTTGTTAAACCTCCTCAGTGACCTGGTTCACAAGCTGGCTAAATAGAGAAAAGGTTCAGGTGATCTCACTGTAAGAAGACAGAATGAGTTTAAGACTCGTACGTTCTGCCTGAGAACCTGAATGGAATTGCATTGAAGCATTTCGTACGGCAACGGACGTGGGAAAAACACACCGTTTTGTTTCACATTCGTGAGTTGGCTGCTTTTCAATTGTCAGGATCTGTCTTGCTGTGTGAATGTACCCATGATGTATAGTAGAGCGAGAACAATAAAGGCCAAGGGCAACGGGAAGTTCTCAGTCCCGTAATTGTGCTACTGTGTAGGTGACGTGTTTACTTTAGAACGCGAGAACCTCTGCTAAAAATAATACGCAGCACGTTACTGGCAAAAAAAAAATCTCATGGGCAATGCTCCAAAACCTTTCATTTCAGAACAAGGACTGTACGATTCTCGTTGACACAATCCAAATTCTGTCAGAATTCGTTGAGCAGGTGGGGAAGAATGTCGCAGCACCAAATTACAAAAAAAAATACTACGTGCATCTGGGATTAATCTTTTCTGACCTTTAACGCAAGAATGCAAGGAAGTGTCACAACTTAACATTTGTAATAGTTAATGATTGTAGCCAGGCTCCCAGTGATGCCCTAGCATCCAGCACGGTCAGTATGTGAGGTTATCCTGTAACACTGTGCCACCATGTCAGGGGAACAGCCCTGTTTGCTTTCTTTGCTGTGAGTGTGAGCAAACCGTATTAGCAATTAATTCACTCTATTTGCCAGATAGAGTCAAATGGAAATAGATAAAGGCAACTCGGCGGTTTGCATAAGAATAACATATGAACTCAGTTCTTGTGCGTGGAACCAGCAGTGTTTCTAATGAAGAGATCATCCAGCAGTCAGCATCTGGTGGTCACTTTAATACAGTGGGCCTCAGGAAATATATTTTCCGTTCACTCTCCTTCGCAGCAAAACAGGCTATCAATAACATGCAACCCTGTGAGCTCATATATTGCAATCACAAGTTTCAGTAAAGCGAGAGCATAGATCTTGTGATTTATTTGATTTAAATTGGTCATTTGAAATTTTAGATTATGATAAATGCCCTGTGTTTCCTTCAATACAAATGGATTAAGTTTGGAAAGAAAGGAAGGACAATATGGAGAATTACTGAACGCAACTCAGAACACCGAGGGAAGTGTTCTGAGCTGGACCATCCATGTACTGGTTTCCTCTCCAGTTTAGCAGTACAGAGGAAGGATTCGAACCCGAAATGTTGACTGTTGTTTCCTTCCGCAGATGCTGCCTGACCCACTGAGTTCCTCCAGCAGTTCGTTTTTTACTACAGGTTTCCTGCAGTACCTTTTCCCACACCTGGAAAAACATCATCATCTGTTGCCCACCCCAATTGTCCTTAAGGAGTTGGGGAGGAGCCAATGTCTTGAACTGCAGCAGGGTGGCAGTGGTAGAGTTGCTGCCTTGCACAGATTCACCACCCTCCGACGAAAGAAATTTCTCTTCATCTCCTTCCTAAAAGAACGTCCTTTAATTCTGAGGGTATGACCTCTAGTCCTAGACTCTCGCACTAGTGGAAACATCCCCTGCTCTCCTGTTCTATGTTCTGTGTTCTAACTGAGAAGCAAAGGTTATTTTTGCCTACATTGTAATGCACAAATTGCAAAAGTAAATGGAGCTGCAGTCAGCTTGGCAAAAAATTCACCAATGCACAAACCTGCTGAAGGAGTCTCCATGAAGTCTTTTTAAGTTTGGACATTTAAGCTTCAATCCTGTCTTTACCTTTAAGTTCTGTAAAGTTTGAGTTTCGGAACACAACGATGAGTTTTGAGGCAGGCCTGATGTTTACTTAGGAAAGCAGCCCCCGCAGGGTGACGAAACAGCCATGATATGTGATGATAGATGCACAATCCCCAGTATATTCTGGTACCCATGAGCCCAAATGACAGCCCGAAAAACACGTCCTGAACATTGGCCACATGGTGTCAATTGTGATGGAGGTTGACACAGAGTGTTTGTATAAAGGCTCTTAGCAGAATAGACTTGTCAATGTGGGAAACAAATCAAGCCCGAACTACTGAGTATTTTCCGTTTTATATCAGATTTCCAAGAGCTGCCAGAGTTTGCTTTTGGAAGTATCTAAATGGACAGCATATAGAAAATTAACACACTGATATTGTCTGTGTATTAAATATTCCAAAATTACATTCTGATGTCAATTTACAGCTATGAAATGTTTTAGGACTGAATTATATCACTTGCTATTTTAAAGAGTGCCTTATCTAATTGGGGCACTGGGGGTTGTTCATTGTCAGAGTACCAGGGTGGCACAGTAGCACATCTATCGAGAGGCTGCATCACAGCTTCAGGGAACCAGCTTCAATCCTTACAACCAGTGCTGTCTATGTGGAGTTTGCACATTCTCCCGTGACCACATAGCCTTTCCGGTTTCCTCCTGCATCGCAGAGAAATGCAGGTTGGACCACTGTTTGAGTGTGAGCGAGCGGCTGACTCTGGGGAAGAGTTGATGGAAATGTGGGGGAAATATTGTGGGTAGGTGGGAGTAACGTAGTTGGGGCACCTTGGTCGGCATGGATTAGTTGGGCCGAAGGACCAGTTTCCGTACTATATGACTAATAAAATGGGATTAATGTTGGATTAGTTTAAATGGGTGATTGATGTTTCGTGCAAACTCTGCGGCCAAAAGATCTGTTTCTGTGCCTCCATGCCAGGTTTCATAGCTTGTTAAATATGGATTTATTTGTACATTGATGTAACTACCCCACACCTGAAGCCCAGATCTTCCCCTTTTCGGCAGTGTTTGACAAAATGGAACCTACTCACTTCTCTGTTTGTCACGGTGTGTTTACCCATTCTCCTGGATCTGGGCACAATGGAATCAACTGGTTAAGATTACAACATCAAGAGGTAGCTCCGCTTTTCCTTCCAGGAAACCCAATGACATTGTGGTAGAAGCACAAAAGAGACACCATCAGGTTTGGGTATTAGAGTATTGCATACGTGCCATTGCACATAAACAGAATGTTAGAAGATAAGATATTTGAAACAAATGTGATTCCCTGCATTTTTTTTATCATCCCTCTATTTAGACGTGAAGTTTGGCTGATCTAAGCACACATGGAGGGAAACATTTATCCTGGGTTGATATGAAATCAGAATATTACTCTACATTTTAACTAAGATTTCAGAGCAATGACGGAAACTAAAGAGTGTCTGTATTTTGAGTGGGTTAGGGAAGAAATTGTACTTCATAGTATGACTATACATCGGACACGACCCCCAAATGTAAAATTAAATGGAAAGCAAAGAAGGAATTGATTTATAATAAGTAAAGCAATAAACACTGGCGCTCATCTCTCTAATCACAATGTGAAACACAATCAACAGCAAAGTCTCACCAAAGGGAAACTTAGCAATTGTTTCCCTATTGCAACCATCCCTTCCTGTCAGCGGAGCTATTTAGAAGCTACTGTAGATTAAAAGCATCATAACTTAGTGGAAGTTTCCTCTGGGCACTATATACAGTGACACAAACTGCCCTTATATAAGCAGGTTAGAATTCAGTTGCACACAATATATACAAGAAACTTTCATCTCCATCTTGTTAGGGGCACATTACCCTCAATAACTTGCAGCTATCTCTCAATCAATGGCCTGGCCTGCAGAATGTCTTCAAGTTTTCATAAAGCCCTAGTCCTCCCACCTACAATCAGTCCTAAGAAGGGTTCCAACCCAAAACATCACCTATCCATGTTTGCTAGGGATGCTGCCAGACCTGCTGGGTTACTGTTTTTCTTTGTAACCATATTGCCTCTCCTGCTGTATGCTTTATTTCCAATACTTAAATCTCATTTAGTTGCATACATAGTTCTATGATTCACTAAGATCCCAGAAGCTCCTTGTCTAGTTTCAGCTCTCACACCAAGCAACATATGGGGGACAAAGTCTATCTAACAAGACCAACAATCTCCAAGACATTCAAGATATACCAGACAATGCAGGAATAGCTGATTCTATATTTTTGACATTTCTGGTTGACATTTTTGATGCTTGGATTATTTATGGAACTGGATCAGAAGCACAAGCCAATGATCAGGACCACAGCTGATTGGAATTGAATTGAATTGAATACTTTATTGTCACATGTGACAAGTCACAGTGAAATTATTTGCTTGCATACCCAAGGTATATAGATAGTAACCCATAAAGGTTTCAAAGTACCCCCCTCCCCCTGTGTTCTCCCCCTACTCACAGAGGTCCCCCCCCACCCGAAATCAAAAATGTATGATTTCTCATAAGATAGACACAAAAAGCTGGAGTAACTCAGCGAGGTAGGCAGCATCTCTGGAGAGGAATGAGTGACGATTTGGGTCGACACCCTTCTTCAGACTGAAACGTCATCCATTCCTTCTCTCCAGAGATGCTGCCTGTCCCGCTGAGTTACTCCAGCTTTTTATGTCTATCTTCGGTTTAAATCAGCATCTGCACTTCCTTCCCACAAATTCCTGATTTCTCATAACTGTTTTGGAAATCAGGAGGCATCACGGCTATTTTCATGCAGCCATTTGCAATGAGTGAAGAGGGTCATACTATTCAATGTGGCTAAGAGTTGCTTTGTGTGCCAAACAAGCCAAGTCAAGTCAAGTCAAGTCAAGTTTATTTGTCACATGCACATACGAGATGTGCAGTGAAATGAAAGTGGCAATGCTCGCGGACTTTTGTGCAAAAGACAAACAACCAAACAACCAAACAAACTATAAACACAATCATAACACACATATTCTTTTACATAATAAATAATGGAAGGAAAAACGTTCAGTAGAGTTAGTCCCTGGTGAGATAGGCGTTTACAGTCCGAATGGCCTCTGGGAAGAAACTCCTTCTCAACCTTTCCGTTCTCACCGCATGGCAACGGAGGCATTTGCCTGACCGTAGCAGCTGGAACAGTCCGTTGCAGGGGTGGAAGGGGTCTCTCATGATATTGTTGGCTCTGGAGTTGCACCTCCTGATGTATAGTTCCTGCAGGGGGGCAAGTGAAGTTCCCATAGTGCGTTCGGCCGAACGCACTACTCTCTGCAGAGCCTTCTTGTCCTTGGCAGAGCAATTCCCAAACCAGATGGTAATGTTCCCGGACAAGATGCTTTCCACCGCCGCTGCGTAGAAGCACTGGAGGATCCTCGGAGACACTCTGAATTTCCTCAATTGCCTGAGGTGGTAGAGGCGCTGCCTTGCCTTACTCACGAGTGCTGAGGCGTGTGATGCCCATGTCATATCCTCGGAGATGTGGACTCCCAGATATTTAAAACAGTTCACCCTATCCACAGGATCCCCATTTATCCTCAATGGAGTGTGCGTGCATCATAAAGAGTGTTGTACTTTTCTGTAATCAATGTTCGATAGTTAAATTCGTCAGTTGAATGTTTGTAAATCAAGGAACGATTGGCAAATGCAATAAAACGAACAAGAATATCGCAGCATTACTGGAGATGCTTACAGCCTTGATTATTTTACTATACAAAACCATGAAATTGAAAGTTAGATAGCCAACATGGCTAACTAATTGTCATTTCAAAATAATATATTGGGGGTTGCAACATAGGCTTTTAGTTTCACAAATCACAAGTACTTAATGTTCTTCACATAAATGAAACATTTGGCCTCAGATTGGCCTTCACTTATAACGGGAATGTAATTGATGGACTGTGTACAACATGTTATCTTGAACATACAAGTCAGGCAAATGCAAAGGAACCCCACACAAATAAATGTTTTGCACTCCAATTTATATGGAAGAACTACAGAAACCCTCCAGCTTTTAAACTTTACCCTGCCAAGCCAACCAATTGATTGAAAAATAACAGTCCATTAGCAAGGGTTACACTTGAACTTTTTCTAAGCTCAACATTGTTTAAACTAATTGTTTAAACCTAGTTCCCTTTTGTATCCAAACCTACTTTGAAGTAATCCTTGTTACGCTGGAAGGCTATGTCAGTGCCACAGTGTAATATTAGACTCACACCAAGGTATATGCAATTTTCTACTGATGTGGTGATAGTTTTTCAGGAAATAGACAATAGCTCCAATTTGTAAAACCCAATTTCTGAGTTGAATTGAACATAAATTTACTCAGAATGCTCCAAGTATAAACTGCAATGAAGATAAGATTTAAATTGACCTTAATTGCAATATTGCCTCAAGTCCAGGCTTTGAGAAGCATTTACTCAATCCCCAATCACTTTTGTGAAGCAGAGCGCATTATCCTTAATAAAACAAACCCACGGCTTGGAGAAATTCATTCCTAATCTGCAGAAGTGAGTGGGTGATGGCTGGATTGTGCTTCTGTCAAACATTCCTTTCACAAGGCAGTCTTTACAATGATAAGTTTATAAACAAAATATCATCCTCACATGTCCCATCAGACAGTTTATTCTAGTGTGCTTTTCCTGGAAATGGGATTGCCAAGTTTAAATAGCCTACAGCAATTCATCTGAGGATTATTGTGTATTGTCAGTTCTAAATTAGTTGTTATTTGATGCATCACCAATGTTACAATTATAAGACAATATATTAACTTGACAAATGTGCTAAATGATCAGACTTGGCAGATGTATATTTTGTGCAAAGTTACTATAAAAAATAATCACACTAGAACTACGAGTTCTGAATTGTGTTACTCCAATATTTTTCCTCACAGGCTCTGGGGTTTCTTTGGTTTTGTGCTGATTTGTCAAAGTCAAAAGCATTTGAAATTACAAAAATATCTTGTATGAGAATGCAGGAAAATTCAAAGTGAGAAAATGAACATCCAGCGAGCAAGATCATTCCATCCAGCGTCCGAGTCGGGGACTTCAAACAGATATCTCCTTATCAAATCACATTCAGTTCTACAAATAGTGGACACTTGACGAGATAATCACCTCTTTGCTTGGCCAAAAGTACCACTGACATCTTGATGACTTTTCAACTAAGTTCAGTGTTACAGGAGGTCCAGTACGAAAATCCTGTGCTCCCTTCATGGAATTTACATTTTTCCTTTATAACTAGGTTTTCACCGTGTGCTCTGGTTTCCTCTCACATTCCAAGGACGTGTTAGTTGGAGGAATAATTGACTGCTGTAAATTACTCCGAGTGAAGGTGACTAGAAGGTGAATCAGGCAAAGTTGAGAGAGAATAGTTTACAGATAAATAAATTGGTGTAATAGGACTGATGTACATTAAATTACATTGTACAAGGCATTGGTGAGGCCAATTCTGGAGTATGCTGTACAATTTTGGTCGCCAAATTATAGGAAAGATGTCAACAAAATAGAGAGAGTACAGAGGAGATTTACTAGAATGTTGCCTGGGTTTCAGCAACTAGGTTACAGAGAAAGGTTGAACAAGTTAGGTCTTCATTCTTTGGAGCGCAGAGGTTAAGGGGGACTTGATAGAGGTCTTTAAAATGATGAGAGGGATAGACAGAGTTGATGTGGATAAGCTTTTTCCATTGAGAGTAGGGAAGATTCAAACAAGAGGACATGATTTGAGAATTAAGGGACAGAAGTTTAGGGGTAACATGAGGGGGAACTTCTTTACTCAGAGAGTGGTAGCTGTGTGGAATGAGCTTCCAGTGGAAGTGGTGGAGGCAGGTTCGATTTTATCATTTAAAAAAAAATTGGATAGGTATATGGACGGGAAAGGAATGGAGGGTTATGGTCTGAGTACAGGTAGATGGGACTAGGTGAGAGTAAGTGTTCGACACGGACTAGAAGGGCCGAGATGGCCTGTTTCCGTGCTGTAATTGCTATATGGTTATATGGTTATAAATGCTTTGAATGCCAACATGGACTTGATGGGGTGAATGACATCCTGCTGTATCGTGAAACATATGAAATAAATAAATAAAATTCTGCTTTCCAATGTGTCCGTGCTAGATGCATCTAACTATGACTCTAACGTTGACACTTAAATGCCCCAGCAATTCATTTCATTCAAGGCATTTAGAAAAGGGCAGTAAATATTGTTCTAGCCTGTGGCATACAAATGCTAAAAAATGAATATGTAAAAGTGCCCGAACATACAATATTAGGAAATGGATGAATGAGAATTCACAGCTTCATTATCAACATACCAAGATCATTCATTCTGACCAAGTTTTTATCAATTGTCAAGGACATAGGAACAACAACAAATTTTGATTCAAAACGATTGTCTGAAGAAGGGTCTCGACCCGAAACGTTGCCCATTTCCTTCGCTCCATAGATGCTGCCTAACCCGCTGAGTTTCTCCAGCATTTTTGTGTACCTTTGATTCAAAACGATTGTAACTTTGTACTTTGATGATTTTGTCGATCATTGCTACTTAAGATACTGCTTCAGATCACATCAATAGATAACCATAACATCAATCTTAATACTGGTATCAATGGAATAACTGAGGCATCAAACGTTTAGTGATTTACATATAATGTACACAACGTATGGAACTGAGAGCTTGAAGTTGCTATCATAGCTTTTTAAACAAAAATGAATAATCAAAAAGTAAGCCCACTTGTGTCTGTGAGGCAGGGAAAAGAGAAGTCACAAAAAGTGATCTGAAACATTAAAAGGCCTGTCCCACTTGGTCGTTATTTGCGCTTAATTTACGCGACATCATTTACGTGTCACGACGCACGATGTGCGCATGATACGCATTACGCGCGCATGGTGCGTGGTGATGTAGGCAGTGATGCGTGGTTGCGCGCGGCGCCCCAGGATTTTGGGATGTACAAAATCTTTGCACGCCATCTGCGTGACGCACAAATGACGCCCAAGTGGAACAGGCCCTTAACCATTTCTCTTTCCACAGATGCTGCCTGAACTATAGTATGTTTCCAGCAAGTTTTTGTTACTTCTGATTTCAGTCATTAGTAGATTTTTGATTCTCACTTGCATTGTGCTCCGATTTCAGAGTCT
This sequence comes from Amblyraja radiata, assembly GCF_010909765.2. NCBI lineage: Eukaryota > Metazoa > Chordata > Chondrichthyes > Rajiformes > Rajidae > Amblyraja > Amblyraja radiata. The sequence continues at coordinate 9,089,413 of NC_045992.1, read as the reverse complement.
AGGATGAATCCACGTATTTATACTACAAAATTGTTTAATTCTGATATTCTGATATTCCCCATTTCATGGGGTCTGTTTCTTATCCAAAGCCAGCTCCACATTTTGTTCTCTGCCAGTTGCTTATCTTATTCCCTGTCACTATGGCCAACACCCAAACTATAAGTGCCAGACATTCCCAATAAAATCTTCAAACCACCATCAGCAAGTTATTCTTGTTGAAATAATACAGCAGTTCAGATCTAATAGTGCAACATTCAGATTATTTTCACCAAGATACAGAGGTGATTTGCAATGGTGATATTTTCTAACCCATAAAATGTTTTTTTATTTGCTGAGATAACCAACAAAATATTCATAAATGTTACTTCTAATCCCCCAATGAAGTTAATTTTGTGTACTTTATGCAATTCTATTCCTCCAAACAACTTTGCAATAATTTTGCTATTGTATATCACAGACCCTAAAGGATATGACACAGCCTGTCAATGGCTCTAAAAGTAGTAAGCATGATAAATAAAATCTGACCATCACACAATTATAAATGTTTTATGACATTTTACAATGTTTTATGTTTTATTTCTAGTCTCTGTACAATTGGAATTAAAGCTAAAATGGCCAAATAATGTTGTATGTTTTCTTCCACTATATCCCTGTCACCAGCAGCGAGTTATCCCTGACAGCAACAAAATGAAGCATCCTGTTATAAATCCCATGGCCACTAAAATTCTCCAAGACACCCATAAAAAATATTGTAAATAATGTGGAGACTCTAAAAATGGCATGGTGCCAACTAGCGAACAGATCTGCAGTTCAAAACATTGGAGGTGCCTGAAACTTCGATTTTGTGAAGCTGAATGAGCAAGAGAAAGAGAAAGTATTGCGTACAGTTTTGGTCTCCTAATCTGAGGAAAGACATTCTTGCCATAGAGGGAGTACAGAGAAGGTTCACCAGACTGATTCCTGGGATGGCAGGACTTTCATATGAAGAAAGACTGGATAGACTCGGCTTGTACATGCTAGAATTTAGAAGATTGAGGGGGGATCTTATAGAAACTTACAAAATTCTTAACGGGGTTGGACAGGCTAGATGCAGGAAGATTATTCCCGATGTTGGGGAAGTCCAGAACTAGGGGTCACAGTTTAAGGATAAGAGGGAAATCTTTTAGGACCGAGATGAGAAAATCATTTTTTACACAGAGAGTGGTGAATCTGTGGAATTCTCTGCCACAGAAGGTAGTTGAGGCCAGTTCATTGGCTATATTTAAGAGGGAGTTAGATGTGGCCCTTGTAGCTAAAGGGATCAGGGGGTATGGAGAGAAGGCAGGGATGGGATACTGAGTTGGATGATCAGCCATGATCATATCGAATGGCGGTGCAGGCTCGAAGGGCCGAATGGCCTACTCCTGCACCTATTTTCTATGTTTCTATGTTTCTATGAAAGATACCTAGACTTTTACTGACTTAAGTTGTCTGGTGTGAAAATATTAATATGCATGTGCACATGACACATAAATACCAACAGCCAGGTCAATTTGCAGGATTAAAGGTGGCTCCATCCCAGCACGCATTTATACCACCACTTGAGCTAATATTTCCTCCGCACCTTGTTTCGTATTCATTAATCAACCATAAATCAGATGAAAATTTAGGGGCATTAAGAGTCAAGAGAACCAAGAGTGTTTATTTGTCAGTTGCAGCTTTTCAGACACATTTGACGCAACAACAAGAATAATATACCATAAATCATCAGTTACTCTAAGTAAACTAGACTTGGATTCTGCAAAGTACTAAAGTTTCTATTACAACTATAGTAGTGCAAATATATGAAGCAATCCCATTTTTCTCCATATGCCAGTGCAGATAGTCAGATACATTCAGTACAGAAACAGGTCCTTTGGCCCACTGAATCTGTGCCAATTAACACTCTTTATATTCTACCTCAATTTGTTTTATTCTTCTATTATTTCCATGAACTCCCTTCAGATTCTACCATGTGCCTACACTCAATGGACAATTGACAATGGCCAATTAACCTACCTAATCGCATGTTTAAGAACAAGGGAAAAACCAGAGCACCTCTGTAAATTCACATGGCCTCAAGGAGATCATGCAAACTCCACCCAGATGGCACTGGAGGTCAGGATTGAGCCCAGGGTGCATGAGGCAGCAGCTCTGATCATTGAGCCACTGAGCCACTCTTATTAGGTTACAACAGAATTTCAAAAAGCTGAATGCATTTCTCCCAAAGAAAAAGATTCTTGCAGAATAAGCTCTCCTTGAGTAAAACAATTCTATTTCCTGATTCTGCTATTGACATACATCCGGGGTCTACATTCATACAACCCCAGGAGACTATGGTGTAAAGTCTTTCAACATTCACCCATTAATCTTCCTTGTGACAACATGCTAGTCACATTTAGAACTTCTGACTTCTTTATTTTTCTTATGATCGTATTGATTTTTCAGGTTGTTTTCAAAATGAGCATAGATGAAGACCATTCACCCCATCTAATCTATGCTGACTCTAGGAGCAATTCCCTCATTCCTGTTCACTCACATGTGGGCTTGCACAGGTGGAAAATAATGTTTGACACTAGATAACAAGGCCCTCACCTGAAACTTTAACTGCTTCTTCCTTCAGAGATACTGCCTGACCTGCTGAGTTTTTTCTATTTCTATTCTAGGCCTATCTTCTGTGAATCCATTGGGCCTAGGTTAACTTCATGACTACAGTTCATACTGTCTTTTGAAATAGAAGGAGATCCATCACCTCACCTAACCTGCTGATTCTTGGAGCAGCCGCATCAGTCCAAGCCCCTGATTGTTTTGCTGTCAACTTATTTTTCTCATGCGCATGAATGGTATTGGCACTTTGGAACTAAAATGACTGGGGAGAATGGAATGATAATGTAATTATTTTAATGAACCACACCAAACTTCCCATCTTTAGCATTTATAATTAAACTAGCTGCAAGTGGGTGAAATTTTCCAGTAATAGGCAAAATGTCTTTTCGTTTTTTTTAAATCTGTGTTTTGATCCACATCATCTGATGGTATTCAAAGAGGATTTTGACAAGTTGCATTAGCATCCAGTTTGGAAATAATGAGTTGAAAACCTGGACACTGTTCAATGCAACATGTTTGCTCATCTATGTCACGTATTAAATGTTTTTTTTAAAATATGGCGTGTAGAAGTTTCATTAATGACACAAAACTTTTGGTTAAAGGTTAAAATAAATGATTGATGCCAATAATAGCTAAAAATTTAACACTGTCAAGTCCACTATGTTAAGATTAAGGGGGTTAATATAGCTATTAAAATAGCAGAAATTTTTCAAACTAATTAACTGTGTTTCACTCCAACACTAATTTTTAGCCTTGTGTATTTTAATGTTCTAAAAACAGAAAGCATTTGAAATGCACAGCAGGTTGAACAGCAATCTAAAAGAGGAAATAGCAGATTAATGTTTGGATCGACCTGCCATCCGAAGTCATTTTGCTTTTCATTCATTCATTCCCTGCTGTGCCTTCTTGGAAGTAAAAATAGCTCATTGAAAACAATTTAATCAGCAATTCAAGTAATTCTCCTGCTTCATTTTGGGCTCAGAACATGGGTAATTGCAATACACAATTAGTTTTGTCCTTTATGCCTTGCGTTGGCTTGTCCCATAAAGAACTAAACAGTTCCTAAACTAGTAATCAGATCAAAGCTCTGCATTCCTGCTTAATCCAGTCGTGTAACTGAAGGCTCATTAAACAACAAGGGAATCTCTATGAATGTGTCCATTCTCCATCCGCTCACACAATGTCAAGGATCAGCTGAATGCATTAAAAGACAACGGTTATAGGCCTATGAACAACTGCTAATGGTGTGTGCATTTGAATCACCTCATTTCTATTAAAACAATTCCAGTGTAGTTACAACACTGACCTGCATCCAAAAATGTAAATCATAATTGATTTGATATAATTAATCCATAAAATCAGGACAAATCCAATTAGCCCTAATACCACTCCAATAGTAAATTGACAAAAAACATTGCTCCCTTACTATTTACCAGTGCCATGCTCAGATTGGGTTCCACCAGGCTCCTCAACTTTAGATCTTATTAAAACTTTTCTAAAAACATGGACAAGGGAATTAAACTCCAGCCTCATTTGGGCAAGTGTGAGTTTAAGGGGTCCCAGTATAACTGATCAATGGAAGCAATGTGAAGTCTCTCCACTAGAGGGAGTCAGATATACCACAGAGCAAGGTTATTAATGTTGAGGCTAATTGTCTCAGACCCATTGCTACTTATGGTCCAATTGCAACCCTGCTTCATCAACGACCCGCTTTTCACTCTATCACAAGTGGACGTATTCATTAATTATTACACAATATTCGGTTCTACTCAGATTTCCTCAGCAACCCATGCCTGCATGCAGCAAAGATGGACAGAAATGCTGGAGAAACTCAGCGGGTGAGGCAGCATCTATGGAGCGAAGGAAATAGGCAACGTTTCGGGTCGAAACCCTTCTTCAGACTGATGTGAGGGTGGGGGTGGCGGGAAGAAGAAAGGAAGAGGTGGAGCCAGTGGGCTGAGGGAGAGCTGAGAAGGGGAGGAGAAAGTAGGGACTACCTGAAATTAGCGAAGTCAATGTTCATACCGCTGGGGCACAAACTGCCCAAGCAAAATAATAGGTGCTGCTCATCCAATTTTCGGTGGTCCTCACTCTGGCCATGGAGGAGGCCCAGGACAGAAAGGTCGGATTCGGAATGGGAGGGGGAGTTGAAGTGCTGAACTGGTCTACATGCGGCAAGACTTGGGCAAACTTCAGGAATGGCTGATAAGTGGCAGATAACATTTGTATCACAACCATCTTTGGTTCTTTCAGTAATAAACGTTCCTTCCATCAAAAAATCCCAAAGGTGTTGACAGAGGCTTATGTTTGCTTAGTATTCAATTCCTCAAATCATGAAACAATCTGTACGTGCCTGCAGCAAGATCTGGAGACATTTAGACTCGGGACTACGAAGTGGTAAGTTATGTTTCCATCACACAATTTCAAGCTTCTCACCAACAAGAATGAGATTAACCATCTCAGTTTGCTATCCAAGGACATTACAATGGTCAAATCTGCACTTGCAAGATGGTGATAAATATCACCACTGAACAGAAGTTTAACCTTGGCCACAAGAGTAGGTCAGCGGTTGTAACTTCTTGGTTGCTGGCTCCCAATGAGTATTTTAATACCGGAAGTGTAAAATATATTCATCTCTGGAAAGCAAACAATATTGATCACATACATCCAACACTGCCCCGGGCTCTGAACTATCAAAACATTTTCATCGATAACTTTGCCTCCAACAGTGTATTCTTATGTAACGGGCTGATCTTCTGACTCCTAAAGCTTTTTGACTAACTATAATACACAAAGTGTGATGGAATAATCTTCACTTCCTTTACGAAACTCATCATCGTAAGTTCTAAACAGCCAGAAATCCATCACCCCAAGCATTCACTCACTCTAACATTGTAGCCACAATGTATACCAACTATAAAGTGCACTCCAGCAAATTGCCAAGCTATTTTCTAAAGAGTTCCCCAAACCCCATAATCATCAGTAAGGACATCAGTTGCAGGCATCCTTAACGTTCCTGACTTAGTTGTATATAGTTGTTCCTTCATTATTGTTGGTACCAAATTCTGGAACTACCTCCCATATACTTCCAAGCAATGTGCATCTCTCCTCAAGGGCAATTAAGGATGGGCAATGAATGTGCATAAGAAATCATGGCAACACATTGTATGTATTGCCTTCTGCTCGGACTTGAAAACCCTCCAAACACAAACCTTAATAGATCCATGTTCCAAGTAATGGAGGTGATAAATATGGCAAGATGCAAGATACTGCAGTGTGTACACATCACAGGAACAATTGCAGCCTCTCATTTATGATTATTTGACCGTATCTGTTGATTTGTGAACAAATAGTGCTTTCTCTTCATTGGCAAACACCCTAGGTAGCAGAATGATTCTGGAAGAAAGCCCAATACTATCTTCCTAAAAGAAACAAAAGCAGGCAATAAACACAAGGTATACCAGGAATTAATCAAATAAAAATGAACACTAGCCTTGAGCCATGAGATACCACAGTGTGGTTTTGGTGAAGAACAATAAGCTCAGTGCAACTAATGGTCAGACTTGTGTTCTATCCACACTGTTATGGCTTATTTTTTTAATGTTGGGGAACTTGTTCAGAAGGGAATGATGGATGGGTATTTTCATCATATTCTCTTCAGCAAACAGCCCAAATAGAAGCAGGCCTGTTCCGTGTGTGGAATTACGAGTGAAGTAGACTTCTTGTCTCCATGGTCTATAGACACACTGAACTTTTATCTTCCGTTCTATATTATGTTTACATATTCTGTTGTGCTGCAGCAAGTAAGAATGTCATTGTCCTATCTGGGACACATGACATTAAAGCTCTCTTGACTATCTTCTTCTCTTGAAATGAAAGAAATCAGCAGATAGATTTCCGTAAAGATCTGAGTCACATTGTATTAGCTACCAATGGAGTCACCAATCTATCTGGAGGATAGGAGCACATGTGATCATGATAACATTTAGCATAAAGTGCTGGTGTGGTCTTGCAAATTAGTGTTGCGTGTATTGGTTACCCTAATAAGAATAACAACTTTTTTTTTTAAATGCAAGAACTTTCTGACCACAACATCTGTTGTTAAAGTTCTTTTTAAAGAAGAAAATTATTGCTTATATTTTTCCAAAAGTCTGTAAATTGAGTAGGATATCTACGTTGAAAATTATTTATTTGGAAGACTAATAAACATTTGCATCTGTTCCAGTTAATTTTCATCCTACAGCTAATACTTTATAAATTACAGCTGAACTAACAACCAAAGCAGGAATATAAACAGAACTTTATAACACATAAAACGGATGGTGCGCTGAAGATAGGGTTACATCGGAAACACTGCGGAAACATTTTTGGTAAGAGTTACTGTGAGTATGGAGGTATTGCCTCTGTGGGACTCATAGTCCTGTAAACCAAATGGAACCAGGTTTCCACCTTACATCATGCTTCCCCACTCCGTCATAGGCCAGAGGTAATTGGAATTCCATATTTCCACGTCTCATTACAATGTACGAGGAGGACACTTTAGTCTGTCCAGACTATGCGGGCTGAGAGATCCCACTCATTTTCCCGCCGATCTATTTTCCCACACATTCCTTTCAACTCCCTCAGATTCCATCTTTCCCTGCACTCTAGGGGCAATATAGAGTGGCCAGTGAACGTACCAACCTGCGCGTCTTTGGAAGTAATATAGGGGTGGCACAGTAGCTTAGCTGGTAGAGCCATTGCCTCACTGTGCCAGAGACCCTGGTTTGAGCCTGACCTTGGGTGCTCTCCCTGTAGAGTTTGCATGTTGTCAATAGACAATAGACAATAGGTTTTCGAGCTCTTCGAGCTAGCACCACCATTCAATGTGATCATGGCTGATCATCCACAATCTGTACCACATTCCCGCCTTCTCCCCATATCCCTTGACTCCGCTATCTTTGCTTGGAAGTATTTATGGGAGGTAGTTCCAGAATTTGGTACCAACAATAATGAAATAATAACAATATACAACTAAGTCACGAATGTTAAGGATGCCTGCAACTGATGGCCTTATTGATGATCATGGAGATTGGGGAATCAGAGTTTGATATTTATTAGCAATACCCTTAGCCAGGCCATTGCTGCTGCCACTGTCCAGTCCATCACCGGCTTTGACCTCCCCACCTTCAAAGGGATCTGTCAAAGTCACTGCCTCAAAAAGGCAGCCAATATCATCAAAGACCCACACCATCCTGGCCACACACTCATCTCACCAATGCCATCGTGAAGAAGGTGCAAGTGCCTGAAAACTGTAACGTCCAGGTTCAGGAATAGCTTCTTCCCTACAGCCATCAGGCTATTAAACACAACAACAAATAAGCTCTGAACTATAACAGACTATTATTATTATTGCACTATATTTGGTATTTATTGAGTATGTGTGCATGTGTATATATACACACTGAATTTTCTTTCTTCTCCCGTTATGTACTCTGTTTATATATTCTATTGTGCTGTAGCAAGTAAGAATTTCATTGTCCTAATCTGGGACATAGGACAATAAAACACTCTTGACTCAAATGGTCTATGTCCTTTATCACCTTTTGGACTGGTATTTAACAAGGACTGCTCGCTGCATTACATGGGGATATGATGAAGATAGATTAGTTGGATGTATGACAGGATATCTTCCCACACTGTTATTCATGTTTCCATACCACAAACTGTATATAATGAAATTAATGAATAAGAGAACACTATTAGTATTATGCAAGCTAAATTGGTGAAAACATGATTTCAATCAGGAATTAAAGAACCTCTTTAAGGTTACTTTAGAAATTGAAAAACATGGAGAAAAAAAGCTGACTTGCAATAAAACATCTCGGGGGGGGAAACCGTTGCCATGTATCCTCCCCACAGTAATCAGAAACCATGCTTTTTAGAACACTGCTACTTCAACCATGTATGGTCATTGAAATTGACTAATCATTTCTATTGATACTTGTACATCAATACTCTATTAAGCAATGTAACGGACTGCCTCTCATATTTTTAGTTTGCAGTAACAAAAATAAACTTACAGCTCTCAAAAAAAGACCTTTATTTTGGAAAATCCAGCCAGAATTAAAAGATTTTCTTTATATGAGTGAAATTCTTGGCTCCTAAACCTCTGTACTTCATTGACACAACTGCTTTTTATCACACAATATTCTGTTACGCAAGGCTCCTTAAGAATGCAACTAATGTATTGTAGCAGAACTACCTTACACTAATGTGCCAGATGAACATTTTCCTCATAGTTCATGCTTTACTTGAGCAACAGCAACAAAGTTCTACCAGTTACCTAAAACCTACAATCAAATCCTCATAAAATCCTTCCAAAACTATTATTAAAAGCTTGACAACTAAAAATATCCCTAACCGTTACATATGGATGAAGTCCACTTTCAATTTATCATTATTCAAAAATATCAGGTTCCTCTTTAAATGGTGATTTCCCAGTGGCTAGTTTCCAAACCTTGGTTAACATCAATTTATTTTAGTTTCATTTAACCTAATTGCCAATTTTCTCCGAGAGCTTCAAATCCCACTTAAACTCCTCAGGGTGTATTCAGTTGCTTCAGGATTGGGCCGAGGACTGATAGTTGAGATGTTGGGGCAATTTCCTGTTATCCATCTACCTCCCTCACCACATTTTTTACTCCATCAGGAACCAATGATGGGCACTTTTAAACACAATGCCTGCGGCCATAACATTTTTAATGTTCTATTTTAGTTAATACCACAATGATTTTTCTGCGGAAAAATAACTTTTAATGCCAGTGGATTCCAGGACAATACTGGAAAGTTTCCAATACTCAGCTCCGACCAGTCATTACTACAGAGTTACACTTAAAACTGGAAATATTGTCTTTTGGCTATAGTAATGTTTCATTGTTTCAGACAGGATAGAGACATTCTGTTTATCAGCACTCACAAATAAGATACCCCACATCCGCTGTGGTGTCAAAAATTCCAACTGCAGCAATGTGTTTATTAACTAAGATAATTTCCTTTTAAAAAGCCATAGCACCATATAATTTCAACCCCAATGGTTTTACTTCAATCAACACTTTACCTAAAACCATTGCTGCTAATTGCAAAGGATTGCATGTATTTGTGGCTTGGTTCGGCAACTTGAGCGCCCTGGAGAGGAAAAGACTACAAAAAGTAGTAAACACTGCCCAGTCCATCATCGGCTCTGACCTTCCTTCCATCGAGGGGATTTATCGCAGTCGCTGCCTCAAAAAGGCTGGCAGTATCATCAAAGACCCACACCATCCTGGCCACACACTCATCTCCCTGCTACCTGCAGCCTGAAGACTGCAACAACCAGGTTCAGAAATAGATACTTCCCCACAGCCATCAGGCTATTAAACCTGGCTCGGATATAACTGATTATTAATAACCCATTATCTGTTATTTGCACTTTATCAGTTTATTTATTCATGTGTGTATATATTTATATTATGGTATATGGACACACTGATCTGTTTTGTAGTAAATGCCTACTATGTTTTGTGTGCTGAAGCAAAGCAAGAATTTCATTATCCTATCAGGGACACATGACAATAAACTCACGTGAACTTGAACTTGAACTTGAACTATTCCAGGAGTAATTATTCATGTATTCTCATGGATCAATGGAGCCATTCCAAGTCAATTTCTTTATCACAGAAAATAATAAATTAAAGTTTGTCCATTCACAGAAAACTGTGATCCATGCACTCTGCAACACCACTACTCCATTGACTACCAGTTTGATAAACTTGTGTTGTCCAGTCAAGATGGCTTGCAATAATGCCTGGTGGTCCTACTTTCTGGATCAATGCTGATTCCCAAGGAAGAATTTTGTTGGCAATGTAAACAAGATGGAATAACTCAAGGTTTGAGGATGAGAGTATGTCGCAGGTGAACTTTCACTGAATGGGATAGGCAGTCAGCAATGCCCCAACAATTTGCAATCTGTACTGATGACATGGATTAAGAGACTGCATGCTGTTGAAACAAAGATAGGTGCATATAAGCACAAATAACATCAATAGAATTGTACATTTCTTCTCCATGTTTAATCTCTATCCCTCTTCGCTGCAGACATACTGATTGCTCATGTTCAAATTGGAGCATATAATTCCAGCAGAGTTACATCAAAGGAGTTGTTTTTGTGCCTCTGAAAGCAATAAAAATCAAACTTTCTATTTTGCTTTCCAGATAGTACTTCAAAAGAATATTTGAGGATATTGGGCCCATATGAGCTGATTTTAAAAATAAACCATTTTAACGTTTTCAATGAAACTGCAACTGCAGCAAAATGATGACTTGAATATGGGCAGGTAGCCTGTTGTGATCTCACGCTGCAGTGTTGATGAATGCATGATGTGTCATCGTTTCATTTTATTGTGCAGCATATTGCAGTGATATCCACCTGCCTTGTTTGCCTTGATCTCCATCATGAGCACCGCAGCTTCCTGCTGTATCTCTGACATGAATGTCCCCCCACAATTTGGCAGCTGTTGCACACCATATGCCCGTGTTAACTCAGGTTAACACAGTCAATGTTAAGTTTGTTCATTGTGTTACTGCCTTGACCAATGCCCGCACTTGATCATTGAGACATAGTCATAGAGCTGCATGGTCCAATTTCTCCATGCTGATCAACATGCATCATCTACACCTGCCCACATTTAGCCCATATCCCATATCCATGTTGACTATCCCTAATCAACCCCGTCTATCCAAATGCGTATGTATCTTATGCCTTAGACTATCTCCAGTAACTAGTCTTCCACTAGTCTTCCACATATATTAGGCTCACTGTTACCAAGCTTTTCCTTGCAATCCTTCTTAAATAGAGGCATTACATGAAGCACCATCCAGAGTTCCAGTACCTCACTGCTGTTGAATGATGATTCATATATCTCAGGCAGGATCTGCAATTACTTCCCACAGATTCCCTGGATATATCTGATCAGGTCTGGAAGATTTATTTACCTTCATACACCTTAGGACATCCAGCACCTTCTTGGCCATAATATGGGCAATGCTCAAGATAGCTCTATTAACTGTCCCAACTTTCTCAGTCCATGTCTTGCTCCATGGTAAAAACAGAAGAGAAATATTCATTGAGGACCATGCCCATCTCCTACGGCTCCACACAGAAATGACCTGCTTTGGTTTCTCAACGGCTTACTTTCTCTCTAGTTACCCTCTTTCCCTTAAAGTACCTACAAATTCTCTTTGGATTTTCTTCAATATTATCTGCCAGAGCAATCTCCTGCCCACTTTTTGTCCTCCTTATATCTTTCTTAAGTATGCCAGAAACTTCTCTATTGGAGAGGTTTCTATCCCCATCCGTAGACTACTAGGGTACATCAGCAGGTGGCTAGTTCCAGTGTATGTGTTGCAGTAGGTGAGCCGCTGATGAATTTTGAATCTCTCAGATTTGCATTTATTTTATCTCTGCTCTTGTGAATCCGACAGAATCATCTCAGGACTGGAGGTCCTGCTTCCTTCCTCGCTCCACATGTATTTAGCTCCCTCTGTTGAAGCCCAGCTTCAGCCCAATTATGTTCAATGCACTATCTGAGAATTCTAAATCTCTCCAGGTGATCTGGCTGGGGGATTCCCATTTTGTGCCAGCATTTAAAGAAATCCAGCCATTCACAATAAGGCATGACCATAGACGAGGGGGAATGGTTAAAACAGCTGTTACAAGAAGACCGTGGTAATTCTACAATTTGATGAAAAATTGCTCACACTCTTTATCCTCCATAATACTGCACTTCACTCTGATGCTGCTCCTGCCCTTTACTTTCTGTGCCTTCCTTCATTTCCTTTTTTAACTTTCTGGCTGCAAATGCAATGAAGGAAATGCATCAGTTTCCAGCACAAATTCTCAGCACAAAAAAATAACAGTTGCTGGGTTCGGTTTCAGCAAGGATCGACATTGCAGTCAATGGGAGGAGGCGGTTTAGAAAGACTCTGGTAATGACCTTCCCTGTGGCAGACAGCAACTTACCACATGAACTACTGTGCAGTTACCACAATTAGCGTTATCTCCTTTATAAAGATGGTGTTACACTGTACCCCAGGGCCTCTGGAATATCCTCCTCTGCCCAGATGTGAGAGAAGAGGTTGTGAATTAGTTTCTCTTTGTTGAGCATTCAAACATCCGTTCCTGGGGCCTTGTTGTTTGCCAGGCACGGCCGTTTCAGCTTCTTGTTGCTCTGGACTAGGGCAAATGGTGAGCAGATAGTTTGCTATGGGACGATGTCAAGGACACATGCCAAGGATGCAGTCAGATATGAAGATTTTCTAATTGCTGATTTCCCCAAGAAGTGTGGTTTGTAGACAGTAATTTAAATTTCTTACCAAGTATATTTTGCCAATTTATCCAGAAGATGTCTGAGAATTTTCCCACAGAGAGTGGTGGGTGCCTGGTACATGCTGCCAGAGGTGGTGGTACAAAGCAGATAGCAACGTTTAAGGGGCATTACAGACAAGAGGACAGGCACGGAATAGAGGGATATGGACCATGTACAGGCAAGTGGGATTAGTTGAATTTGCATCCTGGTCTGTGCAGACATGGTGGGCCAAAAGGCATGTTCCAATGCTGTGTTGTTCTATGTGCTAAGAAATGAAGATCATTTTATTAAAATACCCATTTAAGTGCTAAATGACCTTACAATTAAGCTGGTTAATCCATTGCTTTATTTTCTTTGCTGACGACACATCGGCAGGTCAGACAAACTACACTCCTGCAGAGCAAGTGATGGGTTAAAGCAATCAGAAATATGTCTGTCCATTAGACCCAGATATACAGGTGACCCAACCCACAAATATCCTTTGAGAGTAGTGAATTGACCCCTAGTTATATGCTTCCTTTTCAGTCTGTAAATAGAGCCTCCCACAGGTATATTCCATTCTATTTACAGAAAATCCTAAAATTCCTTGCATATGGTCTTTAATCTCTAAACACTTGCAGGTTTTATTATTTCAACATACAATTATTGAATTTCTTGAAGTTATATATGAAAGTAAATATTTTTAATTTTTTGTACGTTCCGGAAATGCGTGGGGGTGGGGGGGGTGGTTTTAATAAAGGATCTGAAATATCATTCTGGGAAATTAAATTTCCCTCTCTGATTTTACCAAACTTTAACCCATTTATTTTAATCAAATGTACGTTTCTGCAATATCCTCCCCAAGTTACCAATGGCCAACTTATGCATAGCCCTGACATATGAAGCACCATTTGGGAGATGCAAGGAATGGATTTGTCGACCACTGCAAGGCTCCAGGCATCTTCTGCTGTGTGCGAGCTGGGACATTCCTGTGTGCCTCCTCAATCCCCCCCACCCCGCACCATCACCACACCCTCACCACAACAATCGGGGGACTGGGTCAGACTGAGCCCCAGTGGAAGTGCTGAGCAGTCTCAGAGCAGAGCTTGGTGGAGGAATGAGGTGATAGAGATAAAGACTAGATGTACAGAGGTTAAGACAGATCAGGTGATAAAGAGCAGGAGTATTGACTGTTAGCAAAGTATGTCAAAGAAATGAGGTGGAACAGGAATGATCAGGGGAAACAATGCAAGGACAGGTTTTCTGAAGATGCAAAATTCAATGTTCACTCCAGAACTTTGCAAAGTGTCCAGGCATAAGATATTGTTCGGAGACAAAGGAGACTGGGGATGCTGGGATCGTGAGGAAAACAAAGTGCTTGAGGAACTCAGTGGGTCAGGTAGTATCTGGGGAGGGAATGATTCAAGTTGGGACCCATCAGTGTGAAACGTCGCCTATCCATTCCCTCCCCAGTTGCTAACTGAGTTCCTCCAGAATCTTATGGTGTACAGAAGATACTGTTCCACAAGTTTACATTGGGTCCCACTATGGCATTGGAGAAGGTTGCAGACAGACAGATCGGAATAGGGTTCGGGAATGGGAATTAAAGTGGCCTGCAACAGGTACATTTGATGGGTAACAAAACTAATTCTATTGCTTGCTAAATATGTGGATCATGAAGAGTTACCACTGTGAGCATTTGATGGCAATTTAGAAGTGCATGTTTTTATAATCAACATAGATTTTACTTGAAGAGCGATACAAAATGCTGGAGTAACTCATCGGGACAGGCAGCATCTTTGGAGAGAAGGAATGGGTGGCGTTTCGAGGGTCTCGGCCCGAAACGTCACTATTCCTTCTCTCCAGAGATGCTGTCTATCCCACTGAGATACTCCAGCATTTTGTGTCTATCTTCGGTTTAAACCAGCATCTGCAGTTCCTTCCTACACATTTCCTATGAATTTTACTTGAATGTGGAAGGAGGCTGAGGTCAGGAGGTACAAGTAAATGGATTTAAATTCAGGGGCTCTTCTTTTCACATCAGTCATTTGTATGCTTCTCTGTTGGCTTAGTCCTGCACTGTGTGAAGAGAAAGAAATATGTGTGTTTGAACTGAAAGGATACCCACTGCAGACGAGACTTCCTGCAGACTTTTCTTTTGTTCCGGTCTATGAGAAAGTACCAAAGAACATCGTAACCCATGCAGAACATGTGGTCATGCAATTATGTGTGATGGTTTGCTAATGATAACAGGAGGTGAAATAATGAAATGTATAGGAAGGGATTCTTCACATAGTGTCATCCACTAAAATACTCTTGTTGAATAGAAAGTAACTGGATCAGCTTTCTCCTTGTGAGGTGGGAAATTGAAATAAACCTCAGGTTTGACCAGCAGTAGAATCGTGAATGAACACAATGCATTTCACACACATAAAAGGGATGACAGAAAAGGTTGGATTATGAATTCACCAGCTGTGTTCCTAAGAGAAACACAGAAAGATGAGTTTATGTCTGTAAGCAGGAATCGTGTTGAGGAACATTATCTCCTGTCTGGGAACAGCGGGGTCTTTGTGACTCCAAATCAAATTCAATGACTTCAGATAACTCTTTTTCCCTTTTCAGCAGAACTGGTCGGTTCTGCAGTAAGTTTATCCACGGCCGTTAAGGTGGTACAGGTGGAGGAGTTCTTCAATCCTGACTCCGGGTTATGTCTGTGCGGAGTTTCTATGTTCTCTCTGTGACCATACAGGTTCCCCCTCGATGCTCGGGTTTCCACACACATCCCAAAGATGTGTGGGTTGGTAGGTTCAGTAGCAATTGTACATTGCCCCTGATGTGTCAGTGACTGGGGAGAGTTGATGGGAATTGGCAAGAATAAAAGAAACGGGTGCTTGTCGGTACAGAGTTTGTACGTTCTCCCCGAAACATGCGTGGGTTTCTTTCCGAGATCTTCGTTTCCTCCCACTCTCCAAAGACGTATAGGTTTGTATATAATGGTTTGGTTTAAATGTAAATTGTCCCTGGTGTGTGTACGATAGTGTTAGTGTGCGGGGATCACTGGTCGGCGCGGCCTCGGTGAATCCACGCTGTATCTCTAAACTAAACTAAACCAGCACCAGTTTATCAACATAATTATGGACCCTCATTGCAGTAATCCCTTCAACCCCTACCTCCGCTGAATCTACAATTGAATGGAAGATTTAGGCCAGCCCCTCTGCAGTTTCCTCCCTTTCACCCTTCAGCAATTGTGATGCATCTTATCTGAACCAGGCCAAGATTAGACTTTACAGAGACTCGAAAGTTGCAAGATGGTGCCGGAAGATGGCGACTCTCTGCTTACTGTGCCAGAAGAGGATCTCATGTATGTGTAACTTGATGGATACCATGCAGAACAAGGCAGATTATTAACTGAATGGTGGCAGATTAGGAAAAGGAGAGGTGCAATGAGACCTAGGTGTCCTTGTACATCAGTCATTGAAAGTAAACATGCAGGTACAGCAGGCAGTGAAAAAAGCAAATGGCATGTTGGCCTTCATAGCGAGATAATTTGAGTATAGGAGGTCCTACTGCAGTTGTACAGGGCCATGGTCAAGCCACACCTGGAGTACTGTGTGCAATTTTGGTCTCCTAATTTGCGGAAGGATATTCTTGCTATTGAGGTAGTGCAGCATAGGTTCGCCAGATTCATTCCCAGGGTGGCGGGACTGACGTATAATGACAGAATGGATCAACTGTGCTTATATTCACTGGAATTTAGGATGAGAGGAGATCTTATAGAAACATCTAAAATTCTTAAGGGATTGGACAGGCTAGATGCAGAAATAATGTTCCCGATGTTGGGGGAGTCCAGAACCAGGGGTCACAGTTTAAGAATAAGGGCTAGGTCATTTAGGACTGAGGTGAGGAAAAATGTTTTCACCCAGAGAGTTGCGAATCAGTGGAACTCTCTGTCACAGTAGGCAGTGGTGGCCAATTCACTGGATGTATTCAAGAGAGAGTTAGATATAGCTCTTAGGGCTAACGGAATCAAGGGATATGGAGAAAAAGATGGAACAAGGTACTGATTCTGGATGATCAGCCATGATCATATTTAATGGTGGAGATGGCTCAAAGAGCCGAATGGCCTATTCCTGCACCTACTTTCGACGTTTCTATGTTTCACTGGAGCTCCATATATGCAGCAATAAAGAGATCATTGAACCATTGGGCTAACACGTGTGTGCGTGATGTTTCCATTATTTTAAACGCAGCTGCTCCAGTTCTAATATTTATTATTTACATTTGAGAATAAATAATAACTAGAAGTGGATTTCAAATTACAATTTCAGTAAAGACAATTTGGATGATGTCAAATGAATCATCAGCACTTTATGTGGGCTTGGAAAAACAAGAGTATTTTACGGCTTGTAGATATTCCCACAGAATACTTCTGATACTTAGATCTGCAACATTTTCTCGACTGCATTTTACTGCTGAAATATCAATCGTTTTTAAAAAATGTTATTTCATCTATGCTCGAAGGCTAAGAATGCAACAAGGTCAATTAACATGATAAAAAGCTTTTGCAATCATCTTATGATGATAGTTATCCTATTATTGGTAATGAATCTCATGAGAGCTGGGGCAAAAAGGCAAGTCAATAGAGTTAGGGCAAGATCAGTCACAGTCTCATTGAGTGGAGGGATAGGCCAAGTGATTAAATGCCCACCTCTTTCCAGAGGCACTGTAGAAAGCATACTATCGGGTGGCATCACTACCTGAGTTGGGAGCTATTCTGCCCAAGACTGTAAGAAATTGTGGAGAGTTGTAGATATAACTCAGCCCATCACACAGACCAGGCTCCCCAACATTGATTCCATCTACATTACATGCTGCCCTGTATAAGCAGCCAACATAATCAAACTCTTGTCACATAATACTCATTCCTTCTTCTCCCTGCTCCAATCTGGCAGAAGATACAAAAGCTTGAAAGTGCCCATCACCAGACTCAGGAACCGTTTCTACCCCTCTGTTATCAGGCTTCTGAACAGTCCTTCAATAAACTAGCATACTGACCGATTCACTGCTACCCCATTGTGGACATCGAACTTTGTCTATGGAACTGATGTGCTGCAATGCCGAGAACTATATTCTGCACTCTGTATCTTCCCCTTTGCTCTAACTATTGTAGTTGAGTTTGATTTAATTGTACAGTAAACCCTTGTTAAAGCAGACCGTAACATGGGGAGTGGAGTCCGTTATTGTCGATTGTCTTCTGTAACCGAGTGAGGTGTTATCATTGTATGTCATACACAAAAGGACACAAATTGCTGGAGTAACTCAGCGGGTCAGGCAGCATCTCTGAAGAACATGGATAGGTGGACCAAGCACAGGCAAATGGGACTAGTGAAGCTGGGACATTGTTGGCCGGTATGGGCGAGTTGGGCCGAAGGGCCAGTTTCTACACTGTATCACTCTATGACTCTATGACTCTAAGGGCTCACTAGTGCACCTTGCGAGGTTGAGGTAGCATCAGAAGTCAGAACTGGGGAGGTCCATGCGTGCCGGGATGGTGTTGGCAGGACCATCCGCTATCAGCAAAATCCATTATAGAGGGGTCAGTTAAAACGAGGGTTTATTGTATTTAACTGTAGTATATTTGATCAGATTGGATAGCAGGCGTAAACAAAACTTTTCACTGTACCTCGATGCACATGACAATAAAAAATCTAAAGCTAAACCAACCGACAGGAAGGTGCCTTCATCTGCCCAACATCCTGGGTTTTGGAATTCTATCCAGAAAACTCTGCACCTCCTTTCAGAAACAGCACAGGAAAGAAGGGCATTGGTTTGTGAGACAATAACATGCAAGGTTGTTGGCAAAGGAAAACATTTGGACATAAGTCGCAATTGCAAGATTGGAAAGGTGTTTGACAAAGTCATAATGATGCTTTCATAAAGAAGAGAAACACTAGCCAAAGAAAAGAACCATTTGAAAGGATT
Source organism: Amblyraja radiata (assembly GCF_010909765.2). Taxonomy (NCBI): domain Eukaryota; kingdom Metazoa; phylum Chordata; class Chondrichthyes; order Rajiformes; family Rajidae; genus Amblyraja; species Amblyraja radiata. The sequence continues at coordinate 9,070,442 of NC_045992.1, read as the reverse complement.
TCTAATAATTCATTATCTTTCTTCCCCATCAGAACCAGACACAGCTGATCCATCTGTGTTTCTCATTTCTGTTCAAGAAGCCCAGATTTTATTCCTGACTTTGCCTGGTTACTTGTACAAAACCTACAGCTACAGATGTTTTTAATAATAATAATGAGCTCTTCCCGATCCCCTTGGAAATGAACAAAGGAATGGTTTCACTCACTGCACAGTGAACCATCCTCTCCCCCACCAAAGCTTTACACAAAACATTGAACTTGACATTTTGCAAACACACGTTACACAAAGTATTTTAAGCTGATGTATTTTCAAATCTTGCTGTGAAGCGGTGACCACAACTACATTCAGGCACATTCCAAGCGTGTATTCCAATGTACTAAATCACTTATCCAATGGGATCCCACTACTGGCCACATATTCCCATCTCCACCCCTTTCTGCTTTCCGCAGAGACCATTCCCTCTGCAACTCCCTGGTCAACTCGTCCCTTCCCACCCAAACCACCCTCTCCTCAGGTATTTTCCACAGCAACCGCAGGAGATGCAACACCTGTCCCTTCACCTCCCCCCTCGACTCCATCCAAGGAACCCGACAGTCTTTTCAGGTGAGGCAGAGGTTCACTTGCACCTCCTCCAACCTCATCTACTGTATCCGCTGTTCCAGGTGTCAACTCCTGTACATCGGCGAGACGAGGCACAAGCTCTGCGATTGTTTTGCTGAACACCTCCACTCAGTCCGCCTTAACCTAACTGATCTCCCGGTTGCTCAGCACTTTAACTCCCCCTCCCTTTCCCAATCTGACCTTTCTGTCCTGGGTCTTCTCCATTGTCAGAGTGAGGCCCAGCGCAAATTGGAGGAACAGCACCTCATATTTCACTTGGGTAGCTTACACCCCAGCAGTATGAACATTGACTTCTCTAACTTCAAATAGCCCTTGCTTTCCCTCTCTCTCTATCCCCTCCCCTTTCCGGTTCTCCCACCAGTCTTACTGTCTCCGACTACATTCCATCTCTGTCCCGCCCATTAACCTGACATCAGTCTGAAGAAGGGTCTCGACCCGAATCGTCACCCATTCCTTCTTTCTACTGATGCTGCCTGCCCTGCTGAGTTACTCCAGCATTTTGTGTCTACCTTCTTAGTAAATCACTTCCCATTCTCCACAATTGAATAAATTCCCTTACCTATGCATGATGCTTATTTCTTTATCACATTCATTCCTGTTCAAAACATGCTTGATGTCACCACAATAAGATTGAATATTGAGGTTAGATTGTTGTCATGTGTACTGAGGTGCAGTGACAAGCTAGTGTTGCGGGCTAATGAGTCAGCGGAAAGACCATACATGATTACAATTGAGACATCCACAGTGCACAGATACGCGATAAAGGGAATATCATAAATAACCTTCAGTGCAAGATAATATAATTTTCTCTCTCTTTTTCTATCCATTGAAATCTGGAAGGGTGATTCCCAAAGATGCACCTTTACTAGATCATTGATCATTCAGCCAGCATCCTCAAAACCATCCAGCTGTGACAAGCCTGGGAAAGCTTTCCCTACCCACCCTTGTTAAGTCTATATAGACAAACATAAGTATAGACTAACATAAATCAAAACACGATTCAAACTCCAGCATTAAACACAAAATCCTGTGAATTTATGTTGAGGGGTGTTGTTCAGATGAAGTGTTCTTAAATGAAAAGTGTATACTGTCTACCTTTGTACATAGAATAAGAAAGGGCCAGGCCTTCGCTGATGTTAATTCCTCTTCAGTTGCCTGCAGTTGTACATAATAGTCTGTGACTGGGTTAAAAACCAAACAGTCTGCCACACTACCCCTTAACTTATTAAATCAAATATACAAGAGTCATTCCGGTTATTCAAGGTTACGATGAACTGCAGATTGAATGGAAGTGTTTTCCCAGGAGCAATTTCTACCCTTTTTCCCCCCACTGGTCCACTTAATATGTAGCATATTTTATCAAATACTTTGTTTTGGTTACCTTCGTACAGTGTGGCTGGGGAAGGGCTGCTTAAATACCCAAGGACCGCGCACCGCAACTTGGCAAGTCATTTAATATTTATTTGTCTCAATCAAAAGTCAAAGGATTTGTGTGGCAACTGAGTAATAACTAGCTGAACTCCAACACAACTATGTGTCAAAGAGACCTGCAGGGTTCTTATAGAATGCAACAGAGTTTGACTTAAAAAACAACATCAATCATGTGGAAAAATGTAACTTGAGAAACAAGTTCTGCATATATTCCTTCCTCGAATACTTTAGCAATGTTGAACAGTTATTTGGGAGTAATTTAAAGAGTGGTGTTTTTCATGGCAGAACAAGATTACACCTGAGACTGCTATGACAAAACTAAATCATTTTAAACTGGTTTCAGCATGGACATGGTCCCTTTAATTAGACACAATAGTTACACACAAAAGTGTTTGAAAAAAACAGCTGCTTTTAAAATTAAGTCCCAGACCAACTCAGTACAGATGTTACCAAGATGTGCTCAGTTGCCTTCCAAGGCTACAAGGGAGAAAGCAAGACACATTAAAACAATATAACGTGTGAATTGTTTAATTATGTGTGTGAAAAGCGGAGATATTTGCATCTTGCAGGAAGTTATGATACCGCAAAATTGATGGAGGGATTTTCATTTTACTTATTACAACACAGAAGGGTAATTTACAGTTGCCAATACCATACCAGCACATCATTTGGGACGTGGGGGGAGATCAGTGCACGCCAAGATGCTCACAGGGGGAACGTGCAAACGTCACACACTCAGCACACTGGTTCACGATTAAACCTGGGTTCCTACAGCTGTGAGGCTGCAGCATTCTGAAATGTGCAAATCGTTGCTTTAGTTTGAGACTGAACAAAATAAGTCTGGCCACATAAATTCTTAAAATGCTAAGACTAAATGCTAGTGAAAATGGGAATACAAATTAAGTTGAAAGTATGTAAAGATTACACTGGAATGACTAACTCGCCTTGTTAGAATAGGTTCTGCAGACTGGAGAAAATGGAGATGAGCTTTTGATCCACATCAATGGTGGGCGGCAGGTTGAGCAACAGTAGTGTTGCAGCCAGAGACACGGGTTAGATCCTGACTATGGGCGCTGTCTGTATGGGAGATCAGGTAGGTCCTGGTGCAGGTCCAGGTAGGACCTACCTGATCTTTAATTCTCATTCCCATTCCCACACTGACCTTTCTGTCCCAGGTCTCCTCCATTGTCAGACTGAGGCTAAACACAAATTGGAGGAACAGCACCTCATATTTCAATTGGGCAGCTTACAGCCCAGTGGTATGAATATTGACTTCACTAGCTGCAAGTAACCCCGCCATTCCCTCTCTCTCCATCCCTTCCCCACCCAAGTCGCACCAGCTTCTCGTTTTCACCCAACAAGCAGCGAACAATGGCCTGTTTCCTTTATCATCATTACTTTTTTGCATACTTTAATTTATTGTTCTTTATCTCTCATTTCCCTTTACCCTGACTTGTCTGAAGAAGGATCTCGGCCCGAAACATCACCCATTCCTTCTCTCCAGAGATGCTGCCTGTCCCGGTGAGTTACTCAAGCTGCTTGTGTCTATCTTCAGTTGAAACCAGCATCTGCAGTTCCTTCCCACAAATAGACCAGAGGCTGACAGAATGGATGGGAAACCAAAATGTAAAGAGGGAACCGCAAGCTGGAAATAGCAAGACACCATTATGGAGGAATTTGTACATGGGGAAGGTGATCTTGTTGGATATAAAGCTAATTTATCATCAAGAGCAAAATAAAAATCTATTAGAGTGACCGACTCATACAGATTGGAAACAGGCCCGTTGGCCCGACTTGCCCACACCGACCAACATGCCCCATCTACACTAAACCCACCTGCCTACTTTTGCCCCATACCTCTCTAAACCAATCCTATCCATGTACAGGTCTAAATGTTTTTGAAACGATGTGATAGTATGTTCCTCAATTACCTTCTCCTGCAGCTCGTTCCATATACCTACTATACTTTGTGTAAAAAAGGTTGCCCTTCAGGTTCCCATTCTCCTTCACCTATAAATCTCAGATACAAGGTTAATAATTGATCTAGCACTTCAAGCTTTCTTTGCGAAAGAGTTCAATACTTCTGCCATACTTTGCAAAAGGTAAAACGTCATACATTTCCTCCTGAATGGTTCGACTTTGTCTTTGTTAAATCCGTCATTATTCCCAAGAATAATTTTTTCCAACAAGCAGTATTCAAAGCTTGGTGCAATGCAGCAGATGTTGTCTAACCAGGGCTTTGACTAGCTGTCGGAAAAGCTCCCGCTAATATTAAACCCTCCGGTTATAAAAAAACAAAATTCCATTAGCTATGCTGTTTATTTTTGTTTTATACCTGACCGCTGCATTTTTTAGTGAGCTGAACATGGACCTCTAAATCTCTTTGAAAACCTCAACTTGTGAGCTATTTTTCTCTGAGCAAATGACTATTCCCACACCCCCATCTTCATCACGTAAAACATGTTTGCCTGCTGTGCATGTTGTACTTGTTTTTCCTGTGTCCGTACAAGTGTAGATTTAATACATTTCTAATGTTTCAATATCTGCAAATTAATCCCATAGGGTGTTTTTTTAATTAAATATGAGTAGGTTAAGGGAGAAAGTTGTGTGCTATTGAATGTGTTTTTACAGTTGGCTGAAGGACCCAGTTTCCTCTACATGAGGTGGGTCAACTTTGCTATTTTTTTTTCAGAGAACGAGACAATCTAGTGACCTGCTGCATGACCATATTATGATGGAAAAACAAGCAAAAGACAAGGAACATGAAAGGCTGCTGGACCTCCTGCTGCCCTTGTATCTGTTGTTTATCGTTATCAAAAGAAATATCTTTAAAAAGAATTTCAACTTGTGACCCTCTCTGGAGCGATTTGCAAAAGCTCTGGGACATCTCATAAACTAAAACAAAACTTATTTTCATTGTGCTTCAGCAGATTGGAAGAACTATTATTTCATGCCTAGTATATCAGTGCTATACATCTTTAGAATGTGAAAAGGGAAATGAGAAACGAGAATTTTGATACTTTAAAAATATGAGTGCATTAGGCTTGGGTATGCAATATAAAGTCTGCAGACAGTACAACATCTAGGTAACAATTTGGACGTTCATGAGGATATAGAGGGATTGGTGATATGGGGAAACACATGATTCTTATAGATTCTCATTGAAAATAGGTGCAGGAGGAGGCTATTTGGCCCTTCGAGCCTGCACCGCCATTCATTGTGATCATGGCTGATCATCCACAATCAGTAGCCCGTGCCTGCCTTCTCCCCATATCCCTTAATTCCGCTAGCCCCTAGAGCTCCATCTAATGGCCCTGTCCCACGGTACGAGTTCATTCCAAGAGCTCTCCTGAGTTTAAAAAAAAATCAGACGTGGTAAGCACGGAGAACTAATGTAGCGGGTACATCTGAGCTCGGGGACGTCTCTTAGCGGCTCGTAACACTAACGGCAGGTACTCGGGAAGACTCGCTAATGGCAGGTAAGCTCGGGAAGACTCGTGGACATTTTTCAACGTTGAAAAATGTCCACGAGAGCCCCGAGTAACGACGATCGGCCATTACCGTAAATCTCCGAGTTCGAATCAGGGCAAACTCGGGAGAGCTCTTGGAATGAACTCGTACCGTGGGACAGGGCCATTACTCTCTTTTAAATTAATCCAGTGAATTGGCCTCTGTTGCCTTCTGTGGCAGAGAATTCCACAAATTCACAACTCTCTGGGTGAAATTTTTTTTTCTCAACTCAGTTTTAAATGGCCTCCCCTTTATTCTTAGACTGTGGTCCCTGGTTCTGGACTCCCCCAACATTGGGAACATTTTTCCTGCATCCAGCTTGTCCAGTCCTTTTATAACTTTATACATTTCTATAAGATATCCTCTCATCCTTCTCCTTAGGCCCCCTTCGGATGTGGCTGACCATGTGTGTCTCCAGGGTGCTATTCCCTATATGGAGGACGCCTGTGCATGACTTTGTTTAGCGTGGGGAGACTGGTGCACAGACAGCCGCCCCATGGTCCTTGACAAATCTGGGTCAGGATCCAGTGGCATGGAGTCCAAGACGACCGGAGACCCTTTTCTGCTGCAGCCTTCATCCGCCTTCCCAGCCATTGTGACACTTCATTAAGGTCAGCCATCGTCCTCTGCCTGTTCCACCATTGAGGCATTGGTTGGTTTGCTCTTTGTCAGAGACCTCTCACTAGACCTTACCACCATGGGTGGCCCTACCAGGAGCATAGCTCCAGACGGCATCACTCTCAGGATCTCAGGACCATACAAGCTTCTCCACCACGACAAGGTGACAATCCACGGAAAAGTGATCTTTCTAAATTCTTCTAAATTCCAGTGAATTCACTAACCCCGCCATTCCCTCTCTCTCCATCCCTCCCTCACCCAATGATTGATGAGAGAACACAATGAAGTCTAAAGTAATGTAGATTGGATGGGGAATAGCATGCAGCAATGAGAACAAAAACTGTACAGTTTTGCGGAGGCCATTGGAACTGATGAATAGTTGAAAATAACTTAGGAATGTGCATGACAAGTTGAGAAAGCTGTTCTAACAGCACCAGGGGATTCTCAGCTTCAATTGTCAGAGGCATAAACCAGCAAAGAAAAGAAATTGCACTAGAACTTTTATAAAACACTATTTTAGCCACAGTTGAGGCATTCAGTTCAATTCCAGGCGTTGCACTTTAGGATGTCAATTTTTACTAAAGCATGAAAAAAAATGACCAGATTGGGGCCGAGATGAGAGGTTTCAGTTATGTGGGAAAATGTCAGAATCAGAGCTCATTTCCTTTGCTGCACAGAAGGTTAAAGAATGTTTCAAAATCATCAACAGGTTTGATCGAATAAATAATAAATAACGAGAAGCTGTTTCTACTGGCAACAGGGTCGTTAAACAGAGGCCACCAATTTAAGGGTTTCAGCAAAGAATCAAGTGTGACAGCAGGCACCATTGTTAGTTGGTGATCTCTCTGAAGGACAAGGGAAGTGGGTTGAAATAAAGTTACAGGAGGGGATAGGGTAAATATTTGAAGGCTCTGGGAGAAGTACAGTGGAGTGGAACAGGCCGGATAGATTTTTCAAAGAGATAAGGTGGGATAAAGGGCCACCTGTGCCATTAGATCATTAGACTACCACATCAATCGAAGTCCTCATGAAAATCCCTGCATTTCTGTTACTGCAGGAGTTTCCCCAAGTGGTACATTTGAACCCACCTTCCAATGACACACTGAATGTTAGGCAAACTGGCTCCTGCACCATGTACACTGGAAAGTGTGTGGCTAGGAGTGTCAGGGAGATGGGTTGAATGCAGGGTTACAGGGAAATAAGTGGGGGAATGGGACTGATGAGATTGTTCTCAGAGCTGGCAAGACTCAATGCACAGAGTGTTGTAAGAAATATGAGAACATTAAAGATCTGCAAACAGAATCAATGGCATACGGTCCAACAGGCAGAGAGCCTGTCGCTGTAATACTGCAATGCTTTCTGCATTCTGGCTATTTTTTCTGTTTGCATTAACTGTTGTGCTTGTGTACGGCTTGATTGTACTCATGTATGGTAGAATTTGACTGCATAGCATTTAAACAAAGTTTTTTCTGCATCTCGATACCGTGGAGAGTAGGTATGTCAAGGAGGATTCCCTCGAACTTCTACAGGTGCACAGTAGAGAGCATGCTGACTGGTTGCATCGTGGCTTGGTACGGCAACCTGAGCGTCCAGGAGCATAAAAGGCTGCAAAAAAGTTGTAACCACTGCCCAGCCCATCATCGGTTCTGACCTCCCCACCATCGAGGGGATCTATCGCAGTCGCTGCCTCAAAAAGGCTGCCAGCATCATCAAGGACCCACACCATCCCGGGCCACACACTCATCTCTCCGCTACTATTCTGCAGAAGGTCCAGGAGCCTGAAATCTGCAACATCCAGATTCAGGAACAGCTTCTTCCCCACAGCCATCAGACTATTAAACACAACTTCAAACAAACTATGAACGATAACAACCTATTGCACTTTATCTGTATACTGATGTGTGTATATATATATTCTATTATATATGGACACACTGATCTGATATGTATTTATGACTACAATATTCTGTTGTGCTGCAGCAATGCAAGTATTTCATTGTCCTATCTGGGACACATGACAATAAACTCTCTTTACTTGACTTGACTGTGACAATGTTAAACCAATACTGTTTTGTGCATCCAACTCAACAGCACTTTGCACTAACCAGGTAGTGTAATTACAATATTTTACATTAGGAAGTTTAGTTTAGTTTGGTCTGCAATATGGAAACAGGCTCTTCAGCCCACCAAGTGTACGCCAACCATAGACCGATTTGTAGAAGAAAATTAACCAACAAAAGTGCACACCTTTGGAATGTGGGAGGAAACTGGAGCACCCGGAAAAAACCACGCAAACACAGGGAGAGTGTACAAACTGCACACAGACACCACCTATAGTCAGGATCGAACTGCACCCAGGTCTCAGGCACCATGAGGCAGCAGCTCTACTGCTGTGCCACTGAAGTGTTTGGCACCTGGTATCAATTGGCAGAGCACTGCAGCTCTACAACTAGCCTATAAATCTTGCCGTACTGTAGATTTTGACTGATTAAATCACCTTTTTCATCACATTTAAATCTCTCCCCAGTTGCAAATACTCCTGAACATTTTTTGCATGAAAAGAGCAAAGTTATATACAATCGGTTATGGTCAGCACCCTGATAATAAAAGGTGCCAAATGCTACACTTATTTTTTTGGAGTCGTCGTTGAAGTTATTATCAGTCCAGCTACAATGAACATTTTGCTTGCAGCAGCAACACAGACTCAAGACAACACACTAAAAAGCATAAATAATGTGTAAATTCTGCAAAACGGTAAAGACAAAGAGACTGTGCAAAAAAAACACAAGACATCTGGGCGGCATAGTGGCGCAATGGTAGAGTTGCTGCCTCGCTGCGCCAGAGACCAGGGTTCGATCCTGAATATGGGTGTTGTCTGTGCGGAGTTTGTACGTTCTCCCCGTGACCATCGTGGGTTTTCCCCAGATGCGTCAGTTTCCTCCCACACTCCAAAGACATACAGGTTTGTACGTGAATTGGTTTTGGTAAAGATTGTAAATTGTCCCTAGTGTGTGTGGGATCGTGCTAGAGCGCGGGGATCGCTGGGCGGCGCGGACTCGGTGGGCCGAAGGGCCTGTTTCCGCACTGTATCATAAACTACACTAAATTAAACTAAACTAAACAAGACAGGATAAGGAGGAGTTTATTTTGTGCTCTTTCAAATGAGACAACATGTTAGTCTGGTACAGTGGTTACAAGAAAACTGAGTGGGAAGAATATTTAGGCTTGACAAAGGCTATTGTGTTGGAGAAAATGACAGACAAAGTGGCCACCTCCATATGCTGTTCCTCACTAGTCTGTATAAGCAATATCCAAATTTATCATAGTAACAAATGCATAAATATCTACCCCATCACGCTTGTGCTGTTTTGCCGAAGTGTAGTTACATCATTGTTTTATCTAAAAAGGCAACGGGAAAATGCCTTGAAATCAATTCAGTAATTTTAAACAAAAGCAAAAAGTGCTCCAAATACTCAGCAGAAGGTGGGAAGAGAAACAGAAGCAATGTTTCAGTTTGACAACCCTTTGTCAGAACTGGGAAGGAGACTAAGAAGCTGTGGGGAGGGTGGGGAGAAGCATGGGAATATGTATAAACAAGATTAAAATGTAACAGTACAGTACAGCATAGGAATGAAGAGTCTCCTCCACAGTTGAAGTACCAGGGAACTGGAGAGTCGCTAATGGTGTTGCTTTGTTTAAAAGGGAAGTAGGGAGAATCCAGGGAATTATAGGCTGGTCAGTGGTAGGGAAGCCTTTGGAAAGTATTCTTCAAGATAGGTTTTACTCCCATTTGGGGGAGAATGCGTTAATTAGGAACAGTCAGCATGGTTTTGTATATGGCAGGATGTGCCTTAGTGACTTCATTGAGTTTTTTGAGGAGGTGATGAAGGTGACCGATGAGGGTTGGTGGTGGATGTTAACTACATGGCATTTGCTAAAGTCCCCATGGTAGGCTGATCTAGAAGATTAGGAGTTGTTTAAGAAAGAACTGCAGGTGCTGGAAAAATCGAAGGTATACAAAAATGCTGGTGAAACTCAGCGGGTGAGTCTCAGCGACCCTTCTCTCGACCCAAAACGTTGCCTATTCCTTCGCTAGATGCCGCCTCACCCGCTAAGTTTCTCCAGCATTTTTGTCTACCTTAGAAGATTAAGATGCGTGGGATTACCAGTGACTTGGTCGCATAGATTCAGAACTCGCTTACTGATGTGTTCAATGCCCCCACTACCTCCTGTGTAAAAACAATTTCATCTTCACATATCTTCAGTAAACTTCCCCCTTTCCATCTTATAGCTGTGCCCTCTAGTGTTGGATATTTACACCCTGTGGAAAAGGTTCTGCCTGTCCACCCTATCTTTGCCTCTCATAAACCTATATACTTCTATCAACCTCCTCTCAACTTCCGACAATCCAAGGTTATCCACCTTTTCCAACTGGAGCTGAGGCGTTCTATTCCAGGCAGCGTTCTGATAATGTAATGGTGGGTTGGAAGATCAGGACCTGGGGAACTCTATCCTTGTTCTGACCTGGAGGAGAGGCATTGAGAGCAAAAGTGAACGGAATGGTTGAGATGCAGTCGAGCGGTTTGTGGAGGGAAAGCGACAGTTCAGGAAGAAGGAAAACATTTCACAACCACATGTTCGGAAATGATAAATGCCAATATGAAATCAGAGTGTTGAAATGTTCAGCAGTTCAGTCAGTGTCTATTGATAGAGAATCAGAGTTAGCAACTCAGGTCACTGATTGTTTCCAGCATCCTCAGAATTCTGCAGCATGAAATCCTGCCTTCTGACATTGATAGAGGCAAATGCACACGCATAAAACATACAGGCTTATGTAGATTTATTTGACACCCAATCTTGCAATAGTAAATTATTTTGCTGCTATCATTCCCTCCACCTCCGCGGGATTAAATTAAAGTTATGACTGCAATACATCATTGCTGAAAATAGCCAAGAAAGAAAAGGTTACCTTATAAATCATTATGATTATTATACTATAAATGTTTTTTTTTTAATTCATAACATTTTCAAATATCCTTGTAAAGTTTTCTGCAAAATGACTACATCAACAGAAAGAAACTAGCACAGTTCCTTTAAATGTATTTAAGAAATGCAGCCAATGTAAACAGACCTGATACGCTATGGAAATAAGGTAATGACATTTATTAAGGGGAGTAATATGTAATATGAAAGAATGAATGAGAAATAGTTTAGTATCCATTTAGGGTCTATAACATTTCAATGGGAAACTGTTGCATTAAAGTTAAGTACTTATTTCTTTGCTTATTGAAGGAAGTAACAATGGTCTCTCCACAGACTTGCTGTAGTACATATAATAATATTATTCTGCTGTCTGTACTCTGTCTTCTACTATTCCATGGCCCTTTTTGATATCAGCCTGCTCCGTAACGAAGTCTGTGCATTTCAAGCTGAGGAATGTAGACAGGCCTCCTGAATGTTAATCTGATAACTACTGACATTTAACCCACTTAGATTGACATTGGGAGCTCTGTACCATGTCAAGAAATTGTCATGGCTTATCATTTTTCACGTTGTTTATAAATTGCAATGTGGTCCGTGTATTTCTGAATTACAGATAAATGGCTGGAAAAATCTGGGCAGATTTCAGTCTCTGCGTTCTATGCTGCCTCAGGCATCATGCTGTTATAACCCTGAATCCGAGCCAACCTGGTACAACATAATTTAGCAACTCTTTGCACTCTGGGATCTGGAAAGTTGGCTAAAAACGGGGGCCACCTGATAAAGAGAATCCAGAAGAATTTTTGGTGCGGAACTTAAGAGGAAATGCTGGCAGTTACCAAGCCAAACTCCTGTCATTTGCTTCTGGATATTGTGCTTCTGCATATTTTTCAATCTATGACAATGAGGGGATTGTGATCTGATATTAGTTTAGTTTAGTTTATTGTCATGTGCAGTGATGGAAATGGGGGGGTACACAGGTGGACGGCGTTCCCCTACTTTTCAGTTTCCAGTTTATGTCCAATTTCTGTACTAGAAGGGAGTCAGAGATGTTTATTAGCTATCCTCATAGCTGCCAAGCAGTATGGATTTTCCGTATATCGTACGGAAATGCAATATGAATACGGAAATACGAATTCACGTTATTAAATACGGATTTATAAAAAAACATTTGCGTTGTTAAATTCTGATTTTTTTTTAAACGACCATGGGTAATCGTTACGAGTCACCGCTGCACCGGCCATGAGATGAAAACGATTTGTTAACTACCACTGTTAGCACTTGTTAACAGCCAGTAGTTAACACGTAGTTATACAATGTGTCATCAATACATCGATTCACATTCCTCACTAAGTGTAATTGTGTTATGACCAAGTATTAAAGATGCTGCGTTCCTTTGAATATGTGTACCAAGGTACAGTTAAAAGTTTTTGTTGTTGCGTGCTATCCAGTCAGCGAAAAGACTATACATGGTTACAATGAAGCCACCCACAGTGTACAGATTCAGGATAAGGGAATAGCGTTTGGTGCAAGATAAAGTCCATGAAATCCAATCAAAGAAAGTCCAAGGGTCACCAATGAGGTATATACTGTAGTAGTTCAGGATTGCTCTCTAGTTGCAGTAGAATTGTTCAGTTGCCTGATAACAGCTGGGAAAAAACTGCCCCTGAATCTGGAAATATTTGTTTTCACACCTTCTGTACCTCTTGCCTGATGGGAGAGGGGAGAAGAGAAGAGGAGCTTTTATCATAGTGTGTTGGTGACTTAGTAACCATAGTTGGAAACATTGTGTTCTGACCCACATTTATCTCATGAGGTCATAATACTTCTTCCTATTCTTCCCTTATTTATTTGTATATGGCTCCCAACAATCACTTCAGTTCCTGTTGTTGCAATGTTGCGCTTGGTGTCCATTCATGCTTCTGATACAAAGGACTTTGCTCCTGTGAGTTTGAATCAAGGGGAAAACCCGGGAGAATTTGTGAATAACTCTGGAAAATGTGTGAATAACTCGGAAAAGTGGGACAGGCCCTTAATCATTTTGTAGGTGGTACACACTGCAGCCACACTTTGACAGTGATAGAGAGAATGAATGCGATAGATGAGTGCCAGTGAAACAGGCTACTTTGTCCTGAATGGTATTAAGTTTCTTCACAATGCAATTTCAAATGCATAATGCTGAAAAAACTGTGATATCCAATTGAATTTCCAGGCACATATAAAAAGAATGATAAATGTACGTGTTCCAAATTATGAATTTCATTTGGTTTATAAGGAAGGTGAGAGTTTAAGTGGGGAAATATTTGAAACAACCCTTGAGTGCTGGGTTCGATACTTCCTGACAGATGTTAGGCTCCTGAGTAAATTGACTTTAGCCTGACTCAAGCCAATTATTACCACAAATCTGCAGCTGAGTGCTACAAATAACTTGGCACAAAACTGAGAATATAACTTAAAAACTTTGTAAAGGAGCCTTAAGTATACAATAGAAATGTAAGGCAAGTCCAGTAGGCACACTTTTTGAAACACCATAATGGGGCCTAGACCAAGACATCTGTGACCTGTGATTGTTTGATGTTATAATGAAACAGTCTACAGTATTTAAATCTTGAAGAAAACAAAATCTTGTAAATAAGGAGCATCTTTGAATAAATATATCTGAACATCCTTCACTATTTTGAGATTTTTATTTAGAAAATCCATGGCAATTGTCTTCAATATAATGTCAATGTACTGCATTAATATTGTACCTACCAGCTATGGAAACTCAATCAATAACATTCTCTCTATAATACATATGTTTCACGGAGAAAATGCCTTTCTATGATTACGCTACTCCAGAGAGTAGAATTATAGCCTGTAACTTACATCCAAGTCACGTTTAATATTTGTCAGTTTGTTGTTACTTAAGTTTTATTTCCTTTCAAAATTTAAATGATGTGCTTCCATTAAGTACAACTTTTCGAGGAAACTGCCTTCATTTTCCTGTGTGATTTCTGTCCTCCTGAATGTCAGAAGAGTCAGAAATTGAAAGCGTTTAATTACATACAGTGTGCTGGTCCTTATAAACTGGAGGCAGCAGGAAACCCATTGTTGTACCTATGAGAGAGAATAAAAAATGATACACCTACTTTAAATTTAAGTTTTACTGAAATTACAGTTACCGACCCAATAGTATTGACAGGGACTGCATGGAGGTTACACAGTGAGCAGGGTGGGGGAAAGGTTTTCAACTTAGCATCAAATTATAATAAAAGCCTATTTTAAAGGTATCTGCATTCCCATAGGGTTCATTATCCCAGCTTACCTGTGACTAAAGATCTAATACGTCAAATTGCTTTTGAGGTTCATGAGTAGAATACATTCTTATATGAAGCATATTTCACAAAGATGTGGCTATAGATTTAAATGATCATGACCAACATTTCCAGCTTATCTATGTTTCCCATTTAAATGCAGATTTTTGTCTTGGTTTTTGGATGAGGAAGTTCCTTTTAATCAGTCCAACTAATGTGGATTCCAAGCATTCAGAGAAATTGTTTTATTTCCGCTGAAAATTGCATTCATTCCTGGAATCCAGGAAGCCTTCATTTACCCCCTCATGTAATCTGTACTTGAAGCATCTTAATTTTATAGATGGATCAGGATCAGATTCATGAAGAAACATGTACAGTAGGTGTTCACTTTAGGTTCTGAAGTGTAACTGGAATACTGAGGATGCCAATCATAAACATAATCCCAAAGTTCTATTGGTTTCAATGGGAAATTCCAGAACACTGAGGAACAGCTGGGAATTCTCCAATGATCAGGATCTACTGGTCATTGGGGACCCCTGCCATCCATCACCCCACACCCAATCAAACGGTTAGAGTGTAAGACTGCAAGCGCACCACAGTCATCCTCTTGTGTTTGTTAACCCTGAGGCTATTAGTTTCACTGGAACCTCCCACTTTGATTTGGCCTTTGCTCTTCATTGTCCAACTCCACATGTTCATCTGCACCCTCAACTAGGATTACGTTGGAGGTTTTTGGGTAAATATTCAGAACCCTATGAAGAGAGTGCATGCTATTGAAGGAGCATCATGATAAGGACCTAACCCTAGAATTAACAGTGTATTATTCTTCATCAAAATGCCACATGGAAAGTTCCTCAGTTGTCTCTTCCCAATGGTCAAAGAGCAGCACCCAAAGTTATATTGTGGATTCTTCCCAAGAAAAATCACAATGAACTCCATCAACATCGACCATTTAATGTGACTGAATTTGACCTCACAATAGTCTTTAATCAAGTTGACTGAGGGGGATTATGGAGGATCACTCTCAATCTTCCTTGTAATACTTTACCTCACTGCCAACAAGCTTCCCATTGAGGTTAAACTAACTTACTGGATTAGTGGTTTTGTTACCTCAAATCCAGAATTAAGACATCTGCAACCTCAGCATCATGTTACAGAACTCAGATGATGTTTGCATAACTGCACAATCAAACCATTTTTGATCCCTTCAGCAAAGTGTACGAGGAAATGAGCCTTACGTTAAATTTATCGAGGATGAAGGACCTTTGCCAAGCACACAGCCTCCCTACAAACAAGATCTATGACAAGATCCCAGTCCACGAGGATAACTTCCCATATCTCGGTAGCCACCTTCTATCGAGGGCAGATATTGCTCAAATCCATGACCACTTCCAGTGCACCAGCACAGCCTGCATCGTCTCGAGGGTAGCAGAGGACCAAGACTTCAATCCAGGCACCACACTCAGTCTGTGGAGCAGCGGTGATTCCTGCCCACCTGAACACTTCAGAAACATGGATAACTTATCGCTGGCAATTCAAAGCTCTGGAGGATCTCTACCGATGTGGCCCATGAAGCATTCTCCAAAGCAACTGACAGGACAGGTAAACCAGTGTTAGGGTCCTCACCCAGACTAGCACCTCCAGCATGGAGGGGTTGCTCACACTCAGCCAGCTGATACACAAGCCACATCATCCATCAGATTCCCAAAACTCGCTGTTCTGTCACTGTTAGGCTACTTCCAGGAGTGATGGGAAACTATTTCAAGGATGTTCTCAATGCCTCCTTGAAAGAAAATAACATGCACTTCTGGAAATCTCTGGTCCAAAACCGCTGAGTCTTGTGGCGAAGTATATGGGAGGGCAGTGAGCACGAAACTCTCTGATGGGGAAAACAATGGACAAAACTTCAAACAATCCGTGCACCAGACCCTTCAAGCTCCATCTGCCCTGTATGTCAGTCTGTTGATCCTGCAGAGAATTTATTAGTCCCCATAGAAAACACCAAAGTGTCTTGGAAGCTGGTTCCCTCGACCGCAAAGAACTGCATCAGATGATATTTAGCATGTAGGCTGGGCCAGGCAAAGGACTAAAAAGAATAATACTCTACAAACTATTCTGCAAAAAATAACATCTGGGAACTACCATTGTAGATACTGGAGTTTGCTGGATCTTAGCAAACATTAAATTACTCTCAGATTTTCCAGCGCGGCAACATTAAAAGATAACATTTTAATTCAATAGCATCTCGAGGCAGTTCTGAGATTATAACAAGCACTTTATAAATTCTTCCCAGTGTTATCCAGGTTATTTTGGGTGGTCAATAGTTCCTGGAGTTTCACTTTGGATTAGTTAAGATTCCTCCAACTGAGAGCACATATAAACCGGTGTGGTTTGTAAGATAAACAGGAGTGACAACTTTATCTTCTCCAGCTGTGTTAGGCTGAATGGCAGCTTACCCTTGTGAAAGCTGAACCATTCAACATTAGTAGTCACCAGAGACAGTGAATCACTTCATAGGCAACTTGCTTTAGGGTCCCTTTCATTAACAAACGAGACACTCACTTCCTTGATCCGACAAGATGTGCAGAGGAAACTCCTGCTGTAACATAAGGTTTAGAGAGCATTGTGTAGACATTCAATGGTGTGATGTTACACATGTAAAAATCTTCTATTTTTCTGGAAGGATCTGTGAATGCAACTATTTTTAAATTATTTCCATCACTCCAAAAATTGCAACAACAAGCGTCTTGCCATGAGACCTTGTCTTGAGCCCTCTATTGTCACAGCAGAGTAAGAACCATCTTTGCATTGCATGCTCTTCTTATAGACATAAGGTGAATCTTCGACAAGGTTGTTCCAGGTGTAAATACTGTTCGTCATCCGCATCCCCACATACCACTGAACTGGGAACAACATCAGGTGAACTCTCACCTGCATTGCAATCTTTTTTTGGGGGGGGGGGGGGGAATTAAGTGAGCTGTCGACCATCCCCATCATCCCTGACATCCATCCTGACTATATGGGGAGAAAGCAGGATCAGGGTACTGATTGTGGATGATCAGCCATGATCGCATTGAATGGTGGTGCTGGCTCGAGGGTCCGAATGGCCTACTCCTGCACCTATTGTCTATTGTCTATTGTCTATCCAACCTTCTGATCTCTAAAGGTCTAGGTCCCCATCTCCTGTTTTCTGATTGCTCCTGGTGTCTGCAATCTTCTGAGACCAGGCCCTAAATTCCTGGTGGCGGCGCGACTCGTTGCAGCGGCTCCTACAGCCTGTCTGTCTTTTTTTATTTTTGTCTAGTTAAATGTAGTGTTTGTGTTTTTTTTAAGCTTGGTTTTAAATGTGTATATGTGGGGGGCGGGGGGGGGGAGGGGGAAACCGTTTTAAATCTCTTCCCTGTACGGGAGACCCGACCTTTTCCATGTCGGGTCTCCGTTGTCGTTGGGGCCTAGCACCGTGGAGCGGCCTCCAGCCTGAACGACCCGGGGGCTCGGGAGACTGCGGAGCTGTGGAGCTGCGGACTACTCACCATCGTGGGGCTGGCCGGCCTCGGAGCGTGGGGAGCGGTGGTGACTCGCTGCTGCGACTCGACTCCTGGGGCTCGGAGGCTCCAGCAACGCAGCCGCAGGTCCGGTGGACTGTCGGGACATCGGGAGCTCGCAGGTCCGGGGGGAGAGAGAGACCGCTTCCCGGTGCTCCCTCAACGCGACTTCTCCAGCCCGTGTCGCGGGGTTGGAACGACCTGGAGCGGGGTCATACATCACCCGGCACGGCTTCATGGCCGTGGGACTCACCATCGCACGCTGGGGCTCCGACCTTGTACTTTCAGACCGGGAGCGGGGCCATAAATCGCCCCGCGCAGCCTAAAATGGCCGTGGGACTTATCATCACCCGCCTGGGGCTTGGACATCGGGAGAGACATGGAGAGCAGGGGAGAGAGAAGACTTTGCCTTCCATCACAGTGGGTTCACTGTGATGGATGTTTGTGTGAACTTAATTGTGTGTATGTCTGTAGGACATTGTCTTTGTTTGTATGGCTGTGGAAACAAAATTTCGTTTGAGTCTCACTGGGGCTCAAATGACAATAAATTGTATTGTATTATTAAAAAAAAAAAAATACCCACACTCCTGCTACCCTAGCTTCTATCAAGGGGGACATCTGAGGTAGCAGAAATTTGCGATCCCTCAATATATGAAGATATATGAATATGCTGGAGATATACTAGATATCCAACTCTATTTCTCCCCTCATTTACCGCTTCCTTGACCTGAATCTCGCTGTAAGTCCTCTCCTTCCACCCTCCTAACCTTCACAGCAAAAATGACCATAGTGCCTTCCTCACTGAAGAGCATAGCAATAGTTTCCCCAAAACTCTCCACACAACCATTATAACACAGTCCCCTCAGCCCGAAGACCACTAGATTTCAATGGCCATCATCACCTCACTGTATTCCCAACTCCTTTTAGTGCAGTGCCTATGGGATAGATTGTTTGCAGGTGCCCCGACAGTGGGAAACAACATCTATAGAGACAATGTTGTGGCTTAGTAACTTTAAATTGTCCTAAAATCCTACTCACCAATTTATGAAAATGTAAAGTATTCAGGAATTATTATAGATTTCAGGAGCAAATTGGAATAGAAAAAAGCAGAAGGCACATGAACCGGATGGATATCAGTATTGATTTGTGCAGATGCAGAGAGAATCTCAAGTTTTTAACTACAATCTTAGTTGGTGTCTTTGCACGTGAACACGATGGATGTCAGTAAGACTGTCATCTTGAAATAACTTAACAGGCTTACTTTCCATTGAAGATCTGTGAAACTGGTTTGCAGCTGTATTCTATAATTGAATTGAAGGTTTGAAACTCATCGCTATTTCCATTTAACACAAGCGGCTTAATGAACCAGAATTTCTATGTAGACACAAAATGCTGGAGTAACTCAGCGGGACAGGCAGCATCTATGGGGAGAAGGATTGGGTGACGTTTCGGGTCCAGACCCTTCTTCAGATCAGATCAGTCTGAAGAAGGGTCTCAACCCGAAACGTCACCTCTCTCCGGAGATGCTGCCCGTCCTGCCGAGTTACTCCAGCATTTTGTGTCTACCTTCAATTTAAACCAGCATCTGCAGTTCTTTCCTGCACAGAATTTCAATATATTAGGTTTTCTATTGAAATATATATATATATATATACTATTGGCAAGCAGAGCAATGCTGCAATCATGATTAATTAGATTTGGTGATCCATACACAGCCAACTTTGAAGCAACAACACAAACTGGTTATCCACTGTTGTACAGCCCTCAGTGATTGTTCTCTAGGAACAAAGCAGCAAAGAAAGTGACAGAGGCCAGGTAATGCTGGATCTTTCCATCTTTTTGATAGAGGCCTAATATTTCATCAATGGCCCTTGGGCTCTTTGGGCAGATGGAATTATCAAGAGAACTGGAAATAAAGTGGGCATGATAATCTTGCTATCTGCCTAATTTTTGAGTCTTCAATTGACAACGGTGTGAGTTAGTGGAACTTACTGCTTGAAAGTACTGCAAAGCCAATCTCAAACACATAATTACAAACAGTACACCCTCAATACCAATTTTCTCCGGCATGTTTTCTTTCCACCTGTGATGCAGAGGCACCAACTGAGATTGTAGTTGAAAATTTGAGATTCTCTCTGCATCAGCACAAATCAATACTGATATCCATGCTGTTCATGTGCCTTCTGCTTTTATCTATTCCAATTTGCTGCTGAAATCTATAATAATTCCTGAATATTTTACATTGTCATAAATTGGTGCGTAGGATTTTAGACTAATTTAACGTTACTAATCCAGGACATTGTCGTATATAGATGTCAATTTCTACTGTCAGGGCACCTGCAACCTATCTATCCCATAGGCACTGTACTAAAAATGGAACTCAAGGTCACCACTGTTCTACTTGTTTATGACTAGATTAATCCAATCCAATGTTATTGTATTATCTAACATGCTGGCCAGCCCTTCTGTCTCCTTGCCCACAGGAAAGCAGCATGACCTTGATAACATGCAATGATGATACTAATTTGATGATTCAACATTCTCGTGATGCAAGGTTCAATGAAAAGTTACGTCCTTTTGTAAATGACCAAGCAATACCTATCAAAGTTCATCATCGATCAATCTATGTGATATTTTGCTTTGATTTGATCTATTGGCACACATATGCGCACTTTCAAATGTTACACCTAAGGGGATCTTAATTGCTATTTGTAGTGACATCGTAAATGTATTTAAAAAGAAAGTGCTAATAATACGTGACCTATTATGACCAATGTGCATCCTTAAGGGTCAAACTGGGAAATTTAAATTTCTTGAACGATTTTTTTCTAACTTTAAGCACTGTCGGTTTTTTGAATATTTCTTCTTCACATGAAATACGGCGTGTTTGTTGGATGAGACAGTCCATTTGCCAGTGCACCTAGTGAGATTTATTATTCAATCCACTGGTAGCTCTTCAATTTCTGCACTGAATTATATTTATGGCCACCATCTAATTTCATGTCATGGAAAGGGGCAGTTAAATCATAGTACACCCAGGAGTTGCTCAAAAACATAAAATTTAATCTCACATGATGGGAGCATGTTCATAGAAATATCTTATGTAGCTGATATCTTGTTACTTAATTGGCCAGAAACTTGACAACTACAAATTCTTCAATAGGAATGATTAAAAAGCATATGTGGAATTGAACATGGGGGAAGCTGCAAAATCTCTGATCAATCACCTGGCATTCAGTCCAGTTTATTAGAATGGAACCAAGCATCAGGTTTGTTGAATGATCTGCAACAAATATGATGTATGTTCCTGCCTATATATATTTAATTTAATCCCCAAACATGTTCAAAACAAATTAAAAAAATAAATGATGTGCCATGAAAAATATATTTTATCGTTATTTCTAATCCTATAATTTGAACTTGTTATTCAAATATAATGAGTAGGAAGGAACTGCAGATGCTGGTTTAAACCAAAGATAGGCACAGAATGCTGGAGTAACTCAGCGGGACAGGCAGGATCTCTGGAGAGAAGGAATGGGTGAAGTTTCGGGTCGAGACCCTTCTTCAGACTAGAGTTCGTATGTTGGCAATGTTGGCAAAGTGGCTGCCATTTGCCATTGTGCCATCATCTGGACAAGGGGGCACCCTCCACCAATTGGTGACGTTTCAGGTCAAGATCCTTATGAATTGTTTGAGTTTCACTCTTGCAGTAGTTGGAGCCTTAACTGTGTAATGACTATGAATCAATCAGAATTGGGTGAATTGATATCAAGATAGCACATTCCTAAGTGTTTCCTAATGTTTATAGAAATCCTACATCCAGAATCATGTAAGAATCCTGAAAATACTAAATCTTGTGTTAAATTGGCCATGATTCTAGTTTGGCATTTAATTAACCTCAGTGAGATAGTTATGTGCATATCTCAGGTGCCAGTCAGAACTGCGATGCCCTCTTGATCCCAGCATTTATGGTCCAGATTCACACAAAAATAGTCACTTAGCCAAGAACTGGGGAATGATCTGCATTAAAGTATAAATCATGGCATTCAGGAAATGAGGGCAAGGTACTGAGAAGATAAAAGGTTTGTGGTGGTATAAAGTTCACTGTAGGCAAGTTTTTTGTCTGTAAAGTACTTGCTTGGCCTTTGTGGTTTTACTGAATCCCTATATCATTCTTGAAAAGCATGCAATCTGACCTGTCACAGAGGTTACCTTTTGATCATCTGTCCATATCAGTCACCTCATCTAATTCTCAGCAGATCTTTGCCTATTCATGAAGCACTAAAAGCGGCTGATGGAGGCCAGCTGTTCACAGCTGTTGGAGTTGGTGTCCACATGTTGGGTAGGAAATATAAGTGGAGGCAGAGCAGATTACAGTGCATAGATATGCCCAAAAAAAACTCTGCTCTAGAAATTTTTGGTGGTGCAAATCTTTTCCTCCGCAAGGCTTGCTGTTTTCTCCATCAAGTCTTCACCACATCCCAACAATCATTGCTAACCCACTGTGACCAGAGATCTACTTAGTAAACCAGTCATGTTTTCTGTTTGTTTTTAATTTTCTTCCCCTTCTTTTATGTCTGCATTGGTCACATTCCCACGCCGGGACCTACTGCTGATTCCACAAGATATCCAAAGTTTGGTTTGGACTGGTTTGCTTTGATTGTTCCCTTTTGTAGGAAAAGACACATATCTCTCTCAGAACAAACCTTGAAGACCCCTTTGTCTTTGTCAATTATTAATCTGTGTAAATGTATTCCAAACTTGAAGTGTAAGGAACACAATTTATCTTTTACCAGTTGCCGAACATTATAACTGCCCTTCCCATTCCCTCACTGACCTTTCTGTCCTGGACCTCGTCCTTTGTCAGAATGAAGCCAAACGCAATTGGAGCACCTCATATTTAATTTGGGCAGCTTCCACCCCAGCGGTATGAATATTGATTTCTCTAACCAAGTAATTCTTGTATTTCCTCTCTCCATCCCTCCCCCACCCTGGTCGTTGTACTAGTTCACTGTCATCCTGTTGAGTTTCATTGTCTGTAACTCGTTTTTTACATCGCCCACAGCTAACAATGGCCTGTTTCCTTGATCATTTATATTTTTTTGCATTCTTTCATTCATCTATATTACTAAAAGTCTGATCATGACCGCGTTTGGCTCGCTGTGCTGCGATGTCCGAGTGAACGTCGCCACCTACGGCCGTCATTTTTGGCCACCTCGCTCAGCGCCTCCCTCCACCTTCCTGGACCAGAGGATTTTTCCCATCAATGAAAAATCAGAGATATATTAATGTTTTTAAAACATTTGCCACTCTCTCTGCTGCCCCTGCTGGTGGGAGGGGGGAGGGACTATAAAACCCAGAAGTGGTGTGCCTCACTCAGTCTCTGCAAGATGGAGGAAGCCAGAGGGTCACGTCTCTCTGAGCTCTGAATAACATTGAACACATGTCTACTCAACTGTGTGTGCCCTTAATGTGGTTTGAAAATGAAAATATGGTTGGGTTGAAGTAAAAAGACACTACTACAAATGGTGGTTTGGGTGCTTTGGATTGAAATGAAAAGGTACTCCTGCAAATGGTGGTTTGGGTGCTTTGGATTGAAGTAAAGAGGTACTACTGCAAATGGTGGTTTGGGTGCTTTGGGTAACTTCCTGTTTGCACTATATTGATTTTAGATAAAACGCTACCACTTACAGCTGTGATTTTTGGCCATCTTACTCAGTCCCCCTCCGCTCAGCAGGTGAAGAGAATTCTTCCCTTCAATGAAAAATAAAAGTGTTATTAGTGTTTTAAAAATGTTGAGAATCTCTCTCCTGTCAATCACGCCATGAAGGCCACACCATTTCCGGTGGGAGGGGGAGGTGTTATAAAACCCAGAAGTGCGGGTGTGGCTCAGTCTCTGCATGATGGGTGGGGGAGAGGTCATGACTCTGTCTGAGTTGTGAAGCAACTGAACACTGAATGTCTACTGAACTGTGAGTTTGGTGTTTTGTGTGGTTTTATGGTGGTTTCACCCTGCTTGAAATGGTATGAAACTGCATTTGAATGTGGTGGCCTTGCACCCTGCATGAAATGGTATGAAACTGCATTTGAATGTGGTGGCGTCGCACACTGCATGAAATGGTATGAAGCTGCGTTTGAATTTGGTGGCCTTGCACCCTGCTTCAAATGGTATGAAACTGCACTTGAATTTGGTGGCCTTGCACCCTGCTTGAAGTGAAATGAAAATGCACTTGAATTTAGCGGCCTTGCACCCTGCTTGAAGTGGTATGAAACTGCACTGAATTTGGTGGCCTTGCACCCTGCTGAAAGTGGTATGAAACTGCACTTGAATTTGGTGGCCTTGCACCCGGTACGAAGTGGTAAGAAACTGCACTTCAATTTGGTGGCCTTGCACCCTGCTTGAAATGGAATTTCAAGGAATAGCCATGAGTCAACTGCCAACCCACCAGCCGTGAGTGAGATGCCAGCACATCAGGCTTGAGGGACTGAGCTGCCACCCCAAGAACACATACCAGCACTCCAGAAAGCCCTCCCACTGGCCACCAATATTGAAATTGGTGGAGAGGTGGAATATTGCGTAGGGGGACCAGCCCTCCCGTGTGAACATGGGACCCAACGGGTCCCACTTAATCTAGTTTGTTCTATATCTCTCTATAGCACCGTCTATATATCGTGTTTCCCTTCCCCCTGACTCTCAGTCTGAAGAAGAGTCTTACCTTTTGTACCTTGATTGGCTAAGTTACTTGAACTTGACTCGAAACTTTACCTATTCCTTTTCTCCAGAGATGCTGTCTGACCCGCTGAGTTACTCCAGCTTTTTGCGTCTATCTTCTATATAATTTTAAGTTTGATTACATTTAAATTGGATGGATTCTCATTATACTTGTTGACTTCAGCTTTCTCATGACTGTGAATGTTTAGGATTTATCTGCATAAAAGAATCGTTCTTTAAAGGTCAAGAACAGGATAACAAATATGGATTAAACCTTGAGACACTAGAGACTGCAAATAATGGAATCTGGAACAAAAAAAACCAAAGCACTATAGAAACTCAGTGAGTCAGGCAACATTTGTGCAAGTAATGGGCAGACAATGTTTTGGGTCAAAGCCCTTCTTCAGTCTGAACCATCTATTTCCTCCACAGAGCAGCCTGACTAATTAAGACCTGTTAGAAGGGTTGCCACAACTCCATTCAAGTGATAATTTCCACAGAAGCGCTTTTGATTCCATAACAGTAGTTTGTTACCAGTTCCAACTTGAAATTATTACTCTTGGACCAGATGGAAATTTGAGAATTCCCAGAACAATAGAAGGAAATGAAGACAACCCAATGGTGTAGTGCACATCTGTGGACAGGGTGATATTTTTTACTAATTGTTGAAATGACAATGCTTAAAAAAAGTTTAAAATATTTTCAGCAAGAATTGTCATGATTCGCTACCTTTTCCGAAGAATCATAATCTATGTGGTATAGTTACTTAAATCACAAGCAAGGTTTTGTAAATGCCATTATGATTGAATGATGACAGACTCTCAAGTTATCAGCCAAATTCTAACATAATATGTCTGTATGCTTCCAACGTGCTCCTTACCAAGATTTTTTTCTAATTCACTCCTTCATTCATAAATGTCACAGGCAAGGCCAGCACTTATCATTTATCTCATGGTGACCTTGTGAAAGCAGTGCTGGCTACTCATTTAAAGTACTGGAGTTTGTATGATGAAGGTGCTCCTGCAACACAATTAGATAGGCATGATCCTTTTATCAAACATGAATGGAAGATGTATATTTTCTATTCATAAACTTTATTACTTTAAAAGAGATTTGGTGACACTGGTGATTTTATTTGACTTTGGAGAGAATAGTGGACTTGGAAAGTGTTATTGTAGACGTGTTTGTAAGTATGTATTGCATACTCTGGACAATGCTGTAAAGGAGCTTCAAGAAGAGCTGAGCATGGCAGTAAAAGTTGCCTGAACATTGAGAATGAATATTATAGAATATATTGTGTGATCTTCAGTGCACATGAAGCACCAGTCCACATATTCCAAAGACTTTCCATTGCAAATCTCAAACTCTTGAAGATGCTTGAAAATTATATATACAACTTGCTTGCTAATAGACAATAGACAATAGACAATAGGTGCAGGAGTAGGCCATCCGGCCCTTCGAGCCAGCACCGCCATTTAATGTGATCATGGCTGATCATCCCCAATCAGTACCCCGTTCCTGCCTTCTCCGCATATCCCCTGACTCCGCTATTTTTAAGAGCCCTATCTAGCTCTCTCTTGAAAGCATCCAGAGAACCGGCCTCCACCACCCTCTGAGGCAGAGAATTCCACAGACTAAATTGGCCTCCGACTTGAGAAATACCTCATCTTTGTTTACTGATTTGGCATATCAGGTTATAAAGGACCACTTTATATGCTTATAAAATTCTAGTAACACTTTAAATTAAACTGAGATATTTTCTTACAATCCAGATACTGAGTGTTTAATATGTCAGGAGGCATGCTCATTTTATTTTCTAATGTTTACCTGTCCTATGTTAATCCTGGGAATCTAGATACTGTAACCTGTGTGACACACATCAGCCTCTTTGCATGTGGATGTTCCTGCACTAAATGATCAGTGTTCCGACAAATAGAAACTGCATACTAAGAGGTCTTAAATACTCAGTCAGACAGTAATGAATTTCTAGGTCATCACATTTTTT